>NC_081557.1:74124726-74356525 GCF_022355385.1 Mustela nigripes | reverse complement strand
TTCTCTCATGAGTGTTCTGTAGTTCCTCAAGTACAGATCCTTTACCTCTTTGGTTAGGTTTATTCCCAAGTATCTTATGGTTCTTGGTGCTATAGTAAATGGAATCGATTCTCTAATTTCCCTTTCTGTATTTTCATTGTTAGTGTATAAGAAAGTCACTGATTTCTGCACAGTGACTTTGCATCCTGCCACATTGCTGAATTGCTTTTATGAGTTCTAGTAGTTTGGGAGTGGAGTGTTTTGGGTTTTCCATATAAAGAAATCATGTTATCTGCGAAGAGAGAGAGTTTGACTTCTTCATTGCCAATTTGGATACCTCTTATTTCTCTTTGTTGTCTGATTGCTGGTGCTAAGACTTCTGATACTATGTTGAACAAAATCAAAAGCTTCTGCACAGCAAAGGAAACAGTCAAAAAATCAAAGAGGCAACCCACGAAATGGGAGAAGATATTTGCAAATGACAGTACAGACAAAAGGTTGATATCCAGGATCTATAATGAACTCCTCAAACTCAACACACACAAAACAGGCAATCATATCGAAAAATGGGATATGAACAGACACTTCTCCAATGAAGACATACAAATGGCTATCAGACACATGAAAAAATGTTCATCATCACTAGCCCTCAGGGAGATTCAAATTAAAACCACATTGAGATATCACCTTACACCAGTTAGAATGGCAAAAATTATCAAGACAGGAAACAACATGTGTTGGAGGGGATGTGGAGAAAGGGGAACCCTCTTGCACTGTTGGTGGGAATGCAGGTTGGTGCATCCTCTTTGGAGAACAGTGTGGAGATTCCTCAAGAAATTAAAAATAAAACTTCCCTATGACCCTGCAATTGTACTCCTGGGTATTTACCCCAAAGATACAGATGTAGTGAAAAGAAGGGCCATCTGTATCCCAATGTTTATAGCAGCAATGGCCACGGTCGCCAAACTATGGAAAGAACCAAGATGCCCTTCAACAGACGAATGGATAAGGAAGATGTGGTCCATATACACTATGGAGTATTATGCCTCCATCAGAAAGGATGAAAACCCAACTTTTGTAGCAACATGGATGGGACTGGAAGAGATTATGCTGAGTGAAATAAGTCAAGCAGAGAGAGTCAATTATCATATGGTTTCACATATTTGTGGAGCATAACAAATAGCATAGAGAACATGGGGAGTTAGAGAGGAGAAGGGTGTTGGGGTAAATTGGAAGGGGAGGTGAACCATGAGAGACTATGGACTCTGAAAAACAATCTGAGGGTTTTGAAGTGGCTGGGGGGTGGGAGGTTGGGGTACCAGGTGGTGGGTATTATAGAGGGCATGGATTGCATGGAGCACTGGGTGTGGTGAAAAAAATAATGAATACTGTTATGCTGAAAATAAATAAATTTAATTTTAAAAATAAATAAATAGTCCAAAGACATGAAAAAAAAATAAAAAAATAAAATGAGTCTCCTATAGAAAGCAAAAAAAAAAAAAAAAAAGACCATTTCTTTGGCTCTTTTTACTCCTACAAACACAACAGACTTTCCCATATTCTTTCAATACATTTTCTAAAATTATAGCCCCTGCTAGCTGGCTTATCATTCTCCTGAACTACTTGCACAGGATTTAAGTAACAACCTCACTCAACCCTGAACCGTATATTCTCCTGGCTTCCATACCATTTACAATTCTATTTTTATATTCCCTAACCACTTTTTCCCATTCTCCTCATCAGCTCCTCTCTGGGCAGTAAGGTACCTCCTACTCACATGCCCCCATCAAACTTGGACTTCTATTGCATAGTTGAGAGAACTGGAGTAAGGATTATGGATAAAGCACTTGAAAGTATACTATTTAGTCTTAAGACTCCAATCAAACTTACCTCCACAAAAAAGCTTCATCTGACCTACGCAGAAAGGGTTAGCCTCCCATAATGCCTTATATGTATCTAACACAGATTACAATGAATGGCTAGTTACCTGGTACTAGGGCCAGATCTGGTATGGCGATATTTTGTAAGAAAATATAGTCACCCCTGAAACCCCCACCTTATCTATCTCTCACAGTGCCATCAAATTAATCTTTCCTAAATCCCATATTGATTATCCCATTCTTTGCAGAAACTATTCTGCCTTCCTGTAACACACACCAAAATTTAAGCTCAGCTCTTAAACCCTATATATGGCCCAAACTACCAATCTTCTAATACTTTCTAAGAACCATCCATTTGCCTTATTCTAAAAATATATACAGTACTTTCTCCCACCTTGTGTCCTCTACTCAAGTTCATTTACATGACTGCTAAGTAAGGGTTGTGTGATTCTTCCTTAGCTCAGGCAGTATTTTCTGAGTCACGCCATCCTTCTGAAATTGCTTTCCTTATCCAGTCAACAGAATGACACTACATTTAATCCACATTGAATACATAGGTGTATATATAATTTCCCAAAAAGATGGTGAAGCCAGTGATAAAGATGACATTTTAAAAAGTCTGAAACCGTCACTATAAGTGACAACATCTTTATTACCATCGACATTTATTATGTGCCAGGTGCTACTACAAATGCTTTACAACGATTCTATGGGATATGTACTGCTATTTTTCCTATATACAAATGGGAAGCCAGGGTTATAGAAGCCTTCACAGATATTTGAACAAAATGGATACAAAATAATATTGGTAAATGAATAAATGTATTACTAAGAACTATACTCTGCTGCTGTCATACAAATTAATCCATCAGCTTATGATGCTTTCCCCACTCTTCTCAGCCAAGCAAAATCCTCCCAGCCTTTCAGACACAACTGAAATGTCACCTTTTTAAGAAAGTCTCCTCAACATTTAGAAGAAGGAAGGAAGGAAGGAAAGAACGAAGGAAGGAAAAGAAAGAAAAAGAAAGAAAATAAGTAAGTTAGTCTCCTGCTAACACCCTGGCAGAATTATTTGCTCCTTCTATGAATTGTCTTTAATACTTGGAATGTATCTTTATTATAACACTGAAGTTTTTTTTTTTTAAGTTTACTCAATTAGAATGGGTTTATGATGACAATTCAATATTTTTAATTCTTGAAAGAACTAACTGGAAAGCAAAGTGAATATAATTTGCACCTGATGAACAAATGAAATAAACACAAATGGTATATATAATCATTAGCAATAATTGATCATCATACTCAAAATCATTTCTTTAACTTTTAGTACATCTATGACATTGTAAGGTCTGGTATAACTCATAAGGCTCAGTCTTTTAATATGTCCAAACAAAGCTTTATTCTTAAAAAATGGGGAACAGACTTACCAGTCTCCTCCTTTCTTCTTCTACTGCAATGAGTAATCTTGCAAATTCCTTTAGTGACTGAGCTATTTAGAAGATTTAAAAAAAAAAAAAAAGAAAGCATTAACCTCTTTTCATTGCTAATTTTAATTGCATAGGAATAAACAATACAATGAAGCTGGTTATAAATGTGTTTATATTCTGTGGCTTTGTGCTTCTAGAAGCATAGAACAGTATATACAGTAGGATATCAATGGATAATAGCTATAGATAACAGATATTTGTGTACTGCAAATTAAAGTCTAGCACACACAAAGTATATTTTTTCTTCAAAGACGCTAGGGAAATACAGTTTATGTATGTAATGTACAAAACTTAATAAATAAAAGTTTACTACTGAAATTGCTTCTAAACAAAATCCTACAAATAATGAATATATTAAACTTCTAAAAAGCAATAAATCCAGCACTATTTAGATGTACTTAGTAGCAGCCAGTAACACAATGTCTCCCACTGACTTCTGTCCAGAAGCACAGCAGTTATAGATATTTAAAACCGTCTGTATTCTGTATTACTCCAGTATCAAGGTAGTTTATTCTGTGAGTCATCAGGGTGGCCAGAAGGACTACCAGCATCAGCATTTGGGGAGTTCGTCAGAAATACAGATTCGGAAAAAAAAAAAAAAAGAAATACAGATTCAAGCCTCACTCCAGAGTCTGCATTTTAATAGGATCCTCAAGTGATCCATTTACATACTGAAGTTGAGAAGCACTGCTTTACTTTTTTTCCTTGTTTTTGTTTTTTCCCAAGTTTTTAATTTAAATTCCAGTTAACAGAGTGTTTTGTTAGTTTCAGGTGCATAATTTTATGATTCAATACTTTCATACAACACCTGGCACCCATTACAAGTTCAGAGAGCTCTCTAGAGCAGGGCTTCTCCCCAGTCAGATGGAATAAGCCCTGCTCTAGAGAGCTCTCTGAATTCTTATTGCTCTAGCTAGGGGCAAGTATCAAATACTCAGAAACACTGGAAGAATAAACCAAAAAATAAACTGGGAGTTACAACAGCATATTTTTAAAAAATGCATAGTCCCAATTGGCAGTTGTAAAACAGTAATTCATCCATAACAATTTCTGTATCTTATGTTTCATAATTAAAGTTAGAAAGTTTTGATTACAAAACTAACAAAACAAGGTGAATGCGAAAATTATTTCCATTTAAGCTTTGAAATTTCCTTTCATGTCTTTATTCTTTAGGCTCCCTACCATTTCCTTTCTACCTATACTAATATTAAAAACATTCTTTAAGACCAGACGTCTAGTAACTCTGGCATAAAGCCTACAATAAAGGCAGGTAAGTGAGGAAAATAAATCGAGAGTCTCATAACAGTACTTATTAAGAAAAATATTCTTTTTCTTTTCTTTTTTTTAAGATTATTTATTTATTTATTTATTTGACAGAGAGAGAGAGAGAGAGAGAGAGAGAGAGATCACAAGTAGGCAGAGAGGCAGGCAGAGAGAGAGAGAGGAAGGGAAGCAGGCTCCCTGCTGCAGAGAGCCCGATGTGGGACTTGATCCCAGGACCCTGAGATCATGACCTGAGCCGAAGGCAGCGGCTTAACCCACTGAGCCACCCAGGCGCCCCAGAAAAATATTCTTTTTCATTCAGGTTTTTAAAATTACAATCTAGGGTTTTTCCCTCCACTTTTTTTTTTTTTTTTTTAATTTGACAGAGAAAGATCACAAGTAGACAGAGAGGCAGGCAGAGAGAGAGAGAGGGAAGCAGGCTCCCCACTGAGCAGAGACCCCGATGCAGGACTCGATCCCAGGACCCTGTGATCATGACCCAAGCCGAAGGCAGCAGCTTTAACCCACTGAATCACCCAGGTGCCCCCCCCTCCACTCTTTTTAAAACTAGTAGGCCTACACTAACTAATCTGATTTGAAATGCTATCCCTATGATTACTTCACATTGGATTTTACTCACAGTTGCCAAAAGAGAAATCAAAGGATTACCTGACAGACTCAGATTAATCTGATAAACACATTAATGACCTTAGAGAAAATATAACTTTTTTTTAATTTAGGAAAATGAGATTTTAATTTCTACAAAAATAACAGTAACAGTGCTAAAATACAACACAGTTGTGACAACAATAAGTTGAACAGAAAAACATTTTACAAATATATAAAAAGTTTTAGCTGGAGTATATAATAGAATATTATATTTTTATACTTTGGGTAAAGAAAGCATTCCATCATCCTGGCAGTTATTTTTATTTTTTTATTTATATTTATTGCTATTAAAGAACTCTATTGGTAAGCCTGGAAAAAAAAAAAAGTCAATAAAATTTTGGACAATGGGAGGTAAATCATTTTGGACTACAGGAATTAGAAGCAGCAGGTACCCCTGAAGGTGAGAAAATAAGAGGTGAAAGAAAGTTGACAGTCTGTATAATTAAAGTCTGTATAATAAGCACTTAAACCCCAGAGTTCAAACTCAATGCCTCCCAAGCTTTTTATTTAAAAACAAAACAAAACAAACTAAAAACCAACTACCCTCATATGCTGCTTTTATGGGAAGCTACTGGATAAGGCACTCTACTAAAACATGGGAATAAACCAAGAAAAGAGGATATGGGACCTAGAAGTAGGAGATCCAATTATAGCATGGGAGCAAATGAAATTCTTATGTCAACAGAGTGATATTCCAGGTCAACTGCTGTGCATGCAAAAGGTTTAGAGGGGATCTTATCTAGACTGGAGCAATAGGTTATAGACTCCAGGAAATGTCTCCAGACAATAAAAATAGAACTGATCGATATCCTGATGTATCTGAATGTAAGGAAAGGAAATTTATAGTCTTTTAAAAGAAAATTCAAAGGCAATTATTAACTCCTGGGAAAACAGCTATATATGTAACACCATCAAAATAAATGAAATAACTTAGTCATATTGCAAACAAAGTCACCATGATATAAACATAACAGTAAAAAAATGAAAAGAGGGTATACAAGACTCGGGGAAAAGTCAAATGTTAGCAAGATAATTATGATCTTGAAAGAAACAGAAGAATTGGCTAAAAGTTCAAAGTGGTCTTTGTGAGTAGTTAAGTGGCAAAGCTTGTAAGATGAGAGGTTGCTAGTTTTTATTAAGCCTGATAAAAATCTTTAGCTTTTTTAAATAATGAAATAATGAAACATACTATAAATGCTTTATTTTCCTACTAGACTTAATTTTAGGAGGCTAAATTCCCGAACTAATTTTCCCAAAGAGTTAAGTAAATACCTACCACATAGAAGCCTGACAAAAAGGTTTTTTATTTTGTTTTGTTTTTATTTATTTATTTATATATATTTTTTGACAACAGGTATTTTTGGAATAAAGGAAGATGTAGCTTGATTTAGAGTGTCAGGGATAACAACAGAACCTTCCATTTAGTCAACCCAGGAGGCAACCACTGTCTCATGGAGTAGTGTCCTAGTAGTCCCAGGAGCATCATCTTATAACAACTTGGAAGTCCAAAGGCTTCCCCAAGTAATTACTACTTCAAGAGTAAATTGTGCAGATGCCTTAAGTCAGATTTTGATTTTAAGTAAAGAAACTCAGATTCTCATTTTAATATTGTTGTACCTCTTTGCTAAAAATTAATGATGCTGTTTCCTGTTTAACTTGAATGGTTTTCTGGTCTGTTTCCCATATAAATACTATTTATAGACTCAGTACAGAAATAGTTTATTATAATGAGAATGTCTGAGGAGAAAAATTTGAACATGATGCATGTCTGGTTCCTCACAATAAAAACTACTCCCCTCCAGCAGTTTTTTGGGTCTTCCCCAATTTGACAATAAGTTCTGTTTCTTCTTTTTCTTTTGTTGATTTTTCAGGGAAATTACTGCAAAAAATGAAATTTATTCTTTATACAGTATAGTCTCCGTTCCATAAAAGTATGTTTCTTAGTTCAAATGAAGGTATTCATGTTTGTCATTTGTCTTACCTGGAAAGGAACAGCTAGGAACACCATTTCATCCATTAGTAACAGCAACCTACTAACCTTTTCAATCCATATCTGATGCTTTCCCCTAAGTCTTTTTATTTTTAATGTCAAAGTATTGCATGAATAGTTTACAAAGCACAATATAACACAGAAATAAAACAGGAATTAACAATCCTATAAAGCAGATATTAAACAATTCCAAATATTGTATAAGCTGCGTTTTAGGGCAAAGGACAGATAGATAACCGATCACTTCCTAGACTGGCCCATGCTCAAACTCTAAAGGAACCCCTGACAGAAGTTAGGTAGATTCAAGCTGCCTACCATACCCCCAGCAACTCCTCATAGATGAGAAGCCAGTATTAGAATTTCTGGTACCTAGCACCAACAAATGCCTTAAAAGACCATGAAAACTCATAGAGAGTCTATTTCCCCACCAGGCCTTGGGCACAAAACACACAAAAGGACTCCTCCAGCACTCATCACAGTGATGTTGACTGCTTGAGCAATATCTTCTAAGACTTTACTTAAGTAAAATCTAAAACTATTTTGTATTACATGCAAATTCTAATACCCAAATACTTTCTTTTATAAGCAATTATATGTGATGCTCCATAGCTTGTTTATCAATGTTAATATTTACATAAATAACCATTTCATTATCTGATTTTGGAGATCCAGACTAACATCAAATTTAACAGCTGGTCTTACAATCATAGATTCTGCCCATACCTAGTTGGTATGACAGGAGCTTAATTAAGTGACAGCAATATCCCCAAAATAATATTTAATGCACAGTGGAGTTTCAATAGATGGATCATTAAATGAATTAATGACTTTAATAATACATTTCCACAATCTATTTGCTATACAAAGAGAAACATACCAACTCATATGCTAGGCTTCATAAAATATTTTTAAAAGGAAAAGCTAGATACTTTGGAAAATTATGTTAGCTATCCGCGTTCTTGTCACCTGCATGAAACTTTCCTGGCTGTATTCACCAGTAATAATCTTTCCCTTTCCTGGCCATCTGGACCATGAGATTACTGGAGAGCAATCAAAATTCCATTTCATATATAGATGTTAACTTTGCAACAAGTTATTGAGATTAAGAATACTGCTAAAAGTTCCCTTTTCATCTCTCCAATGTGATATTGGAAAAACACTTTTGGAACAATAGAAATTTATTATTCAGGTGTATTTAATGACAGGTCCCAAGAGCAAAAACATTCAGAAAGACAACAGCTAAAATATATCTACACAGTGAAGAAGTAGGATAATGGCTTCTATATTTACTAATATCATAAATTCTAAAACATTCCTGAATTGTCTAAAATATCTACTTCCTAACTCCATCTTTTCAGCAGGCATAAGTTCACCTGACTACTTTTGACTATGGAAAACCTGGTTAGTGCTTGTAAGTAAGAATGAGAAAGAATAAAGGAAATTACTCCCTGTTCATTACTGACATGACTCCATTACTGTAAGTACTAAGCATTATACTATTAAATGTTTCAAAAATTGATCTGCTTGAGCTTTAAAGATTTTCAGGAGAACTGAGAAAGCATGTCTCTCTCATAGCCAACAACATTTATATCATAATTCAGATAATGATATGTTAAATATTTTTCCCAGGAGTCTTTTTTCTCAAACTTTTAAGCAGCATAAATACATACCCAAACAGAAGTATAGATCACAAATTCAGTCACATATACAATTATGTCAGCAACATATTTTTTACTTATTAAGTGAGTAAATCACCTATGACATTCAGATATGCTGATGAATGGAGAGAACTGAGTTAGCACTAGGATTTAGACTTGGTTAAATCTCAAGGAAAACATGAAAACCTATAACAGCCTATAAAAGCCAGATTGAACCAATGCAATCATTTTAGAAGTCCAGATAATGTTCCAACAGTCATTCCACTATTCTATCTGGGTGGACGATGTAGGTTATCAAGGTCTTTCTTAGCATCCTTCTGGCAATGACTTTTTTTTCCACAGGAAGTAGGAGAAAAGCTGTATAATATCAACACTTAACTGAGGATATGAGCCAGAGCAAATGACTGCATCATATGCTTCTAGATCTGGCCACAACGAAAAAAATAAAAGTAGAATCAATATACACAGCCAAGTGATATTCAGCATACTTTGGTATGAAGTATGCAACGATCTAACAGGGTACCACATCAGCAGGTCATACCTGTAACTCCCACTTAGGAAGTTTTAATTCTTTGAACTTAAGAATATCAAAGATACCATAGTAACTGAACAGCAAGCTTTGGTTCAGGAACAATTTAACCCATAAACAAAGCAAGAAGCAGGATCACTGTGTTATGCCTGAAAAGAAATACTATGTCTACAAAACAGACAGCAAAATATAAAAAGTGACACTAATTCTCCACACAATGTTCACTGGATATTGTGTGTCTTTGTAACAATTAACACCCCCACTTGAGAGGCTCTCTACTGTAATACTAAACATTACTCACAACCACAAACTCGTATTATTTTTTGGGAGCCACAACATCAAATATTGTGGCTTTAAGCTCCATGGTTGCTTAGCTGCAAAGCCAATAAACTGCTTCTGAAACCAACAGAAAAAAAAAAAATCACGGGCCTACTGCTGAATGCTGATAGGTCACTGTACCCACATACTCAGAGGCCCTCAGACTTTCTTCTAACAATTCACAGCCTTTTAGAATCCAAGTTCCCTTGAAAACATAGAAATTCAGGGCGCCAGGGTGGTTCAGTGGATTAAGCGTCTGCCTTCGCTTCAGGTCATGATCCCAGGGTCCTGGGATTTAGTATAGTACCACATCGAGCTCCTTGTCAGCGGAGAACCTGGTTCTCCTCTCTCTACCTGTGGTTCCCACTTCTTGTGTTCTCTCTCTCTCTCTCTAGCTATCTCTCTCTCCTTGTCAAATGAATAAATAAAGTCTTAAAAAAAAAAAAAGAAAACATAGAAATTCTAGTTATCTTTAAGGTAACTAAACCAACTTCTCCACAACATCCTCCTGGTGCTTAGTTTTGTTTTTCATTTTGTTTTGTTTTGTTTTTAATTTCCAAATATAAATCAAAGAGATTTATATTGAAAACAAATCCCTATAAACTTGTATTCAAATTTTTCTTTCCTGACTTGTTAATTTCAGTCATTCTATAAAAATGAATTCTTAACATTTACAAAGACATGGATAGAACTAGAGGGTATTATGCTACGTAAAATAAGTCAGTCAGAGAAAGATAATTATCATATGATTTCACTCGTGTGTGGAATTTAAGAAACAAAACAGAGAATTAAAGAGGAAGGGAGGGAAAAATAAAACAAGACAAAATCAGAGAGGGAGAGGAACTGTAAAAGACTCTTAATCATGGGAAACAAACTGAAGGTTGCTGGAGGGGAGTGGGATAGGGGGATGGGATAACTGGGTAAAGGCCATTAAGGAGGGCATGTGATATAATGAGCACTGGGTATTACATAAGACTGATGAATCTGTGAACTCTACCTTTAAAACTAATAATATACTGTATGTTAATTAATTGAATTCAAATAAAAGAAAAGGAAAGGAAAAGAAAAAAGAAATTCTTCTTTCATATCCTACCAGTGTATCCCTGTATAGCATTGCATGCACGTGTATTAGGTTTCAACAAATATGAGATATACCAAGTTAGAACATATTAGATATTATTTTAGTAATAAAAATGTGTTAGATATTATAGCATAGTTTTCTAGTTAAGCATTAAAGAGCAATGAGAAATGCATAACCTACAAATGAAATGTCACAAAATTAAACTTTTATTAAGTTGTCCCTGTATTCTGCACAGAGTAAAAACTGCCGCATCTCTGCTTCATCACTTGTCCATTACCATCAACTGTGCCATGTTTGTTCCACTCAGTACACAGATGCCAATCTAGACACACAAGGCAAAGAGAGAGAATCCTCACGTTGGAATCCACAATACCCAGCCATTTCTTTCTATTTTTACTTGCTTCTCTTTATCCTCTAACTATACTACCCAGACTCTTTGTAATCTAGTCTCCTTGAAATTCCCAACTCCTGTTCTTTATGCCTCCCTCCCCACCTGGGTTCTGACATTCCGTATGTCCTCAGGCACTTACCATGCTATACTTTCATCTATGAACATGGGTTCCAACATTACCCACCACGGCACATGTGGGCTGAAATTTAGAACTTCTGGCAAGACTATCAATTTTTCACTTTTTTTGGTATAAGGTGATTTTCTGTCTGGCTTCTCTTATCCTCACTGGCATAATGGGACTCAAAGAGTTTACACCTTCTTTCCTGGGGATTCACTTGTAAAAGAGAACTACACCATTCCAGATGGCTAGGATTACCTATTACAACTGAGGAGAATCAGGACTCCAAGATGAAAAGTCACACTGGAGGCAAAGAAGTAATTCTACACTATCTAATGGTTTTTCCTTCCCAGATTTTCTCTGAATGGAGAGAGGGTCTTGTTGTAATATCTGCTTTGAAACTGCTGAACTACCAAGTACTTGAGAGTTTTAGTATACTCATACATATGAATGCAGGGTATATATGTTATATAATATTCAAGTCAAATTTTGGCAAATGAATACATACCAATATAGAAAGACAGCCTTTCAGTTTCACACAATTTCAAAACTTCATTCTAGCTGGTTTCTTTGAAGACTTCACACCATCTCATTACTTCAAATGAATTTCTTCTGAATCCCAAAGGTCTTTCACTCTGAGATTTTATGTTAATGTAATATGTATTGTTGTGCATAACACAGTTTACAAGTCACATACTTTTGTTTTCTTTCAAAGCATATATTTTAGGAGACCTGTGCTATTCTGATGTTGCCTTGTTTTGTTTGTTTTTTAAAGATTTATTTATTTGAGAGACAGAGTGTGTGTGAACTGGAGTACATGGAGAGAGAGGTAGAGAGTGTCTCCAGCAGAGTCCCTGATAAATGCAGAGCTGCATGAGGGGTTTGATCTCATGACCCTGAGATCATGACCTAAGCCAAAATCAAGAGTTGAACACTTACCTGAGCCAGCTACATGCCCCCCTTTTTCTTAAAGATCTGATGTTGTCCTATTTTAGTTTAGTTTTATTTTAGTGTCATTTGACATGTTTCCTAAAGCCAAAACAAGCCCCAAACCAGAAACAATTCTCCCCCAGTATGTAGACCACTCACACTTTGGAGCCCTTCTACCAAGAGGCAGAGATGTCATACATACTATCTCATTTAATTCACATAACAGTATGAGGTACTGAGTAGGTTTTAGCTTCATTTTCCAGATTAAAAAAAAAAAGAGTATCAATCACCTGGAGTCACTTGTCCCATGATCTCAAAGCTAGTTAAATGGAGAAGCAGGAATTTAATTTTGATTATTTCATTCCAAAGTCTATTCTACTTCAGCAAACCATTATTGCCAAAGGAGGAGAAGGAAGGAGGGAGGAGGGAGGCAGGGAAGGTATTGCCAGCTTACTACCCTACCACCTTATAGCAAAGAACAGACTATCATCTTTAAAAGCAAACAGTCCCAGAGCTGTTTATGCTCAAGGGGTAATCAGGCCACAGATATCTTGCCTTAAAGGGAACAATCAGTAATTGTTGCTGACAGCCGCTTACACCAAAACCACCAATCCTTACCACCTCCCAGCATTCTTTCACATTCCACAGAGGCACCCCATTCACACTCCTCTGCACCCAATCCTCCTGCCACCCCCCTGCTGAAGCTTCAACATCCGCTTCCTTGTCCAACATCCAGCTTCTCTTTTCCACAACCTCTTAACCTCCAGTGACCTTTTCCCTGCTGTAATTCACACACCCACAAGGACACTAAGAGTTCAAGCTATCTAACCCCTTAGCTTTTTGCTTTTTGGCAATCCCTTTATTCGACTCTAGTTTACTCCTAATCCTATTTCCCACAGAGGCTATCTAAAAAGAATTTTCTTTCTCAAGAACACAGCCCTAACTTCCCCTCACTCACTGGTACCAGATGGCCTAGCCTCCTGCTTTTCTGAGAGAAGTTCAAGACCCTCTGATTAACACTGTATTCATTCATCCTCTTTAACTTGCATCAGAAAGGGGCCCTCTTTTTCCCAAAAGCTAACAGCTCCCCATAAAGCTTCTAACCTTCCACTTCCCCACCTCTAGCTACATTTCTGTCATTTCCATCATCACTCTTCTCTCCACATAGCTATTTCTCTTCATCCCAAGTCTAAGAAGTTATTCCCATGTACTCTATCCTCATGAAGGAGGAAGAGCAGTGAGATGTGAGGGTTGGGAGATGTGAGGGTTGGGGGTGGAGGAGGAGATTTGTTTAACACTTGCACCACCATGACACACACTCTTTAATCCTCAATACCCCACAAGGTGGCCACAAATAAAACACCCAAATCTTCTTTCACCATTCTATTCTTCAAATAATAAATCTGAATTATGGAGGTTAAGTAATATCCAAGATCACAGAGCTAACAACTTGCAGAGTAAAACTTTGAACCCACACGAAAACTTTGAACCCACATGAGATGTATCTACTTTCCCCCTACTCTAGGCATGGTCCTACACCTCCAGCTCATGAACCTGAGCAAATCCAGTTATGTCCCAAGAACTTCTATTAGAGAGTCTGTCTGTATCTCAAAACTTCATATGTGTCAAAACTTGACTCATAATTCCACTCTATACTCAGGTACTCTGCCACATATAAACACATAAATGGGCTCATAAAACCATTCTGCTAGTAACTCAAGTGATAGATTAACCTCAATCCTCCCTTCCATACATCCAGTCACCAAATACTGCTAATCTCTGTCCTCCCTCCTCTTGTTCCATACCCATGGAAAGATATCACTTCATCTCTGCTGGGATATTACAGCCTAATTATTGGTTTCCAAGCTTCTAGGACTCTAATTCATCATATGTACTATTGGTCAGAAGAAATTCCTAAAGGGCATATTTGATTATGTCATTTTTTACTCATTCAAGGTTGTTGTTTGGATTAAGTCCAAACTCCATATTGCAAGCAATGTGGAACCTCCAGTATGTGACCATAGGTGCCTTTATAAGCACCATCACCTGAAATGCTACTCTTTCTAATCTCTAACTTAGCACTTTGAAACTAGTAGACATTCCTATAGTTCCCATTTTCATGCCTTTCCTTTACCTGCATTTGCTAAGCTGTATCTTACTTAACCCCTAGGACCCTCTCTATTCAAGCATCTTCTCATGTGCCCAGTCAGAAGTCACTTCTCCAGCTTTGGTGCTTGCACAGCAGGTTTGTTTATACTATACTTAAAGCACTCAGCACATTCTCCTCAGTATTATCATAAATTATATCATAAAACTATTTTTATTTTTACCTTCTTCTATTTTGTAAGGATATAAAAAGATTTTATTCATATTTGCATGTACTAAATTGTACATAAGCTTCTTTGCACAAAGATAATCATTACTGATGGGAAATGCTACAGAATCCAAATTCAACCAGCATGAATTAAGTCACACTTGGTGATTTTAATTTGAAAAGCTGATTTTTTTTTTTCCCAATCTCTGGGAGATTTGCAGAGCTATATACACTGGCCCATGAATGCCATCTCTCATTTTAAGGTTCCACATCTCCTTGTTTTGCATAAACTAAAACCTTTTTTTCAGGCTGTGAAGGACAATGATGTGGCAATAAATGACCAGGTTTTCCTACAAACATGTGTCTTCTACAGCATTAATGGTTCCACTGGGAAAATGCTGAGCATCAAAGATCTGGTGATCCAAAAAGCAGAAACCCTGAAACAGAGTTTTTCCCTATTTTCATACCTTCTCCAGTTGAGCCCTCCGTGGTATAAACACAAGTCTATTGTTGAGAGCAGTGGTTTTCCACAGGCTAAGATCAGATACCAAGAACCTCCCAAAATTAAACACTCCTAAGGTTTCATCCCAGGAGATTCCACCTTCATTCAGGCCCAGGATAGAGCCCAGAAGTCAAATTTTAAAGGCTTCCCATAGCTGATTCTGATAACAGGCAGTCTCGAAACTACTGGCTTTAGTGGAAGGCAGGCAGAGGAAAAATGTATGCTTTGTATGAGGAATTAAGAGTTAAAACTATATTTAAATAGAAAACTGTATACATTTTAATAAAATTTGTAAGAATTATCTCTATTTCCTCCTTGAAGCTTATTGTTATGTTCAATGGCAGTAGTACTCTTGGCCCTTCTGGTTATGGAGGAAATAAGACATCATCTTTGAGTCCCAAGAATAAAGCATGACCTGAAAGATCTTCTCCCCACAGTACTTTGAATCATGACTTAGCAACTATTCTGAATTCTGTGTCAAAGAATCACTCAGAATTAGCCTTTTTGTCCAGCCACATATTCCTAGCTTAGTACATAAGTGAAACTTTTTTTTTTAAGCCTATTATCCAACTCTTTTCTTGCTTTCTAACTTCTTCCTTTATACTTTGTTTCTTTTCCACAACCACCAAGCCTCTCTTCAGTGTTCATATATTTGTCCTTGCCATTTGCCAATGAGCTTTCCAGTAATCTCTTGGGTGTCCATGTCCTGCCTCCTAACTCACTTATTTCAAACACAGTTTTTAAAACTATTGCCTTTCTGGTCCAAACATTTTATGTCAAAATGAAACTGTACTTTCATTTTTTCATTCACATTTAGAAATGTTCTCTCTTGGTCCATAAAAGACTAGCTGAGGAAGGCAATCTTTGACTCACTCTGGCAAATATTTCTGTGCTATAATTTAACACATATATGCCAGAATAAACCTCCAAAAGGACAACTTCAAACAAAAGTCTTACGTGTCTCTTGAGAACATGCAAATGAAACTTTAAACATATGGCAAAGCCCTCTAAGATATTCTCTGGCTCTCAATCCTTATACTCCAGCTAAAAGGATGTTACACCTTCATTTTCTTCAAGACTGCATACATCAAGACGATGAACATTCAAGTGCACAGACTGAATATGCCCAAGCAAGGGAAGAAGTCCAATGGTTTAGAACAAAAGGATATACTGGAGAAATGCTTTCACATTCTAAATGCTTCAGAAAAAAAATCAAGTGCTTACAACTACCATGGCTCAGAAGTATTTACTACCTTTATGACTTTGGCACCAAGCTTTCAAATCTAGAAATGAGTCAGTGTTTTCATGGTCATATATATCTGATTGACTACACAGGGAAAGGAAGATAAAATAGGTTTACTTTATAAGAAGTTTGCAGTAATACCACTCTTAAAATTAGCTCTCTCTGCATTAAAATTACTTAAGAAAAATTTTTATCGAATCTCCTTTTTTATCTCTATGGCACTTATCAGTCTAATTTCATGTACAATTAACTTATACCTCTTATCTAACTACTCTTACAAATCCCCATGAGAGTGGGATTATTTTTCTGCTTTGCACAATGATGTATCTTTAGCACTCAGTGTCTGACAAATCACAGGTGCTTGATAAGGCTTTATTGAAGGAAGGAAGGAATCATTGAATCAATAAATGAATGAGTGAACAAACGAACAAGTAAACTCATCTCAAAGTTCCTGACCTAGGAACTGGGCAATCAAAGTTCTAATACTGGTGTGACTTTAGCACATCCTTTCACCTGTGTCTAAAAAAAAAAAAATGATAAGAGTTAGCTCCCATGTTCTCCAGGGTTTCTATCTACTCTAAGATACTAAACTTGGGATTCTAAGAAACGAAGCCAACATTTCTAAATTAGAAGTAATACTTTGATAATTTAAATAAACAAAAATAATAGCCAGTACAACTCCCCACCTCCTACCTCCACATGTACATGAAGAAGGTATTAAAATTGCTCTAGTACTAAAGAAATGCAGCTTCTGGACAGAAAGACATAAAACAATTGAGATAAAATGGTTATCTTCAAAAGCTGTTTTCCATGCAGACTATATTCAACATGAGCGGGTAAACTAAGTAATTACTAACAAAATAGTAAACTATGCACCTAACATCCACACAAGACACCACTTACCTTTATGGTACCTGATGTTTATCAATAGGCAATAAAATATATTTGTTATTATGCAAGAAATTATGAAAAAAAATCATGGGTATGTCATGATTCAGAATTGCAATTACAAGTCAACCATACAATTTCAGTTTTACTAAGACCATTCTATTCATAAAGAAAATTAAAGAGATGCACTCTAAGTGCAGTTCTGTGGGTCAATGCCAGCGTATTAAAAAAACATAGATATCATATCCATAAGTTACATTATTAAAGTCAGGCTACCCATGACCCATTTTCTTCTGGGCACACGCCCAGAGATATAGCCAAGTAAAACATTTTTTTAAAAAGCTCATCTGGGGTAGCCTTCTTAAATCTTCCATAGGCAGTCAAATTAATCTTTTTAAAATGCAAATATAACATCATTCTCTGATTAACATATTTCAATGCTTCTCATTACCTTTAGGTTAAAATTCAGATTCCTCACAAGGTGTATTAAGTCTTATCTACCTGTCCACAACCTTCACACATGCTATTTTTCCCTTGGGTATCTCCTTTGCTCTCAAGGCCTTCATTCACCCCTTCCTTAGACCTGGAATCTGTTCCCTATCCCCCTTTGCCTAGTATTTCTCCATGACTAATTTAAACATCACTCCCTCAGAGTAGCCTTCCCTCATCCTCCCACCCACCCAATTAGACCTGGTCTATCTTGAGTATGAATGATCTCTTAGCATAATATACTTTAGTTTTATAGCATTCAACATAATTACAGCTTAACTGTGGTTGGTTGTTTAATGTTGGTCACCCAGTGAAAATATAAAATTACTTAAGCCACTGATAGTGCTTTAGACACCTGTGTACTTAATTGGCACTTGTGTACTTATAGAACAAATGAGTTTTAGTGGCAGGAAATACAGGCATATGGAGGTTAAAAAGAGTGGAAGAAAGATACAAAAGCAAGTTCCTGACTCTAATCTCTGGTCCTTTTACTTGTTCAAGTAACCAGGTTGGGTACATGCTGAACCCCTTGCAAGCAAACCAAACCTTAAGTTTCTGTACTTGCTCTTCCAGAAAAAGAAGGCCTTAAGTCAAACACTGCTTGCTTGCTCAGCACTAGTTACCTAACCCAATTCCAAACTTACCTTACCTCCATACAAGGAAAGTAACCCTGCTTTAGCCAATTAGCAAACTCCCCGTACAATTTCCTTGCTCTTGTTCACTTTGGGCTAAAAAATCTCTTGCTACCTGCATCTCTCAGAACTACTTTCTATCTGCTAGATTGGGGGCTGCCTGATCCATAAATTGTTGAATAAAGCCAATAAGATCTTTAAAATTTACTCAGTAAATTTTATTCAACACAATTTAGACTATCGCTCTTAGCGAAAAAGAAATGCAGCTTCTGGACAGAAAAACATAAAACAATTGACATAAAATGGTTATCTTCAAAAGCTGTTTTCCATGCAGACTATATTCAACATGAGCAGATAAACTCCAGTATCTGCTAGATAAGCAGGAGCAAAAAACAACCCTGTTAGTGGTCAACAGTCATGTCCACCTCACTGCACCTTAGTTTATACAGTAGATGCTGGAATCAGTCATCTCAACTTTTCCACGTTTTATGTAAAAACACAAAAGCGCCAGGAGCACTGACTTCAGAGATACCAAAATATTGTAGAATAGGCATAATCACAAATTCAGAATTTGTGAATAATGAGGTTAAACTACATATTCCCACATCTCAAATTATATGGGCTCTGCAGCGTCCATTTCACTGTCTAGTCATTTTGTTGAGATTTAAGCTATCCTAAGTCCTTAAAAACAAATAAAAGATCTTTCCCTCCCTATCCACTCACCTTGAAATCAGCCTTCTTTAATTTATGCTGCCATTTTAGCCTCTAAGTTAGTGCATTCCAAGAGGACAAGAGCTATTAACTAGCTTCACCCCCATGTCCCCAGGGATTAGCACAGTGTAATCCAACAGTCAATAAACAGTAACTAAGTTATAGAATACACAAATCTTTAGCTCTGCTTTGAAATCTTTAGAAATACTAAGAAATTTGTTCTAAATGATTCCCAAGTACATGCAAAAGTTAGGTGTGTGTATGTGCTTGTATAACGTTTAGTTTATTACTACATTGAAAAGAATCATGCTAGACATATCTAAATATATGCATACTTTATTTAATATATGACTCTAAAATTCTATTTAGGTAACTTACAATGATTCACTTCTATTACTAGGTTTAGTAGGGGGACTATTGATGTAACAAATATTTACTAATCCTCTGCTACAAATAAAGCACTTAATTACTAGTACTATGCAGGAATAGGAATATAAATACAACTTTCTAACCTCGAAGAGCACACAATTTGCTGGAGTTGAAAAGAAAGTTCCCTCTGAAACTTAATAAACTACTTTTTTGTTAAGCAGATCACTAAAGAAAAAAAGGAGTTTCAAGGAATTAATGCAGATCAGTAAGTTGTAACATAAGTTTCGGTTGTTTTTCAGATCCTGAAATTTAAGAATCTAAGCCTTTCAATTTCAAATTGAATCAAATTACACACTTTAAAACATGGAGCTAATATAATAAAAACCTCTCTCTCAAGTGGCATGTTTTTTAAAGACAGGAACTCCACCTGAAATATGCAACTTTCCCAGCTGTTTCAATCCTTAATTGTGGGTGGTTACTGTGTGGGTGCAAAAATAGGGTGGTTTAAAAAAATGGGAAACAATAATTCAATTGTCCAACTGAGAGCCATTAAAAACCAAAATATGCTTCCTCTACAGAGTTCAAAAGAAAATGTTATTTGTATAAACAATTTAGGCATTTGGAAATGTTCCACTTTAATAGAAGACTTCCTGATTTATGTAACTACATTTAAGTGGGTTATAATGAGGGTTTCTAAGTGATAGGTTCTCTTCACAGGTTCTCTCATTTTCAGCAAATGAGAAGGTAATTGTTTCCGAGAATCCAGTAAAAATCACAGGTCTCTTTTTTGAAGAGTTCAGTTGCAGTTGGTAATGATATTGTCTCTGGTTTGAAAATTTTTTCCTAAGCAGTGCTCAAGAAGAGTATCATAACCACACTCCACCTTCAAATATCAGTAATAATCTGTATGGATGAATATTTAATCACAAAGTTCTGAAGAAAATCTTTCCAGAAGCATTTCATAATTCAATATTTTAAAAGTTGAATTTTATTAAAGTTGAAGAAAATAGGTTCTTTTTTTTTTTTTAGCTAAAATCATTTATGATCTTTTAAGTACATTTCCAGGGTTTATAAATACACCAGTTATTATTTTTAACCTGAAATACACGTTACTACCTCAAAGTGCTTTTATACTGTATAGGAACCTCTTCAAAACACACAAAGCAAACCATTTGCCACGTTTTCCACCCTAGACTATATTCTTACTTAATACTTGCAAAACTGGATCACATAGGACCTTTCCACTGGACCTAACAGATGCATTCTCAAAGTGGATGGATTTATTTGGCACATCATTTATATATTGTCCCCATAGTACTTTCCCTAATAAGGAAAATGAAAAAAATTTTCCAGCTACTACTTGAAAGATTTCTTCTCTTTCACACCCTCTGAATAGGCATCAGCGATCACTGTCAGGCTCCTGTCTATATACCAAGGTGACTCAGACTCACAGTTACGTCACTTTACTTTGAGAAGTAATCAAACAACAAATATTTGCACCTGGGCAAAGCACTGCTGGCTCAGGAAGAAACAATAAAGCCCCTGTGACTTGAAAAGTTATTATTTTAAATTTGTGTCCTATAGTCTCACTTTTAGACATGTTCTCCTCAAGAACAATCAGTAGAGTCCAATACAGATAATAGAGTCTGAACATGTCTAGACATGTTCTCCTAAAGAAGAATCAGTAGAGTCCAATACAGATAATAGAGTCTGAGTTACCATCCATTAATCTGTACACATATAATTTGTATGTAGATTTCCACAGAAAATGTTTTTTTTAAAGACATAACATGTCTCTATTCTACAACTATTAAGCACTAACAATTGTTACTGTTATGTCTGCATATCTGCATTCAAAACAGTAAATACATGAACAGGAATATATGAGCTATGTCAGAAATATCTGTGCAACCATTATGAACATATTTTGATCGGAATTACCTAAGTGATGATCTCATTTCCGCACTCAGAGTTAGAAGCCGTAACCTTAGTTGACAAGTGGTTGTGTGTTGTCTGTCTCCACCACAGGAATTTTCTGTTTAGGTGTGTCCAAAAGAATGAAGTCCCCACCTAAAATATTTACTAGCAAACTGACTCTCCTTCTCAGTAAATGTTTAATCTCTTGAGTGCAAGGTTCGTGTTGTCCAAAACTTTCCTAAGAGTTACATAGGCCATCATACAACACTGCTAACTAAGCTGTTTATGCACAATTGCAACTGGACTTTCCACTAGTTTCTAAGATAACATAGAATGAACAAGATTTGCCTCATATTAATGACATTTTTATTGGCACTAGCTCAGCCTAATAGTATCTGATTTTTAATACAGACTTTTAAGACTTTGGTTAAAAGTGATTTCAAATTATAGGCACCGAATATAGGAACAAAATAAAGTAAGTGCATGCCACAACCTTGATCTGGACAAATTCTGAAGTAATACACCAAGATGTAGAGGCTTTTATTATCCTATACACTAATGTGCTAAATTAATCTAGCCAAACAACCTGTCCCATAGGTAGAGTCACAATAGTAACTGTGAGCTTCTATTGTTTGAATGAGCCAGTATAAACAGTGTTTACAAAAAGACACTATTTTATTTTCTGTAGAGATAAACCTTTTATTTCCCACTAGTAAGGTTTTAAGGGTAGGCCCATGACTTTGGAAGTTATCAATTCCCTGTGTGTACAGGCATGAGAACTGATGCAGTGGGCATTGTTTTTTTGCATTTACATATGCATTATTTACTGTGTAAATATAGTTAAATGACAGTATATTTTGTATCTGGTCTACCTATATAATTATTTAAGGAGGTCTGAATTTTACACCAGTTTGTAATCACTCTGTACCTTCCCTTACCAATTTCTAAGTCCCAAATGTCCAACTACTGAACTTATTCCTAACTCAGTCTTCACTCAGTTCAATCCTTGGAAAAGGGAGGAGTAATGACCTCTTGCCATTTTTGAATGGAATGAAAGGTGCTAAAGGAAGGGCACAGGATGCTGTCCTGCTTAGGACTTCAATTTTGGAAACAAGTGACCTGTTCTCTGAGCCCTAGAAATTCCATACTGGGTTTGCAGACAACTAATTACATTTTGCTTCCTTCCAAGCCAGAAATGTTTCACATTACTAAAAAACAAACAATCCGCACTTGTACACAAACCTCCCTTGGGCCCTCCTCCTGCCCAAAAGGGTGGGAACAGAAGGGGACAGAAGAAGAATGGGCCTGGCTTACAGGCCAGATACAGGCCTACCTACCTACAAAACTCCGGGAACAGCTTCCACAAATTAAATAATTATATTGATACGACAAAAGAACCTTCTTTTCCTTACATTGCTCAAAATCTATTTTTCACCCTATTCCATTGTAAGCACACATATCTTAATTATTGTAAGCAGACATATCTTAATTATCTTCTAACCACCTTCCCATCCATACCCACAACTCACATGCAAAAAGACTGCAAACATCTTGATTTTACAAGTTATTTTTCTTTTTTTTTTTAAGATTTTATTTATTTATTTGACACAGAGAGATCACAAGTAGACAGAGAGGCAGGCAGAGAGAGAGGGAAGCAGGCTCCCCACTGAGCAGAGAGCCCAGATGCGGGCCTTGATCCCAGGACCCTGAGATCATGACCTGAGCCGAAGGCAGCGGCTTAACCCACTGAGCCACCCAGGCGCCCTACAAGTTATTTTTCATTGACATTGCTTGCTTATAAAAGATGAGTTTTTGTAAGTCATCATTTTTAATGGTTCCATCACAAAACTACTCTGGACCAAGAGTGTTGTGGCTATTACTCAATGCTAAGAGTCACAGCTTTCCCTACTTCATTCCTCTTTGGTTAAATCAGAGGAATAAATAGGCTGAAACTGGGTTTCAACAAGCTATTTTAAACAAAGCTAAAACTATGTACCTTCCCATATAGAATTAAAACTGCTGATAAAAGTAAACAAAGAAGACTTGATAGACGTGGGTAAGGATAGTTCCTTGCACTGCACCCACTCCAGCCATAAGTCTCAGGGATACATTCCCAGGTCACTGCCCTTGAAACAATAGTTTGCCATATCCTCATAATGTTCCATGTTAGAAATAGCTATTTAAGTCTTCTCTTCATTATGTAGTTATTTTTAAATGTTTAGAATGCACTTGAGGGCTCAGTATAAGGAATAAAAAGTGTTGGATAGTGAAGATAAAGGAAGATAGCTATATTTTTACATTTCAGAAATAATTTTTTACACTAATTTTTGTTCTAAATTAGGTTTTCCTAATAAAATTTTAATGTTTGAATCAGATTCCCAGTAACAGGAGCTACATAAGTCTTCTGATTCAAAAGCATCAAGGAGCATTACATCTATCCTTACATAGCATTCATCTTCTGTTCCCCAAGATCTAACTCCTCAAAGCCCTCAAAACACTAGAATTTAATCCAGTATCCATTGCCTAGAATAAACCTTCACCCACTGATCAACACCTTTCAAATCTAATCTGTAAGAGGCACAACATCCATACTAAGATCAAATTCACCACAGTCTAGGAAAATCACCTAACATCCACCTGCAAGGCTGCAGAGCATATATTTAAAAACCCCACCTCTTTAGTTACATGTGACTTTAATAAGGTATTTTAAGTAAATAGTTTAAAGGAAATTAAGAGAAATATGTACCCATATGTTTATTGTACTTTTTAACAAGACCAACCAGAACTGACCTGAATGTTCCATAGAGTTTATTTCTTAAGTTTATGTATCTGAACCAGATGAAATATTTTAAGTCATGAAATTATTAAAAATCAGAATATATATGAAAACCCAGAGTATTTGCCATAAAGAAAACAAATTATATGTATTATTAAATATACATACAAATATATATATAATTTATATATATAATTCTGTCAGAAAAATATACACATAAGTAAAAAAAAAATCAAACTTTATAAGGAAAATTATGTCATTTATTCAGCAATTTACCATGAGTCAGGCCCTAGGTCAGGTGATAAAGCTAAAATGGTTTTTAAAAAGAAAAGATAGGGGCCCATGGGTAGCTCAGTTGGTTCAGTGATCAACTATTAATTTTGGCTCAGGTCATGTTCACAGGGTCAAAGACAGAGCTCCAGGCTGGGCTCCATGCTGGGCTGTGGAGCCTGCTTAAAATTCTCTTCTCCCTTTGCTGTCCCTCAAACCCCACTCCTGCACTCTTGCATAATCTCTCTTTAAAAAAAAAAAAAAGAAGAAGAAGAAAGAAAGAAAGAAAAGAATCTGGCCTCTGCCTTCTTGGAATTACATTTACATTACTAAGTGAAAATAAATACCCTTTATAAGTATGTGGGGTGTTTTTTTTCTAAATAATAACGCTAACATGTTAGTATTCTAATATTATTAACTAAGCTTTTTGGCCAGGTGTGTGTTATAAGCCTATGTTGGGGGTAGATATTTAGGACACAAATATCAAGAAGTGGCACACAAAAATGACAACTATTGTTCCAAGTGCTAGTGGTGCATGGTCACTGAAGGTGCCTTTTCTCATTCATCCTGTAAAGAGAAAGAAGTCATGCTCATGAGGACCATGTGGCAGTCCTTCTCCCTACAGCAGAGGACTGACAGAGGAGGAGTCACTTTTGATTTCAACAGCCAGCTACCTCTCTGTTCCCCTTAGTAACTAACACTCTTAGGAGCAACCAAATAAAGTGACCCCCTGCCACAGGACCTCTGAAAGGCACCACCTTGACCCTATCGATGTATGCATAATGAAAATCCTAAATGCAGGGAGAACTTGTCTAAGAACTCTGAATTCTGCCAGTGATTTATCCAGAAGGTACTTTTGTGAATGTAGGCAAGCTAAAGCGACACAATGCATCCAACTCAGTCAGCCTATCTTCTCCAGGGGTCTTTCTTCGGTGGTAGTAACACTGCCCTTGCCTTTCACAGCTAGGTTTGGGCTTATTACTTAGGTTCTCAAAAATAAAAATATACTGTTTAAGAATACATCTCTAACTAACAGAAATGGTAGAGGAAGAAGAGAAATGTGATTGCAAAGGGGCATGTCAGAAATTACAAATCCTTACTACTCAAAGTGTGGTCCATGGACAAGCCCGGCCAACATCACCTACAAGTCTGTTAGAAATGCAGAATCACACACTCCGCCTGAGATTTTCTGTATCAGAATCTGCATTTCGTAAGATCTCCAGCTGCTTCATATATACATTAAACCTTGAGAGTCACTGTTCTAAATACCTGTAATATTCTATTTCATATTATACTTTAAAATATACATACTCTATGCAGTCTTCTAATTATGTGATATGTCTCTAATTTAGCCTACAAATGGACCCACTGTCCACAAACTGTTAAGTAGTAATTGTTAAAATGTGGGGAAAAGGAATACTTCATGAATCTGATCATCAAACAGTAACAATTCAGATACAGATAAAACTTCAGGGATCACATAACCCAACCCTCTTCACTTTATGGGAAATAAAACCATCTGAATCAGGAAGGGGAATGCCCCCCAAGGTCAGATTGCTGAATAATGAAGGCAAAGTTGGATTAGGACTCAAGTCTCCTGATCCTCAGTAATATTTTATATCCTATAATAACACTGGCTTAAAACATCATGACTGAATTTTTCCTTTATAAACAAATACTCATGTTACAAGAGAAATCAGTATTAAATTTTTTAAAAAGTAAAATAATTCTTAAAACCAGTACCTTGAATATTTAATAGTAGATGCCCAATATGTATTTGAATGAATGATTCACTTTGAGGCAGAGACAAACATCGCTATCCACCTCTTCTTAAAGAGCTGAGGTAAATTATAGAATAATTAATAAGTAATTTCCTTATGGAAAAAAAAAAAACATTTCAAGTTTTAGACAATTTATAATACTCTTCTCTACAACAACCAAAAATTGCCCTTACACTTTCATCAAAATGAGAATATTTTACGTGTTTAGTGTTTGGGTATGTGAATCTGTTTGACTTCAATGAAATCAATATCTGAAGTAGGACTTTTAAAATTATGTAGAATATTAAAGAACAGTAGTACTCACCGATACTAATTTCATCATCTGTTTCAGCATCACCAATACATTCAAATTGGAAATCTTGCAGTGACTGGGAAAATTTCTGTACTGCCATAGACAGATCTGTAATTAAAAGTTCAAAAAAATCATAAGTTGAAGTACCATGGAATATGAGATTTTTCATTTCCATTCTAATTTCCATTGTAATACCATACTTACCAGAAGCTTTTAAAATACTAGCTTGACAAATTTAAGCAGATTTTAAAAAGACTAATAAAGAAATATTTTAGGAACTGGTTCTGCTCTGCTCCCAGGGAATTTGCCCCTTTAAGAAAGTTTTGGTGCCAGTTTTGTATTATCTGGAAACCAATTCCCAAAGCCTTTATTGAATAACTGCCATTCAGTCCCCATAAATGGAGTATTTATGAAAAAAAGAAAGAAAGAAAAGAAAAAAAGGGAAGAAAGAAAGAAAGAAAAGAATGCCACTAAGGTTGCTGCTGGAGTAGGGAAAAAGGGAGGGGAAACAGCCATTCTTTGATTAGAAAGGGTCCCCAATGTACAGACTACAGAGCAGGTAAGGAATGTGTTTTGATCTCCTAAGGCCACCTACAAGGCTGTTTACATATAACCTTGTGAATTATAGGGGATCCCAAGCTAAATATTCTTCAATCCTGGCAAAATCCAGAGTCTGACTAAATTCAGAAGAATTCTCTATTCCTGGAGAGAATAAAGAAAAGCCCAGAATAATGAGAAGTAAATCCCTGGGATGCAGCCTAACAGAGTGATTAAGAATGCACTCTGGAGCCAGGCTGCCTGGGTGGAAATCCAAGTCCCATCAAGTTCTTGCTATGTGACCTCCTGCAAATTATTTAACTCCTCTTTAAATTATTTAACCCTTTGTATCCTCTTCTGCAAAGAGTGCATAACAACTGCATAACCACCTCACACAATTGTTTTAAGGATTGAGTAAATTAATACTTGCAAGGGATTTAGAACCAAGTCTGACACTTAATAAACACTGTATAAGTTTTTTTAAGTAAAATTATAAATCAATCTGACAATGCAGCATAACAGAGGCTTTAAACATCCCACCTCTCATAACTACTCTGATCATCCATACCAACCTTTCCACACAAGTCTGTGTCAGTAGCAAAACATATTTTTCTGGAATTCACTCTATAATTTCAGTTAGTGGTACCTCACATGGGTTTAAGTCCAATACCTGAACTCTTGCATTTAATTCAAGCAATAGAACCCACGGAGACGCTCTCCTCAACAATGTTTAGCCAGACTCCTCTGGACCTTACCTTGACTAGGCCTCTACCTTGGCTCCCAGTCCTCACTGGCCCTACATACTTCAGTTTTTGCAAGATTCTTGCCAAGTCATTTTTTTTCCCCCAAGTCATTTTAGAGAGAATTCTCCACTCAGGGATATGAGACCAAAAATCTTCATCCCCCACCCTTGTCCTTGTCCTACCTTCACCAAGAATCCTCCTTCCTTTGATGTCTCCTACTAGTAATTTTCCATTCCAATCCAACATCTCCCTAAACAGCCCCCAAACATGCTCCTTGATTATAAATCCCGACTTGTTCTTGTTGCATGCACGGTTGAGTATGATCTCTCTCCCCAGTTGTTATAATCTCAACAGCTTTAGCAGTCTTGAATAAAGTCCTCCTTAACATTTTTACTGGTGTCAGAATACTTTTTTCTTTAAGAGAACAGTTTGGCCCCAGGCCTAGATATGAGCCCAGGACTTACTGTGGTAACCCACCATTCATGAAACCATACACACCTAACAAAGTACTACTGGTGAATGAATAGGTCTTCAAACATTAACGTCATTTTTTTGTGCCATTGTTACCCAAAGAACTCACCAACACCCTGAACAAAGACAATTCTTGAAGGTGAAAGGACTCAAGCTTCAGAGAGGCTTTTTTTATTTTTTTAAATCAAAATACACACACAAAAGAGATTTTTTTTTTTTTGAATAAACAAATTATTCTCTGGAAGATGATGCTACTCAGAGATTACACCTCTTCCCACAAGGGAGCTAAAACTTTGGGCCAGTGCATATTCTGTTTGAGAAGTACTTTCAATTTAAGAGCTTTAGAAAGTTCTATCACCGGAAGAACGGCCTTCCCTTGGGCTTTCAGGAAGAAAGATAAAGAGAGCCTTCTTAATGAATTATTAGTCAATTAGAAAACAAAGGCCTTCATTAGGACTACACCTCACCATTTACCTCTGAGCCATTGGACAATCACTCATCCTCCCCAAAAACTATTTTTCTTATCTAGACAAGAGAGAATTAATACTGATCTCACAGAGTTGTTCTAAAGATTAAACAAAGTATGTGCCTGGTACATATGAGGCAACTCAATATGTGGCATCGGTTATTATCATTCAAGTCCAACTTACAAAGGTGGGAAAGTTGACTCGCCTTCCAGACAGACGGGCACTGTGCAAAAGTATGCATTTATCTGACAGTGCGCATGTAGAGAAATCTGGCTATGGGAAAAGAAATCATAACACCTATATCAAATGTTATGAGAAGACAAAGAAAGTAGACTCCTGGGATAATTTTAAGTCAAGTTGTACGTGGGTACTCTCCCTGAGACAGGAATCACATTCCCTTTAATGTCCCACTATTTTTTTATGTACAATACAAATGCTGACGGTAAAATGGGTTGAAGGCACAGATGCAATTCCTACAGCAGAGCTGAGATGGAGAAAGTGTATATGGATGAACCAGGATGCTTAGGGATTTTCTAAGAGATTCTTCCTTCTCTCCTCTCCTCACTACTAGTTCCTGAGTTTCCCCTCAAATAAACACAATGAGCTATCTGGAAGCCTTGTCCTAGGGAACTCGAACACAATATCCCCTAATCGACCATTTCTTCCTAAATACTGGTTTCCCATGGCCTTGCTCCTTGACAAAGAAAGGTAAGCTGCTTTGTCCTTTCACAGACATCACATTGGATGCACTATAATTCCTGTTCCCAAACAAGAACACAGAAGCCCACTTTATAAGCTATTCTTGTCAATATAGCCAAGTGATTGAGAGTGTAAGTTCTAATAGCAGAGCCTAATACCGGGGCTAACTTCCTGCCTCTACCAATAAGTGCCATAACTGTGGGCAAGTTCCTTAACTTCTTTGTACCTTAGTATCCTCATCTGTTAAGTGGAACAGAAACTGTCTCTCAGGGTTACTGTGAGAAGAAAATGAGTTAAATCAGATGAAGAACTGAGAACAGTGTCTGGCACACAGTTAAGCATTTACAAGCTGTTAGCTATTTCTATGTTAAACATCTTAGAAAAGGCAAAAAAAAATTTATTTTTCAGGAATGAAGATGGCAGAAGGTTAGACCTAATGAAGGTTAGACCTTAGATAACCTTGGAAAATGCCCAAGAAAACCATCTGTTGATAGCAGTTTCAAATTCTCTCTTGATGCACTGCAATCAGGCCATGACAAAGACAACCTGATTATTCAGTATTTCTGTGTAAGAGATAGGTGTCTATTTCAATCCTGGAATGAAGAAAGTACTATCTCTCCCTAATCCTTTTGGAAGCATAATAAGACAGGATTACATTTTAAAAACTTGGTTCTCAAGTAATTCAGATGATAATTCCAAAAATAATGAAAAATTTGAAATATGACTTATTTTCAACTTCAAGTGTCTGGGTTCTTGACTTTCCTTTTTTTTGTTCTCATTTTCTAAAAAACCAAAGTAATAAAAAGGTCAAAAATATTATCAAAGTGAAGAACTTACGATATCTTCTGCCAATAATATTGATCAACCTTCAAAATGAGGAATTCAGCTCACTCTCTTTATCTTGGCTTCATCTCCCTCTGAACTAGAAAGCACAACAACTTTAACTGACTTGAAATCACATGAAACACTATTTCCTAACTGTCTAAAGCTTCTGAACAATAGCCAGATGCACGGTGCCGAAGTACTGATTCTAAAACCTTTAAAATAGGGGCGCCTGGGTGGCTCAGTGGGTTAAAGCCTCTGCCTTTGGCTCAGGTCATGATCTGAGGGTCCTGGGATCGAGCCCCATATTGGGCTCTGTGCTCAACGGGGAGCATGCTTCCCCCCCCCGCCCGCCTGCTCCTCTGCCTACTTGTGATCTCTCTCTCTCTCTGTGTCAAAAAAATAAAGATTTTTTAAAAACCTTTAAAATAAAATTGATTCACATCTGACTCTATAGAATTTAAAACCTAATTTTAAAAATTCTATTGTTGAATTTTAAAGTATCAAAATGTATAATGATAAGAATCTACATTTTCTCTTAAGTACAAAAAGAAAGATCAAGCACACAAACTATGACAAGCATAGAGTTTTAGTTCAGGCAAGGGTTTCTCTTTCTCCTATTTCTACCCAACTGTTACAACTGGAAAACAAACAAGGAAAAGATCCCAGTCAGAACCATCTGGCCACATTCTAAGGTGAACGTAGAGGAATAACATTTACCAGCAACCAAGGTTGTATACAGTAAAGATGCCACAAGTACCATCCACACCACATCTTTTCCATTTGCCTAACCTACAAGTTAAGCAAGGATGTCCTCACATATATTTACATTTAGTTGAAAGAAATTACACTGAGCTTTAATTAGTCAACAATGTTTTTATATCAAAGAGTTAACCTGTAGCACCCATAATTAGATGATGCTAATGAAACACTAAAACTTCATTTCATTAGAGAAATAAAACACACTTAGTAAATAATTATAACTCCTCTTATACATTAAGAGCTACCTTTTACTTTAGAAGTGTTAATGGAATTATTTTTATAATGTTACCTACAGAAGTGAGCTATATTTATGTCAAAGCAAGTACAACCAGCCAGTCCACTGGTACAAGTCAGTTCTTCCTGAAACCCAGTTGCTCTGAGACTAGATTTAAGACTTAAAGGAGCAATATACCCCAGATGTATGGGTTGTAAAATTATCTTTACACTACCATGGAGAAGGCAGATAGTACAAAGCAAGGAGAATACAAAGGTAAAAACAAGATATACCCTTTCCTCAAAAAGGGCACAGTCCAGTAGGAGCATCAGGAATGTAAATAAATCCTACCACAGGTCAAATGATAAAGTCTCTTACAGAAGTTAACAACATCATCACTACAGGTACAACTTACTATATACCTGATACTTTTCTAAGCACTTAATGTAAATTAAACCATTAATTCTCACAATAGTCGCAAAAATCAGGTATCATCACTCTCATTTTACAGATGAAGAAACCAAGGCACATGCAGGTTAAGTGGCTTCCCCAAGTTTGTACAAGCTGGTAAACAACAGAGCCAGATTTTCAACCCAGAATCTTCACTTAACCACATTGCCACACTGCTCTGCACATAAAGGCTTGAGTGCATGGGGGAAGGCTTCTCAGAATAATCAGTGAAAACAGGACTTAAAAGACATGACAACACACCAATCATGGCCAAGTTAACAAAATGTACAGAATCTTCTAAAAGGCATTTCTACCTACATACCCAGCCTCACCTATCAAGATTCATACCACATTGGGGTACTGATCTATATTAGACACAAACATCCAGTCTCTTGTACCTATGTTTATATTATTATTCCACCTTCTAGAGATAACACTTTTCTCCATGGTCTCTTTCAATATATCTCTGAAGCTTCCATTTCCTTCAAAAAGCCCTTCCTGATTCCTTCCCATTTGGCATTATCTCCTCTTTTACACTTTCCACTGTACGTTGTGACTCACTTGCTGTGCTTTCTCTAGTTTACCGTTTACCCTGTTATCAATAAACCTCGTCTATCTACCCTATTCTAATAGTGTAATAAAGGGAGGAAGTTTTACCATCTGTGAATACTATCTGAGTATTCAACACCATTTCTTACATACAAAAGCTCAATTTTTGAAAGCACAAATTTCTGTAAGGTGAGTAAATACTCCAACGTTCCAGATGCCTTTCATCTTCCTTTCTTCCCACTCTTGCAATCCCCTAATGTCGCTTTTCAACCACTAGTAAAACATGGATTGTCAATTTTCCAAAAATGGTAATAAATAAAAAATGTTTTACTACTGACAAGAAGATTTGATGTACATTCATAATAATGATAGCAATAGTGTTGATAACTTTACTATTTCGAAGTTCTTACATATTTTTTTCTTAATTCTCACACAAAGCTATGAGGGCTGATGCTCTAAAAATTCAAGTAATAACATAATCTGCCCAAAGTCTAATAGTTGGATACAAATCTGGACAGGTCTTCTGCTCCCCAAATTTGGGATTCTTTCTGCTGCATCCCACAGCTGATTCCCAATGACTAACAAGAATTAAAATCAGGGAGGGTGTGCCCTTTAACAACATCTCACTAACCCATTACCTGTTATATAAATTCTAAGATAGTAAGATTCCATGTATTGAACTCTATATTAGAGATAGGTATGTTTATTAGCATGGAATAAACTAGCAGCAAACATACACCATGCTAGACTAGAAACCAAAGGAAATTCACATCATTCCCATACTTTCTAATGTTATAAGATAACTGAGTAATATTCTAGGTGTTAAGCTTCTTGAAGGTTGGTATATATTCTTCATCTCATTTTGCCCTTAATACCCAATAGAAAGCAGACACAAAAGAGACCAGAGGGACCAGAAAGAAGTATACACCAATCTGTTCATATAAGAATCCACTGCAGGGGTGCCTGCGTAGCTCAGCTGGTTAAGCATCAGACTCTTGATTTCGGCTCAGGTCACGATCTCAGGGTTGTGAGATTGAGTCCCGTGTTGGGCTCCAACTAGGCATGGAGCTTGCTTAAGATTCTCTCTCTTTCTCCTTCCCCATCTGCCCCTCTCCCATTCCCAGTCTCTTAAAAAAAAAAAAAAAAAAAATCCCCTATAGATCAATTGCAGAAAAGCTTATGGTACTGGGAACAAACAGGAGTATAACTGGAAGCCTTTATTTCCTAAAAATCATCCTGAACATTACACAGAGAATGTGCTCAAAGAATTATCAAATAAGCATGGGTTTTTAATACCTGCAGTTATGTTTTTAGTGTCTTTCAAAGAACTGCAAATATCAGACTGCTCGATGGAGAAAAGTCAAAGGAAAAGAATACTAGGTGTGGGAAAGTATTTAAAAAGACAATGAGACCTTGTCAGTAAAAATCATTTCTATGGCTCTTATTTGCCCACTTTGTTATTTTCCAGTTTACACATAAATGGGTAGAAAATACTGGTTGTCCAATATTAACAATTAAAGAAAAGTCTTCATAAAGAAGGCTCAGGACTAAGCTTAGTAATTGTAATCACTCAATACATGTATGTTGAGCTAAAGTGAAATTGAGTGACTTACAGTAAAGGGATCAAGGATCTTCCCTTGTGGGCCTTGAGAAATGCTGCCACGGAGCAATAGCCACATTCCCAGGAGGTCACTGGAAACAAAAATCACCAAAGGGCAATGGGGCACTAATGTTGTTCTTCATCCCTCTGGAAACACAAAAAGAGCAGACTACTCTAGGCCACTAAATTTACCTGCTGTGTTCAAGGATGGAATAACATTGTTTTGGCACTGTCAAGTTGGCCCAGCTTTAACTGGCCTCATATATTTCTATACCAGATGCGTATTCAGGGTCTTACCTCTGCATCCTGTTTTGGACGTGTGCACCCTTGTGGCAGGCAGTGTAAGTCAAAGCATCTGTTTTCAGTGATAAACTAAAGTCATTATGTGATGAACATGCTCAGATCTGGGAAGAGGTCCTTCATCCTTTCGTGTCATGAATTAGGTGTGTACAAGAGTCTAACAGACATAGTCACCAATCCAGGGACCTCCACCTACTGCAATATGTCTTAGAGCAAGCACTTACCTCTCCGAACTTCAAGTTCCATATGTACAAAAGAAAGATAGTAAACCCTTGCAAGACTGTCATGAATATTACATGAAACTGGCTTAGCAAAGTATCTGGTACAGAACAGAACAAACTTGAAATACTGGTTCTCAACAAATGTTAACTATTAAACCACTATTTATTAAGAGGGCAAATGCAGAATACAAAATGTTTTCATTGTAAGCACAACATATTTAGTCTATGAATTAAATTACTATCTTCAAGACAGCTTCAGTGAAAATAAATAGTGGTGCTGGCCTCTAAGACAAAACGCTTTGTAATTTCATAAATGATATGTGTCTGGCAAGTAGTTTCAGAAGATTCCAACCCAAAAACAAACAGGAACCAACAGTTGGCCAGATTTTATCCATAATGCTGCAAATTCCACAAAAATTAAAAACGAAAACCCACAAAGACTTCACTGATGCTAGAAGTGAAGTTAAAAATAGAAAGTTCAAAGAATGAAATAAACCACCCATCTTTCTACCCTGGGGAATAAAAGCTTGAAAAAGGAGGGATAAGGAAACAATAGCACACTGCAGCTTCTCAGGATTCTCTCCCTTCCTCAGTTCCCTTCCTCTGCTGCCTTGGAGTTTTCTCTTCCTCACACTCTCCTTCAGCAAGTTTTGTCTTAAGGCATCTTGTCTACCTCAATACTTGTTCTCTTTAAAAAAGTGCTTTATATTTACATGCAGGCAAATCCTACATGGTGATTTTAAGTCTGAATGCTGGACTTTCAAGCAAAATTGAGTAAAATACCTCTCTTGCCTTTTTTTAAGTTAAGTAAAAAAAACATGGAATTACCCAACATGGGAACTTTGCAGCTTTCCTAAGCTTCCCAGCAATACAGGATGGGCTGGCACATTTTTGTGGGCTTCCTGGTCTACTTTCCCACCCACGACCTCTCCCTAGTCCAATCACTCATACTACTTGCCAGGCATCTACAACTTACAGTCTTATCAACAGATTGAGCAATGGGAAGTGTTTTATTATTCTCCCCTCACCTCCAGCCCACTTTTCTTTTGGCTACCTGAAGTATCTTACCTATCCAAGATAGTGACTAGGGAAGAGAATCTGCTGTTACTTTAACTTTCATGCCACATAGCAGCCTCTTTTTTTTTTCTTTTTTTAAGATTTTATTTATTTATTTGACAGACAGAGATCACAAGTAGGCAGAGAGGCAGACAGAGAGAGAGGAGGAAGCAGGCTCCCCACTGAGCAGAGAGCCCAATGTGGGGCTCAATCCCAGGACTCTGGGATCACCACGGGAGCTGAAGGCAGAGGCTTTAACCCACTGAGCCACCCAGGCACCCCCACGTAGCAGCCTCTTACTAACTCTTAAAAAGCTTGCTTTTTCCATCAGCTCCTTCTTGGTATCATATACCAAATACATTTTGTGGTTAAATCATGATGGGACTGGGTAAAATTTCCTTCTTAAAGCACCACACTAAATTGTTACCTACTAAGCAATTCAAGCATATCATTTTTCGTGTAGGTTTTTCAGAGCATCTTTTTTTCTCAAACTTCTCTGCCTCCTCTTTATGCCTGACAAATGACTCTGAACTTGAACTCTCTCAACATGGATGAAGTCAGTCCCCGTGCTAAAGAAAAACCCCTTTGCTTTCTGTTAAGACCTTCAAATGTCTTCAAATAAAGAAGTACTCACAGCTCCACTGTGAGGCTTCATCACACCTCTAAAGAGCAGTTGGCTATACTTGAGAACACAGCATGTAGCTTCTTCCAGTCCTTCTAAAGCACCTTTAAAACCTGCCTTTCTAAATTAATCTAAAATCCACCTGAAATAATCCAACCAGAGCAACACATCTGCTGGCTTACTGATACCAAATACTGACATACCTATCATACACGGTAGCATGTTAAGACTTCACAAAGCTTCCCGGTGCTGTAACTTTTATTAGAAAACTGGGAAAATGTAAGTTAAATAGTTTTATCCTGTTTCACATTTTTAAAAAAGCACATACTGTGCTTTTTACACAAGAATCACGCAAGAATTATGCAAGAATCAAAGAATTTAACTTACACCATTTTACTTCCATCAAAGCAAGCCAGTTTGGGCCATGTCCTCAGACTGAGGGTATGCTTTCCCCTCCTCTAATAGAAAACTTTGAGAAGTACTACATTACTATAATATACCTCCTTTTTGATGTCTATTGACATACCACACAATTTTGCATTCTATCATTATACATATTTGTGTCTAACTCCCATAACCCTCACCAAATGGTAAGCCTGTAGAGGGCAGAGAACCTCTCTAATCCTTACTGCATCCAGCAGAGGAAGCTGACAATAAACCAAAAGAATGCAGGAATTCAGATTATTTAGGAAAGGTAAACTTATCCAGAACCGGCAAAAATTAATTCCAAATAAGAAATGACTTAATTACAGCCTTGCCTCTAGGTATAAAAGATGTTAAGAGGAATGGAGAAAAACCAGAGTCCCAGCAAAGCAACATACCTAATGATCTGGTCATAAAATCAAGTACATGAAATCTAAGGCGCCACAGAGAATAGCTAGAAAGTTCTTTCATTTAAGATCTTTAGGCAAGCTGGGCAAAATGCAAAGCAGTGGAAACTGACAACAGCAGCCCAGATCTTAGGTGCTAACCTAAAATCTCACCATTGCCTTAGAAGAAATCTGACTCTTAAAAAATTATTCTGGTAGTCTAATCAAGGTTGATGAGGAGAACATTCAGTCAAAAAAAAAAAAAAAAATTAAGAGTTCCACAAACTTAAATCATTAGAGAGAAAGCTAGTGTAGATTTTTATCTCCTATATCGTCTTCTAATACAAAGAAGTTCCATTAAAAAATTAAGAACAAGGATTTTGATGTCAGGAAGCCTCCTAGTTAAACTTTCAGTTTTGCTTTGTGGAATGGTTACTTACACTCTTCAAGTTTCAATTTACTTATCTGTGACATGAGTTTAATAATATACTCATTTCATTGTTATAGTAACCAAATGAAATCATGCATGTAAATGTCTCAGCATAGCACACAGTAGGAGCTTGATAATAGTAGGTATAATTATGATAGGTAATTTTTAAGGAGGAAACAACTGACTAGAATATTATGTTACAGTTGGCTCTTGATTACTAAACCTACATTAAGCTCACCTCTCGGGATTTAAGATAACTCACTATTATATGTTGGCAGCAAGTTTAATGTAGCTAAAGTACCTGCTGACCCAAGGAAATACTAAAATGATAGCAAACATCATTATAGTCAAATTGTTTCTATCCGAAAAGGCAAATTTACCATTTACCTAAGTGCATATTCCCACCAGCTGCTTAACACCATATACATTAATAAAAGTTATAAAAACACTCATATTCCCTCAATGACAGATTATTAAAACTTAAAAGTATTGTCTCAATAGTTAATAGATTCCTGTACATTTCAGCATTCTTAAAAAAAAAAAATTCCTGGACTGAATAATGAAATCTTTTTAACCAAACAAGAAATAAACTAATGTAGAGAACCTTCAAAAATTTTCTAAGGAAAGTGAAATGGAATGACAAGTTCAGAAACTGTGCATAGCTTAAATGGCTGGCTATGTTTGTGACAGCACATTTGGGTTTTTCACTACTGTGTTTTTATTGATTTTCTTTGGCCAAACAAAAGTGTACAATATTGTGTAATATCATGGCTATACATGAACGATATGGTTATGGGAAAAGAATTTTTTCATATGACTAACATCCTCTTAAAGATTGGAAATACTTGATTACAAATAGTAATTGAAAGGCAAATACATAAGGCTCTGTCTTATACAAGATGTGGAAGTATGCCAGCATCATGCCTGGTTGTTCCAAAAAGAAACAGAAAAGAACAACTCTGTAAAACAGGGTGGAGTTCGGGGTGCCACAGAATTAAAGGCACAAAGATCATTATTCTCCATGCACACGTTTTTGTAAGTTGCTTTCAATAGACTTGTTATCCTACATATTTACAGACCATTTTTCTGCTGTCCTACCTCATTTTGAAACACTAAGTTATTATTTTTCAGACTATTTCAAGAAAACTATCATATACCTTTATAGCCAATCCCCCACTTACCCTTCTTTAAGGTATCACAAGAGACAATTTTGATGGGACACACTATTTTATTATTGCTTTGTTCTAAATTCCAAGTATTCTGCTCACTACCTTCAATACATATGATGAGATTTTTCAAATCGTAACTATACCCCTTTATCTCACTAGAACTCTACTGGGGAAACAAACTGAGTAATTATCTCCATTTTACAGATGAGGAAACTCAGGCCCCAGGTTAAGTGACTTATTCAAGCAATAGAATTAGACCTGGAATCTTAATCTGCTGTGTCCAGGTCAAACTTCTTTCTATTCCACCTTAAATAAATATTCCTTTTACACTTAAAATTCTACCATACAAGGCTTAACTCAGTAAAACAATTTATTTTTAAATAGGATCATTTACAATTTTCCTTTTTTTGTTTTCTCACTTAAAAAAATCCCTCATTCTCATACCATATATCTCCATCATGTAACCATTTTAACTGCTGGTGTACTGTATATTTACATGGAATGGTCATTTATAAAAATGCCTAAGTGTCTTCGAGGAACATACACACCATATTTAAAGTATTATTCTATTTTGGTGTGATTGATTACATTCATCAGAAAGCATAAAGATGAATCTCAAATCCTTTATTTCAAAGGAAAGCTCATTCACATAAATGCCATGCTGTTTGAGTTACCAACATGTACACACGTCAATGATCTGTACAGTCAGCAACTGCCTGCTGTGATTCTGAATCGCTAAGACTTATTTAGCAACCAGAACTGAGGAATTCCAACTGTGTCAACTTGTGCAGCTACATCTGGCTTTATAGCTTCCCACACTCTGGAAGGCACATTGTCTCTAATTATTTTATTGCTGCAAGTAAAAGGGACTTTTTACATAAATAACACACATGATTTATGCCAGGTTTTTATTAGGCAGCACACAGCCAGTCCATGATTAGGTCACCATTCAATTAAAAAAATTATATATATATGTGATTTTCAGCTCCTTTGACCTGTTATTTTTGTCTTCTTGCTTTAAAACTTACCAGTATCTGTTCCTCAGCCATGTACTAAAATTTAAGGTGATTTTTATATAGCACAGTTCATATATCCTAAAATGCTAAATTGTTACAAAAAAAAAAAAAGAGAGAGAGAAAGTGGCTAAATTGTAAGCCCCTACTCAATTTTAAAGATATTAAAATATAAAAACTGTACAACGTTGACTCCATGAGTCACCATGTATCTTTATATTTTATACTTTGCTCACTCACATTGAACAATGGCATCTTTCAGAGCTTTTGAACTGTCAAGTGAAGAAAAGCATTATCCCTAATCTGAAGAATCTAGTAGTCTAACAAAGGAAATAGCACATAGGGCACTACTTCAGTTGCCTTCTCCTATCTCTAAATACCACAGAAACATAAGCCGTGAACAGTATGTTTTAGATATATTCAATCAGTGTTGTCCCTAACCACTATGAGAGGGGGAAATAAAACCATTCTCTCTAGCTAGTTAACTTCTCATTCCTTGGTCATTTAAAGGGCCTGAAGCCATGCCACCCAGTTCCTTGGGCTTGTTTCTGACAGAGGCTCCATGTCTAACATAAGAGCTGAAGGGGCTACCAGCAGGTAGGTGTGTGAGCCACCTGATATTCCTAGAAATACTGGAACAGTGGGATTGTGTGCAACATTTTAACAAGGGCTCTCCAGATAACAAACTCTATTTTCAGGATGAAAATTCTTAAAAGTTATATAACTAAGAAATGAAGTTAATATTACTAATTGTTCCACATTTCAGAAATATAGAAAATTCTCTATAACTTAAGATTCGCATTCAGTTCCAGTGTTATGCAGTGTAGGAAGCGAAACCACTGTGATTCAAGGTCAGTAACTTTTAGAACAAATGAAGTTTGTGCAGCAGTTGCCACAGGTCTGTGGGAGGGGTGGGGCAGGAGTAAGCACTGTCTTCAGCTATTTGATGTAATACTTTAAATTACATCACAGTAGTAATGGGTATATACAGACTACTCTGAGAATCCCTAGAAATCATACCTGTGAGTGACTATTATCTGCTGTAATAGCAACATTATTAACAATTACAATAAATATCAGGCTAACTTACCATCTAAATTATTTGATTACAATGAAATTAAATTTTTGTATATCTTTAGTCACATCACCTCAAACCAAGGTAATAAAGAAATATTGACCAAGTAGAGGTCCTTGGGTTTTAGCTTTGTTGAGTAGTAAAACTGATAAATAATCAGCATTTCACTCATGTAAACAGGTTTCTTTTTTTTTTTTTTAAGATTTTATTTATTTATTTGACAGAGAGATCACAAGCAGGCAGAGAGGCAGGCAGAGAGAGAGAGAGAAGGAAGCAGGCTCCTGCTGAGCAGAGAGCCCGATGCGGGGCTTGATCCCAGGACCCTGGGACCATGACCTGAGCCGAAGGCAGCGGCTTAACCCACTGAGCCACCCAGGCTTCCCGTAAACAGGTTTCTAAAGGACTTAAAATATATTTTTTCTAGATACCCTATTATCCTGCAAACAAATCCTCGTGTTATGGATTTGCACTATCTGTGGAGAAATCCTTTTCTTAAGGGTAAATTTTAACCCAGTGTCAGTTACAAATACAGCAAATTCTAAAGTAGGTACACATGTAAGAACTTTTTATTGATAATGTTATGATACAAGAGATGAAAAAATTAACGAAGTAGTTCCTTTTATCAAAACTTGCCCATATAAGGCTCATTTAGCCAATAAGAAGGTATCATTAGCTTCCTTAACTATGCAATTTCTACAGTGTCTACAAAGATCCTACTCCCTATCACCCAGACACTTCGTAAGTAATAACAAGAGTGAATTTAGAATGTCAGACTACTTGGCAGTACTAAAGACACTGAAAATGGAACTTTCTTTAACCACAATCAAGCACATCTGAAGAATGTTTGTTAACTTTGCAAACCACTAAATTTGGAATCACCTCCAGATTACTCAAAGGTAGTGAAAGATGAGTGATAACAGTATGCCAACTAGTTTAAAAGCACTAAAGTGAAACATTACTGAAAATGAAGTGTTCTTCCCTCAGGAAGAAATTGGTGCATTAATTATCTGAATGTAGTCTCACTCCCTTACTCTCTTCAGGTCTTCAAATGTGACCTTCCCAGTAAGTCCTTTCCTGAAAACTATTCAGAAGCATAGCCATACCTACAGAACAAACATATGCATATACACACAGTCTTAGACATAACCTCCCAGGATTTATTTTCCTCAGGAGCATTTACTACTATCTGACTTTTGACATATGTAGGCATTAATTTATCTCCTCCAATTACAATATAATCTCAATGAAATTACATATTTGTCTATTTTGTTTACTGTTTAATGAACAGATCTGGACATGATACATAAAAGGCACTTAGTTTTGCATAAATAGATGAATGAGTCTAAAAGGATATAGTAAGATCCTTTAATAACAGTCTTCTTAAAACAGGAGCAACATAGGATAAGCACTGTACTTTTTATTACAGTTTTTATATAAAAACAAGTATGTTATGGAATATTATGAAATAAAGTAAATGAAAAATACTCTAAAGAAATTTTGGCTTTATGATGGCAGGATGGAATTATAAATTGATTAGTCATACAAGAAAAGAGGTGTAGGTGTTTAGAACTGGGTATATGTTTCCTCTCCTCCCAATTTAATAACAATGTTGTAGGAATGTATTGAAAGTAATATACTAAAACTAAAACATCACCAACAGAAATGGTAACACCTTTTAATACATCTGAAAAGAAACATTTCCCAATTTTGCATTCTACTGGTAAACAATCTTCTTTGGAGCTAAGCTGAATCGAGTAATCTAAGACAAATGTTTTCACAGTTTATTTCCTACAAGTACAGAGTTGGAACTATGCCAGGGAGAAGAGAGCTAGTGAAGGATCAACATAAAGATAGACAGGGTCTCCATGTGTAATGATATGGATGGAACTACACAGTATCATGTTAAGTGAAATCAGTCAGAGAAAGACAAATACCATATGATTTCATTCACATGTGGAATTTAAGGAAGAAAACAAATGAGCAAAGCAGAAAAAGAGAGAGAGAAAGAAAGACAAATTAAGAAACAGACTTTTAATTATAGGGAAGAAACTGATGGCTAACCAGAGGGAAGGTGGGCAGGGGACTGAGTGATATAAGTGATGGGGATTAAAGGAGTGCATTTATTGTGATGAGCACTGGCTGATGTACAGAAGTGTTATATCACTGCAGTGTACATCTGAAACTAATAAAACACTGTATGGTTAAAAAAAAAAAAAAAAGAAAGAAACAGCCTGAACTCAAAGTTCCTTAAAGCACCAGCTGGTTTCTCAAATGAAATGAGGCCATCCTCAATAGAGTGCACCTTTTTAAAATCAAAATTAGCATCTGTTTCTTGAAAGACCTTTTATTTAGTTCTTTCTTTCCCCACTAAAGATCTTAAACATGTCTGATTTCTAGATTCAATTCCAAGTTGATGAAGAGTTATTTAATGTTTCTCCACAACCTACTAGTGCTCTTGTTCACAATGACTAGTAAAGACCTGTATTTATACATATAGATGTAACTACTATGGTTAATGTACCAGAAATCTTAATTTGATGATAAAGTTTTCAAAGTGTCCCAAATTGACCATTTGAAATTTAACTTGTACTGTTTTATCATGTGGTTATAAGTAATTCTAAAGGGAATTAACTCAAAAATTTTGGATTAAAATGCTTACCTAACATAACAAACATTTGTGCCTCATGGGACTTCAAAATATGCAGACTTTGGATTATCACAAATAACTGGACAGAAAGTCAGAAGCCAAGGGTTACCATACCAGGTCCACTGGCATTAATTTACTGTAAGTGTGAGTAGGAGCTAACTGAGCGGAAGAAAATTACAAAGGTTTGTTCAGAACAGCTGCCCTTCCCTTTTTGTTCCCTATAGAGATCACCAATATTTCCTCTGAAGTTTTGTTTTGTTTTTTTCGCATCTAAAAAAAAAAAAAGAAAGAAAAGAAAAGAAAAATAGAAGTCTCAGTTTAAAGCTGACCACTGTGGATTTCTCTCTAAGACTGGGTGTGCCCGAATAGCACACTGCAGTCATCGGTACAAACACAAAATGATGCTTGTGCTCAACTTAAGAATAAAAAAACAATTTTTGGATTAAAATAAGTACTTCACACACTAAATTACTTTACCAAAATTAATGTCTACTTTCACAGTGGAACACCATGAGTAAAAAGTCTTCACCCAGAGAAATTTGCTTGCCTGGCAGCATGTCAGTAACAGGGGTCCTTTTCAAACACTTCCATTTAGCCTTGAAGCAGTTAAGTGGTGTGCCATAATTCAGATTCCTAGTACCAGAAACAAGACAAGGAAACTAAGGCCTTCAAGGTTCTTCAGTCTAGGCTAGGGCCTGCAGAAAGAATTCCAGGGATATATAAAGATCAGTTACATGGTGGACATGCCCTAACAGGAAAAAGCCTGCAAATGGAGTTCCATTTATCCCACACACTTAACCTTCACGTGTCATGGCCTTTGAAGAGGCATCTCAGCACAATATATAAGAGCAAGGCTCCTTTTTCTCTCTCTTATAACATGTACTCTGCAAAGTGGCTTTGCAGTGTGTCAAATAAATCTGTCTCCTTTTCCACACAAGCCCATCATGGGATTGGAATGAAAACCCATGCCCTTGCTCCAGGAATAACTATGCTTTATACATAACCCCATCAAATTTTTCTCCTTAGGACAGGGAAAATACAGTATAACCACAAGTACCCCCTTTATTCTACACAGATATTTTTAAATAATCCAGTAGGTAAAGTTCCAAACCAACCCTCTGTCAAACTATAGCGGTCACAGAATCTTGCCTGGAGCAGCAGTCTGACACTGGACCACAGCAGTGACCAGTAGTTTACCTGGCCAAGCGTTTATTTTACACTTTCTGCTCCCAGCCTTCTTCATTTTCAAACCCTTTTCATATAAACCTCTGCCTTCTAGACATTTTTCCTCTCCATTCTCCATTCTCTTGCCCCTACAACATAAAACTCCTAGACTGCGCTCTCAGCTTAAGTGATATTATCAAATAATAAATAATAACATTTTGGTATCAGACAATTTAAGTCCTACTTCTATGATTAACTACCTTTTTTTTTACCTTGAGCAAACCCACTTAACCTCTCCCTCGCAGTCTCATTTTCTAAACATGAAAGAATACTACTGCTTAGTTCAGTGTTGGTAGGAAGATTAGAGAAATTCAGAGCCCTAGAATTTATTCAATAAATATGCTTGTGTCCCCTCTATTCCAAAGGAAGAAATCGAGTACATCATGTAAAAATCAGGGATGCTTATCAGCCTAACCTAGTCTTTAAAAAAACTTATATGCATGATAAAAGTTATAGGACAACAGCATCTAAAGTATGCTTTAACATTTTAGATTTCACCTCAGCAGAAAAGATTCAAGAAATTATACAAAAAGGATGAACACACACACTAACTTTAATGAGTCTGAAACGAGAGAAAAACAAAAACACACACTAATCAACTTTTAGCTTGCAGAACAATCTCAAGTAATTGAATCTTTATTTTTCTAGACAAACATGCAACACATCACAAACAAAATCTTCTCAGATATTCACTGCTCTAGGTAAAAGACTTCACCACTAGTGTTTTAAAAAGCTGCAGCTGGATTAGGGGTCAGATGGCACTCAGTAGTTTTGTGTGTGTTGGGGGTGGGGTATGTCAGGAATGAATGTGGTTATCAAGGCATTTCCAAGTAGGGAACCCTTGGAACAACATTAGAGTGAGGGTCATGGGAAAAGAACTCTTGCTCACCCTACTTCCTGGCAGCATTTTCAGTACACAAGCCATAAGCAACTCATGTTTACAAAAGGGAACAAGGGAAGAGGGGCTTATGAGATGAGGGGGCAGGAGGACATACACACAGAGATTATGTATTGTTTATACTTTTAAAACTTTTATTTAAAAACTCAAGAAATGGTTTAAAAGACAGCATATTTCAAAATATTTAATCCATCCTCCTTTAATAAATTGAATTAAGTTATAAAATTTTTATTAAAGTCAATCACACAAATGAAACTCAATTAAGAAAATAATCATGATATATTTACTTTATCCTCAGGGGTAAAAAATGCAACTTGAATTTCTTTTTCAGAGTCATAGAAAAAATATTTCTCAGGATTCCAAATTTTCAAATCTGGAGTTAAAACAATTAAAACAATATAGTTTAAGAATTGGTGAATGTAACCTGGACTTGATGTAACATCCAAGTGCATTACAGATACCAAATGCGTTCCTTATTTTTTCAATCACTGTGTTAAAATTCACAGACTAGACAGAATCAGTTAACAAATCTCAAATGATACAATTGATACCAGCTACCTTTTTTAATATATATATACAATGTAGTTTTATTGAGTTATTATAGTTTCAATGCGTTAAGCATTTGGCTACTCCCATATGCTTCTTTTTTTATCTATTGATATTTTTTCCAGTTTTTATTTAAATTCCAATTAGTTAACATACAGTGTAACATTAGTTTCAGATGTAGAATCTAGTGATTCATCACTGACAACACCCAGTTCTCATCACAAGTACCCTGCTTAATACCCCTCGCCCATTTAACCAGTCCCCTCCCCCACCTCCCTCCAGCAACCTCAGTTTGTTCACTATAGTTAAGTCTATTTTCTGGTTTCTTTATCTATCTCTCTCTCTCTCTCTCTCTCTCGTTTTTTTTTTTTTTTTAAAGTTACCTTTTTAAAAGAGGCCTGTAGGGTAATTCAATCTAAGAGAAAGAAAAAAAAAAATTCCCAAACCTACACATTAACTATTCTGTGTTTCTTTGTCTTAATCCTGGTATTCTGGAAAATCATAAACACTTTTCAAAAAGATCTCAAACAAGACTGGGCTTAACAGTTTAAGTTCTGAAGTACATGTTTTCTCTTTTAAGTATATAAATTTATCAATGAAAGCAGCCTTCTGACTGCCTCTGTGCTTGAGTGTTATTAAACAGTGAGACAAAATATGGAGAACTGACCTTGGCATGGAATGCAATGGGCATTAATTTCCCCCCTGCTGCTTCTTAAAGAAAAAGAAAACAAAATATTCAAACTTGAAATGTAATAACAGATTTCCACATGTTCACTTTATTTGTAACATAACATTTCTACTCTACCTATCTTTAGGGATTAGTAATTAGTAGTAGCAGTAATTCTATAACATACTTTATCACTTTATATAGAGGAATAAACTATGAGCTTCACACACATTATTCTCACTGATAAAAAACCATATATTCCTTACATAAAAATACTAACACCCCAAAAGCCAATGTTCTGACTAAACTACAAAATGAGAAGAAGAAAAAAAAATCTGCTAGAATTACTGAGTTATTTTTGAGTCAAGTAAATGTCAGATCCTTTACATGGGTACTCTTTTAAACCTAAAACAAAGATGGCACTTTGCTGTTAGATTCAGATTTAAGCACACAAATGAAACTGAAAAAGATTCAGTTTTAAGCACTTACCTCACTAATCATAGTATCTGAGGTTTTCAATAACTACATATCTCTGGTTTTTTAGATTGCATCTCTGAAATATAAGCATTTAACCTCTTTTTTATTTTAATAAATTTCAGCCCATTCCATATTTGAATGCTAAATCTGTATTAAAGAAATGCCTCTTTCGCATCCACCCCCCATTTATTAATAGTCAAGATGGAAGAAACACACATAAATAATTGCCTCAAGCATGATAATTATAACCAAATTAATACTTGACAGCTACAAGTTACAGGCTACCACATTATTTCTACAGCTAAGTTTCTCTAATTACTTAAAAATCATTTCTTCCACCAAATATTCTCCTAAATCCCACCAAGATATCCAAGAACATTTCAGTTTCAAAAAATTGTCTTCTTTTGATATCTACCTACTATTGTGAAAACAATTAGAAGAGATTTCTAGATTTCTCACTTTATTACAGGGTTAATCTGATGAGAAAGAAATAGCCATAGGAATACCTTCAGAAGGAGAAAGGACCTCATTGTAACCAAAGGGTGCGCAACTGAAATGTAATGTAGTAAGCAATCCAAACCCCATTATCCACCACTTTGCTTGAATATGGGCCCTTTTAAGTACCCACCCAGTGCCAATAAGTGTGCCAATTACTGTACCAGTAAGTAGTGTTAGTATTATTAAGTACCACTTAGTACCAACAAGAATGAAAATGGATTTTCGTTGTTGTTGTAATTTTCACGAATAATAGAGTTAATTCATTTGACAAATAATGAAGCATCTACTTAGGGACAGTCATTGAGCCTGTTATAGAACTTAGTACTGAGAGTAAATGTTGAAAAAGGCCAAGATGGGCCAATATCTAAGCCTTGTGGCCCAGGCCATTAGGTTAACTCTCAACGTACTGAATGAGAGGACATCAATAGAAAAACAAAGAAACACAAGCTTGGGTTAGAATTAAAATTAAAATAATACATGAACCTCATATAGTAGTAGTAGTAATGACAACAATAACAACACAAAACAATCCCTATGCTATCTCATTAGCCTCCACAACAATCATCGTCATTTCATAGATGAAGAAAATACCCTAAGAGAGGATAAAGGACTTGCCTCATCTGAAAGCATGGAGAAGGGGCGGTGGGGGCAGGGAAACATTCTTAAAAATAATAACAGCCATATGGCTGTGTAAATAAAATTAGCAATAATAGCAATAATATCAAAAGCTAGTCCACATTCAAGTTACCCCAATTACCTTTAAAATTTGTAGTCTATAAATTCTGCATTCATTTATGTCTTTTAACTCTCTCAAGGTCCTTTTTCTTTTTAAAGATTTTATTTATTTGACAGACAGAAATCACAAGTAGGCAGAGAGGCAGTCAGAGAGAGAGGGGGAAGCAGTCTCCCGGCTGAGCAGAGAGCCCGATGCTGGAGCTTGATTCCCAGACCCTGAGATCATGCAGAAGGCAGAGGCTTTAACCCACTGAGATACCCAGGGACCCCTCAAGATCTTTTAAATATAGAATGGTTCCCCGGTATTTTTTTTCCTTTTCACAACCCACTAACTCATTGACTAAACTAGTTCAGTTGTTTTGTAGTAGCCTATTTGGCTGAGTGCTGCTCTCTTCAAAGTGTTTCTGAACTTGCTCCTCTAACCCTCGTATTTCCTAGAGTCAGAAAGTTATATGTAAAGTCTTGATCAGAGGTAGGGAGTAAAAACCAGAGTAAGTATGTTTGCTGTGTCCCTTTGCCTTTTAAGATATAAGGAAATGTTTATATATGCCAAATTGATATAATATTTTTTTATTGAAAAGTGACTAATGCTTAGCTTATTATAATAATAAAACATCAAGATCCTCTCAGAAAAATTAATTTGCATTCTCCAGGACTAAGGGTTTAAAAAATCACTCTTTTCTCCACAAAAAGGTTCCACCAGGGGGGTGTGCTTGTTTTTTATAGGAACCAAGTGAGAGAAAGAAAGCATTTTCAGAAAAACAAGAGCAGACACATATATATACAAAAAGATGCACAAAAATGGTATTTTCCTGGGCTGCAACCCTATCTCTACAATCTCATTCTAGTTTACCATATTTGCTAAGAGGTAACTCCATAACTTAGGCGTTAGATACCAAACATTGTCTGTGTGCCCAGAGCCCCATGATTTCTGAACCCAGCTTTATTCCAGGAAAGCAACTCAAGGGGATTTCCAATTCTTCCCTCTCACCAGAGCCATCCTCAAGTGATAACTGGGAAGTCCCCAGCATATGCCCACAAGGAAATTAAAAGGCTACTATGGAAAATAGACAAGATGAAAAAAATTCACAAAGCTCTACAAAATGGTAAGGAGTTCTCTTACATCTATTTTTCCAAGCCCTAAACAAGTGAAGACTCGGAGTTAAAAACAAACAAAACACCTAGGGTTACCACCATATGTCATCTCCCACCACCCTACTATAGATAACTCCCAGTATAAATAGGCCATGACTTCAGAAAAACATATCCCAGGTCAGAAAAAAAAAACCTTTGTACTGTTTCCTTAACTTTCATTTCTGAAAGCTGTATGAGTTAGAAAGAAGGCTTGAAAGACTGGAATTCATGCAAATTACTCCCCTAATAAGCAATGAAAGAAAAAATGGTGTAAAATGACTTTGCCAGTAGAGTCATTTTTGGCATTTCCTTTTCCTGAGTTTAGCAAGCCTCTTAAGGAAGATGCCAGAAACAAGAGGGGGGATTCCACTCACGAAGAGTCCAAAGTAGGAGGAGTTGGAATTCATTTGCTCTGGCACTGGCTTAGCACTAAGGAATCATAAAAAATACCTAGAAGAGAAAGAGCAAGATGGGAAATCAGAGGTTGTTCTGGCAAGTCTAACTCTTCTCCCAGAAGTGAGGATATGAACCCTAAGGGGGTCAAGAAGAAAGTTTCACATCCAGTGACTTTTTTAAAAGTTATTTCCTACTGTCCTTGACAGCATTTCAATTTTAATTTTTTCATGGCTGTGTGCCAACTCCCTCTTAACATGGGTGATTTCAATACATTAAATACAAAGTTTCTATCTTTGTTTTCAGAGCACAGGGGAAGCCTGCAAAGATTAGAAAACTAAAAACTTGTCTACTCTACCCTAATGTCTTTCTATAATATAACCAGTCATTCATGGCTAGCAGATAGGATATGACATTGAACTCTTGTGTTCAAGTGTAATGTTTCCCCGAAAATGATAGCATTTTGTAATTATTTTATTAATCCCAGTATAATTATTCATTAGTTTCAGGTAGACAATATACTGATTCAATAATTATATTCATTACTTAGTGCTCATAAGTGTACTCTTTAATCTCCTTCACCTATAATCATTGATGCCCCTATCCACCTCCCCTTTGGCAACCACCAGTTGATTCTCTATGCTTAAGGGGGGGGGGGTCTTTTTCTGTCTTTCTTTTTTTAATTCATTTGTTCTGTTTGTTTAATTCACCTGAGTGAATCATAAAATATTTGTCTTTCTCTGATTTATTTCACTTAGCATCATACTCTCTAGCTCCATCTATGTTGTTGCAAATGGCAAGATTTCATTTCTTTTTAATGGCTGAATAGTATTTCATTATATATACACGACAACTTCTTTATCCATTCATTTATTGATGGGCATTTGGGTTGCTTCCATATATTGGCTATTGTAAATAATGCTGCAGTAAACATAGGAGGTACATGTATCTTTTCAAATTAGGGTTTTTGTCTTTAAATAAATGCCCAGCTGTAGGCTTAATGGATCATAGAGTTATTAATTCTACTTTTAATTTTTTGAAGAACCTCGACTCTTTTCCACAGTGACTGCAGCAGTCTGTATTCCCAACAGTGTACAGTGTTCCTTTTTCTCCACATCCTCATGTGAACACTTACTATTTGTGTTTTGATTTTGGTCATTCTAACAGGTAGTGAGGTGGTATCTCACTGTAGTTTTGATTTGCATTTCCCTGATGAGTGATGTTGAGAATTTTTTCATGTGTCTCCCGGCCATCCATGTTTTCTGCCCATTTTCATTGCATTATGTATTTTTTGAATGTTGAGTTGTATAACATCTTTATGTGTTTTGGATATTAAATCCATATCGCATATATAATTTGTGAATACCTTCTCCTATTCAATGAGTTGATTTTTTTTTTTTTTTTGGTAGATGGTTCCTAACTGTGCAAAATGTTTTTATTTTGTTGTGTCCCAACAGTTTAATTTTGCTTTTCTTTCCCTTGACCCAGGAGACATATCCAGAAAAATATTTCTATGGCTGATGTCAAAGAGATTATTGCCAATGTTTTCTTCTAGGAATTTCATGGTTTCAGGTCTCACATTTAGGTCATTAATCTGTCTTCAGTTTATTTTTATGTATGGTATAAGAAAGTGGTCCAGTTTCATTCTTTTGCTTGTAGCTGTCCAGTTATGCCAGCACTATTTATTGAAAAGAGTATCTTTTTCCCATTAGATATTCTTGCCTCATTTGTCAAAGATTAATTCAAACATAGAAGTGTGAGTTTATGTCTGGGCAGTCTATTCTGTTCCACTGATCCATGTCTATATCTATGCCAGGACCATACTTTTTTTTGATTACTGCATCTTTGTAGTATACTTGAAATCTGGAACTCTGACACCTCCAATTTAATCCTCTTTTTCAAAATTGATTTGGCTATTTGGGATCTATTGTGGTTCCATGCAAATTTTAGGATTATTTATTCTAGAACTATGAAAAATGACATTGGTATCTTGATAAGGATTGCACTGAATCTGTAGATTGCTTTAAACAGTATGAATATTTTAACACTATTTTTTGTCTCAATCCATGAGCACAGTATATCTTTGCATTTGTTTGTGTTAACTTTAATTTCTTTCATCCAAGTTTTATAGTTTTCAGAGTACAGGTCTTTCATTTCCTTGGTTAAGTTTATTCCTGGGGATTTTATTACTTTTGGTGCAGTTGTAAATGCCTGTTTTCTTATTTCTCTTTCTGCTGCTTCATTACTAGAATAGAGAAACACAATGGATTTCTGTATAATGATTGTTGTATTCTCAGACTTTATGGAATTCATTTATCAATTCTTACAATTTTTTGGTAGAGTCTTTTGGGTTTTCTTTATATACTATCACATCATTTGCAAATAGTTTAAGTTTTAATGCTTCCTAAGCAATCTGGATGCCTTTTATCTTGTTGTCGTCTGACTGCTGTGGCTAGGATTTTCCAGTACTATGTTGAATAAAAGTGGTAAGAGTGGATATTCTTGTCTCGTTCCTGATCTTACAAGAATGGCTCTCCAGGGGCGCCTGGGTGGCTCAGTGGGTTGAAGCCTCTGCTTTCGGCTCAGATCATGGTCCCGGGATCCTGGGATCGAGCCCCACATCGGGCTCTCTGCTCTGCGGGGAGCCTGCTTCCTTCTCTCTCTCTGCCTGCCTCTCTGCCTACTTGCGATCTCTGTCAAATAAATAAATAAAATATTTAAAAAAAAAAAAAAAAAAAAGAATGGCTCTCCATTTTTCACCACTGGGTATATTAACTGTGGGTTTATAATATACAGGCTGTGTAATATTGAGGTATGTTCCCTCTAAACACTATTTTTAAGCTTTTTGTCATGAATGGACATTGTACTTTGTCAAATGTTTTTTCTGCATCTACTGAAATGATGATATGATTTTTAATCCCTTCCCTTGTTGATGTAATGCATCATGTGACTTACAAATAATGAACCATTCTTGCATTCCGAGAATAAATTCCACTTGATTGTGCAGAATGATTTTTCTAATGTATTACTAGATTTGGTTTGCTGATCACTTGTTGAGAATTTCTGCATCTATGTCCATCAGACATAACTGGCCTATAGTTTTCTTTTTTTGGTCATGTCTTTCTCTGGCTTTAATATCAGGATAATGCTGGCTTCATAGAATGAATTTGGAAGGTTTCCTTCCTCTTCTATTTTTTTAAACAGTTTGAGAAGAATAGGTATTAACTTTTCTTTAAATGTTTGGTAGAATTCACCTGTGAAGGCACCTAGCTGCTGTGAGTTTTTTGATTATATGTTCAAATTTATTGCAAGTACAATTGGTATTTTCAAATATTCTATTTCTTCCTGATTCAGTTTTGGAAAGTTATAAAAGTTTCTAGGAATTTAAACTTCTCTTCTGGGTTGTCCAGTTTGCTGGCATATAATTTTTCATAATAGTCCCCTATAATCCTTTGTGTTTCTGTAGTGTTGGTTGTTATTTCTTCCCTTTCATTTCTACTTGAGTCCTCTTTTTTTTTTTTTTTTTAAGTTTCTACTTCATTTATTTCTGCTCTAATCTCTATTATCCTTCCTTCTGCTGGTCTGAGGCTTTGTTTGTTCTTCATTTGTTCTTTATTTAGCTCCTTAAGGTTCATTGTTTGAAATTGTTCTTGATTCTTAAGGTAGGCCTGTATCGTTATAAACTTCCCCCTTTATCTTTTTTTAATTATTATGTTCAATTAGCCAGCATATAGTACATCTTAGTTTCTGATGTAGTGATCAACGATTCATCAGTTGTACATAACACCCAGTGCTCATCACCACACATGCCTTCCTTAATACCCATCACCGGGCTACCACAAATATCCCTGTACCTAGGCTGGGGAACAGGGGAGAGAAATGGCACCCTCCGGCAACCTCACTCTTAGAGAAGTCTCCCAAAGATCCCTGCCCTTCCTGCACCTGTTAAAGACCAGCAAATAAAGTTCCTTCGCATACACTCTAGGTGCATCACAAACTGCTGCCTAAATGCTGTATCTTAGCAAATTTGTTTATTATCCTGTCTCTTTATGGACAGGGACTCAGTTTCCTCTTGCCCTCCTGCTGATTTTTGAAGTTCCCAGTGTTAAGCCCCACTGATTGCAAAAACTCACAAAGTTAAGCCCCTCTAGTTTTCAAAGCCAAATGTTACGGCAAATTCGGAATTTATCTTTCCAGTGCAGGTTCCCCATGGCTGGCGTGCTTAGCATGGGGTCCATTCCTCTCCTCTCTCTGTGCCTATGGTGTACCTCCTTCTCACAGTCTCATGGGTCAGTGTGGTTCCCAACCACAGCTCCATACTTTGTTCCATCGTCAATGTGGTCCCCTCTCTACAATAAATTGTGGAGAGCCTATTCTGCCAGTTCTTGGGTTGTTTTCTGCACACTGATGTGGGTGTTGTGTAGGTTTATATACATGGGATGCAGTGGGCCTAAGATCTCCCAACTCCATCTTCCCCAGAATTCCATACATCAGTACGCTGAAGCCCTCAGGAAAACACTTCTCACAGTATCTTACCTATATGAAGACTTCAAGAGAAAGTTAAAAATTCTGCAGAAGAGTTTTCTGTTAGCATAAGCGGCTGATTTAGTGGATTCAATATCCACCACACTTTCCACAGCATTAAGCTATTTGGAAATAGCTCATTTGAGATCTGAGTGTTTATATCAAAAACAACAGAATTAAGGGTGCCTTGGTGCCTCAGTCAGTTGAGTAGCATACATTTAGTTTGCCTCAGGTCATGGGCTCAGGGTTGTGAGATCAAGCTTCACATCAGGCTCCATATTCAGTGGGAAGTCTGCTTGAGATTCTTTCTCTGCTTCTGCCCCTTCCCCTACTTGCTCACTCACCCCCTCTCTCTAAAAATAAATAAATCTGTAAAAACAAACAAACAAACAAACAAAACACAAGTCAACAACAACAACAAAAATAGAATTAGAGAAGTCCACATCATGGAGCAGGTTTTTCTGAGAGAAGCAAGAGCCCCAGAGCCCCAAATGCTGATGAAGTCAACTCTTGGCATTTTTAATCAGACCCGTTTTTCTTGATGCTCTAGTTCAAGTTACAGAGGTTTTTAATTTTTTTGCTTTTAACCCTTCTTATTCCCTGTAAGTCCTGAAATTTGGGTGTGCATGCACATACCTGTGCAATATCTGAAAAAGGTGAGGTTTTTCAGAAACACCTAGGTTTTATTATACAGAAATAGCCTGTGAGAAAAAACAAATTAGTCTATTCATATTTCAAAGATCCAACAGAAGTATACAAAAATCACACTACCCTTTGTACACATCTGCTTAAGAACTACTTACTGCCCTAAGTTCTCTTATGCAGCCTAATTTCTTCTAAAATTTTAAGGTGCATTTCAATCCCATGGAGATCTTGTTAAATGCAGATTCTAGTTCAGTAGGCCTGCAGCAGATCCTGATGGGCTGCAGGTGTACATTAAATGGAAGCTACCTAGGTGCCTGGGTGGCCAGGTTAAGCAACAGCCTTCAGCTCAGGTCATGATCCTGGAGTCCCAGGAGCAAGTCCCACATAGGGCTTCCTACTCAGCAGGAGTCTGCTTCTCCCTATGACCCTCTCCCCTCTCATGTTCTCTCTCTCTCTCACTCTCAAATAAATAAATAGACAAATAAATAAATGGAAGCTACCAGGTGATGCAAATGCTAATGGTCCACAAACCACACTTGAGTAGCAAGGCTCCTAGGAAACAATACTTTCCACCGACACCAAGTTGACATCATGCAACATGATTTACCTCCTTTTTTTTTCTTTTTTTTAAAGAATTTAGGGCCAACCACTTTCTGAACATTTCTTCCAGTGCATACCACCAAAGTGACAGGGTTAGAAGGAGGGAAATATTTAAAGCAAAAACTACAATACATAATGAGAGAAGGGGGAAAAGTAAACCTCAAAAAGCCTCAAGGAAACTCTTGACATTTACTCTGTAAAATATCTCTTTACCTCTGGATTATTAGTCAATAAAGAGCAAAAACTGCATTTTTTTTTTTGCACTGTTTAAAGTTGGACTCACCTGGCAAGACAGAAGAAAGCAAAAAATAAGTAATTGGATGCATTGGGCTCTGAAACTCAGATACACAGGTTTCCTTTTGCCACAACAAATCTACACCTGTTAATGATTACTAACATTTTTTGGAATGCCAAGATTCAGTATTTATACCTACCTGGTACATTTATCAAATCATTTAAAAGTTATCAGACATCCTTTGGCCAGTATATTAATAAAATGTATTTTTTGTTAAGTTTACTATATAGTTGGGTTGCCAAGGTGGCTTGGTTCAGCATCTGACTTTGGCTTAGGTCATGATCTCAGGTCCTGGGATGGAGCCCTGGGACATGCTCCCCACTCAGCAGGGAGTCTACTTCTTCCTCTCCCTCTGCCCCTCCTCCCATTTTACTCATACAAGCACTCTATCTCCATCTCAAATAAAATCAAATGTTAAAAAAAAAAAAGGTTACTGTACAATTAAATGGTTTGACTAAAAAAAGTCCTAACACTTTATTTTCTGACTCCATTACTGGAAGCAGAAAAAAATACAGAGCAAAAAAAGTTGCTCTTATAATTTTAATTATTCAAAATTTATTTAGACCTACTGTGTACCAAACACACTCTTCATTCTAAAGATAGTTTTCTACTTCCATGGAGTTTACAGAGAGGAAAACAGAAATGTAAACAAGTGCAATGCACTGTATAAATACTGTAACAGACATAGAGAGGAAAGAGAGAAAACAGTAAGCATTCCCAAGAGAGTTAATCAGAAAGTCCCAGAAGTCCTGAACTTTAAAAGGCAACTTCTGTATTCCTCAATGTCACTCTCTTCTAAGTCACCCCTCCCCTATCAAGGAAGTGCTTCCACTTGCCGAATCCATCGGTAAACCTGAAAACTCATGGACTTCAACTTCTCTGCTCAATCCCCACTCAGTACCAGTTGTTCCACCCACACCCCTAGGCTGGTGGCAATGCAGGTTCAGCCTTTTCTTTTTCTTATCTTTTTTAAAATATTTTATTTATTTATTTGTCTGAGAGACAGAGCACAAGCAGAGGGAGCGACAGGAAGAGGGAGAAGCATGCGCCAACGCCAACCCCACCCCCACCCCCGTGAGCAAGAAGCCCCAGATCATGACTTCAGATGAAGGCAGACACTTAACAGACTGAACCACCCAGGCATCCCCAGCCTTTTCTCCCCAAGAGTCAATTCATAATTAAGCAACTTCAATCCTAGTAGGTCTGTTCAGAGAGATATCAATGCATGCTATGTCTTTCTTCTTAGAAGGGAACAAAATTTATCAACATATATTAACCAGTGCAATAAATGTTAATGATGATTTTCCAGGTTTATTACACAAAACTGTTTATAATCAAGCTCCTAATTAGAAAAACAATAAGAAATGCTTCTCAAAATAAAACAATAATTTCTTCACAGTCTTACTTTTTTCCATTTATGGCTCCACAAACATAGAAGAGCAGACAGGAACTCATTCTCACTGATTCCTGTGAGCAGCAGAGAATTATAACCAACAAGCTCTTAAATCATTCCCTAAATCAACAAAACAATGCTAAGCTTCCTCAACTTTCAGCCCCCAGGATCACCTCCCATTGGAATGGTGATTTTGAGCAAGGTCACAAGAATGCCAAATGAAGCAGCTGACACAGATAAAATCCTAAACAAAAGTACTACAGAGTTCACCTGCTGAATTCAGCCAGTTAAGAGAAAGTAATTCTTATCGTCTCCATAACACAGGTGGCTACAGTTCAATCATCCACTGAAGGAGCTGAAATATATGGGGCTTCCCTCTTGAGGTTGTACACATTTTTGTAGGGTTCCATGTAAACTACAGATACAGAACTATAGCTCCAGAAATGATACTGCATTCTTTTGCAAATAAACTCCATTTTCCTTAAGAATGAACTAAGTTTTGGTCCTTTTCCATTTGCATTATACAGTGGTTCTAACACAACAGTAGCTGTCATTATTAGTTTACATTCATTAAAAATGCACCAAAAAAGGATATTTTTTGTAACAAACAATTATGTGACACATAGCTGAATTGGGCTTTTATTACTGTTACTGAACAGTAATGATCATTTAATGAGTACTTGCTACATGACAAACACTGACTTCATTACTTTAACTCCACCATTCACTTAATCATCTTAACCCATCAGCATCATCAATGTCTCCACATTTAACAGAAACAAGAACCAGGACCCAAACTTAGATGGGTTGTATCTCCTTGCCTTAAAATTATCCAATTAGCTTGCCTTCACTGTTAGGTTTGGGGGATACTTTTTCAAGTAGGCAGAACCAGAAAACTTTCTCACCACTCTATGATCTCCAATTTTCTCCAGAGAACATCAATTTGGTCTATAATATAAGAGCCTCTTCTTTTTATACCTTAACGTGGCCTGCAGTTAAGTATCTATTCTGTTAAACTGTCAATAATTAATCGATCTTTTATTCAAGAACTTGGGTAAGTTGTTTAGAAAACTTGAGGAAAGGAAGTCAGTTGTTAACACTATGGGTTCTAACTGTAGCACTTGGATTCAGTGGTCTAATGATGGAGCAAAAGGCAAGCTAAGAACAAAGTAAAAGCTGACACCCTGCAACTCACCCCCCAACTCCCAGGTGGGATACATGTGACATTCCTTAGGTGTTCCTGGCTGCCCTAAAGCTAAGGGAAGGGGGGGTGGTAAATTTGTAGAGATTACAGTCCAGCAAGACAGGAGTCTCCTTCAGTTTACAAATGTCTTAGCGATTTACAAGGAAAAAAGCATTCTTATCAATAACCTAACTTCCAAAAGGTAAAACTCCCAACTGTCTTAATGTCAATGCTTTACTAGAGGGAAAAACAATCTTAACTTGACCATGACAAGGCCTTCACTACTTTGTAGGTCCTCTCTGGCATACAAAAATTCTCCTGAAAACCTCCCTTTTTCCTTATCCCCAACTCCCAATTATACAATCAGTGACCCCTCACAACCCTGGTATAGAAGCTCTACTTAGGCATCCTGTCCCCCTGCACTTTAATAAAACCACCATTCTGTACCAAAGACATATCAAAAATTCCTTCTTGGCTGTCAGCTCCAGACCTCACCCCACCAAACCTCGCCTATATTCCAAAACTATGTCAGTCAATTTCCTTGACTTAGGGCCTCTCAGATTTAGCTGTAGAGACAAGCTCTGCTATCTGCATTCCACAGTCCATTTCAAGACCCCAAAGGTGATCCACACACCTCCTCGATCACAGCTCCTACTGCTTCTCTAATGCATCAGTTAATCTCCTGGACAATGATACCCCTTATTTTTCTATGTATGCTTACTCAACTTGTCTGTTGTGCCTTAACTTTTCATTTTTATTTCAGTTAATCTCATATCACAACAAGCACCTGGCAGTCAAATCTCTCATGCCTCCTACTCATTTATATATTTTGATTTTGCTTACACAGGACTCAATGGTATACTTTCACATTGTTTTGAAAAATGAGACCAGCATACAATAGTTTAAAGAGAATTATTTAAATCTATAATATCCACTGGAATATATAAAAAAAGAAGCAATACATACGTATTTACATACAGAACACATTTAGAAGTGAAATACTGAAAAAAAAAAAGTTTTTTTTTTTTTTTTTTAAAAGTTTTTATTTATTTATTTGACAGAGAGAGATTACAAGTAGGCAGAGAGGCAGGCAGAGAGAGAGAGGAGAAAGCAGGCTCCCCGCTGAGCAGAGAGCCTGATGCGGGACTCGATCCCAGGACCCTGGGATCATGACCTGAGCCGAAGGCAGCGGCTTAACCCACTGAGCCACCCAGGCGCCCAAAAAAGTTTTTTAAGTAGCAAAAACTTGGGCATATTGAAAGGCTGCATTTCACCATGTGGTCTCTCTCAATAATACTCAGGGTAAAGGAAGTAATCACAAGAAAAGGTCAGGCCTTTACTATATTTCTATTATTTCTATTTGGATACTATATTGTTATGTTTAGAATGGTAATACAAACAAGATATAGAAAAAATTTCATCTACAAATAAAAATAAGAAAGCCAATTAAGCACTCATGTATGCCATGCTGACAAAAATATAACTCTACCTAGTTAATTATTATTTATTTAAAACCCAGTGGATTATCCTATCTTATTCATATTCATGGACTTTGTTATCTACAAAATTAACTGAATGAAAAAGGTTACTTAATATTCCACCGAGGCTTAAAAATGTTCAGACTGTGAATACCAAATACAGCAAGGACAAACAAAATCAGAAACACTAGAGAAATTTGAAGTCTGTGGCTCCTACAATTACAGCAAACATTAAACACATCCTGGACCTAGTCCAATTAACATAAAATCTAATAAAAGCCTAGTTACCTCAGTTCCTATTACGTGATACACCATGTTTACTTTTCAACAAAAGATTATGAAGCATACTAAAAGATAAGGAAAAAAGCACAGTCTAAAGAGACAAAGCAAGAGTCCAATCCAGATTCAGATGTGACACAGATTCTGCAATTATCAGGTAAGGAATTTAAAGTAACTTGATTAATGGAAAAAGCAGACAACATTCATGAACAAATGGGGTAATAAGCAGAAAAATGAAAACTCTTAAGAGAAAATGAAATGGAACTGACCTGAATCAAAAACACTGTAGCAGAAATGACAAAGAATGCATTTTATGGACTCAGACTCATCTGTAAACTCAACATGATCATGAAAAGAATCAGTGAACGTGAATATATGTCAACAGAAATTTCCCAATTTGAAATGAAAGAAAAATAAAATAAAATAAAGAAAAATGGGGAAAAATTTAAAAAACAGAATATGGACTGTGGGATAATCACAGAAAGTATAATATACATGTTACTGGAATACCAGAAGGATCTTAAGAAAGACAGAAAGGAGGAAATGAAACATTTGAAGTAAAAATGGCCAGTGATTTTTCAAATTTAAAGGCAGACATCAAACCACAGATCCAGAAAGCTCAAAGAACACCAAGCAGGATAAATCCAAGATCTACACCTAAGCATACCATATTCAAACTACAAAAAAAATTTAAAATTGAAAACTTTGAAAGAAGCCAGAGGAGGATTATCAGGAGGATTATATATTACTTACAGAGAAACAAGAATAAAAATTTTATCATATATCTCTTCAGGAATGATGCAAGCAAGAAAATGGAGTGAAATATTAAAGTATTGAAAGTAAAAGACCACTAAACTAGAATTCTGTATCAAGTGAAATTATCCTTCAACAGGAAAGGTTTTCTCAAACAAAAACTGAAACATTGTGTCATCAGTAGATCTGTCTTGTAAGAAATGTTTAAAGTTTTTTAGTCCTACAGAAAGAAAGAAAGAAACTACAGAAAGGAAGAAATAAACATAATATAAAATTTTTATTCTTCTTCTGCTTAATTAATCTAATAGTTAAAACAATGATTTGTTCTAAGTAAAAACAGCATCAGTGTATTGGTGGGTACAGTATGCAGATATGTGAAATTGAACAACTTTATTTCCTATTATAAAAGACAAGAAGGAGGAATTGAGAATACTTAGATAGATGTAAGGTAACTACCCTACAGTAAGGCAGCATAGTGATATTTGAAAGTGGACGAGGTTAACTGTAATGTATACTGCAAATTCCAGAACAACCATTTTAAAAACACTACAAAGAACCACAACAGTTATGTAAGAGAGGAGAGAAAATGGGCTCATATAAACTCCCAAAATATCTGGAGATTAAACACATTTCTAAATAATACAAGTCACAGAAGTCACAAGAGAAATTTAAAAATATTTTCAACTAAATGACAAGGAAAAGACAACTTATTAAAAATTGTGGAATCAAATAAAAACAATGCTTTCAGGGAAATCTATACCATTTAATGCAAATATTAGATAAGAAGAAAGATCTGAGGGGCCTGGGTGGCTCAGTGGGTTAAAGCCTCTGCCCTCTGCTTTCGGCTCGCGTCATGATCCCAGGGTCCTGGGATCCAGCCCCTCATGGGGCTTTCTGCTCAGCAGGAAGCCTGATTCCCTCTCTGCCTGCCTCTCTGCCTATCTCTGTCAGTGAAATAAATAAATAAAATTTAAAAAGAAAAAAGAAGAAGAAGAAAGATCTGAAATCAATAATCTAAGCTTCCACCTTAGAAAGGTGAGAAAGAACAATATAAGCTCAAATCAAACAAAAGATAAGATACAATCACAATAGAAATCAGTAAAATTAGAAATAGGAAATCAATAAAGAAAAAAAACAATAAAACCAAAAGTTGGTTTTTTAAGAAGATCAATAAAATTACTATATCTGTAGCTAGGATAACAGAGAGAGAAGAAGCGAGAGAGAAAGAAGACACAATTTACCATATCAGAAATAAAGAAGGGCCATCAATACTACTAACATGGACGTTAAAAGGAAAATGAATTATAACATTATAATTATAGCTATATAATTCTGAACAACTCTAGGCCTACAAATTTGATTATTTAAATGAGGTTCACTATTTCCCTGAAAGACATAAACTACCAAAACTCACACAAGGAGAAATAGATAATCTGAACAGCTCAATATATACTAAAAATATTAAATCAATAATTAAAAATCTACCAAAAATAAAAAAGCAAGCAAGCAAGTAAGCAAGCAAGCATCATATCTAAGTGGTTTCACTGGTGGATTCTAGCAAATATTTAAGAAAGAAATGATAACATGTCTCTACAAGTTCTTCCAGAAAAAAGAGACTAAGAGACTACTTCCTAAGTCATTTCATGAGGCCAACGCTACCCTAAAACCAAAACCAGACAAAGATATAAGAAAGGAAAACTACACACAAAGTCTCCATGAATATAGATACTAAAGTCCTCAACAAAATATTAGAAAATCAAATCCAACAATTACAAACAAAAACTTGGGATTTACCTTAGGTATGTAAGACTAGTTCAACATTCGAAAATCAATTGATGTGATGCATCAACATTCTAAAGAAAAATTATATGATATCAATAGATGCAGAGAAAGCAGGTGACAAAGCCCAACATACATTCATAATAAAAACTCAATATACTAGGAATAGAAGAGAACGTCCTCAACTTGTTAAAGAATATCTATTAAAAAATCTACAGCTAACATCATAGTTAATGGTGAAAAACTAAAATTTTCCCCTGTCCCTTCTCACTTTTCAATACCATACTAAAACCCAAGCTAATGCAGTAAGACAAGGAAAGGAAATAAAAAATTATACGGATTGGGAAGGAAGAAACAAAAATGTCTTTGTTCACAAACGACAGGACTGTCTGTGTAGACTGTCCCAAAGAATCAAAAGACTCCTAGAGCTAATAAAACATTATAGCAAGATTGCAGGACATAAGGTTAATAAATTAAAAAATCAACTGTTATCTTCTGTGTCAGCAATGAACAGTTAGATTTTGAAATTAAAAACATAATAGCAGTGCTCTCTTCGGCAGCACATATGCTAAAAACATAATAGAACTTAACATTAGCACCAAAATGATAAAATACTGGATTTGTCAATATGTACAAGATCTAAATGAAGAAAACCACAAAACGCAGATGAAGAATATCTTAAATGGAGAAAAATTCTATGTTCATGGATAAGAAGACTCAATACTGTCAAGTATACTTCCCAACTTAATCTACAGTTTCAGTACAATACCAATCAAAATATCAGCAAGTTATTTCATGGGTACTAAAAAATTCTAAAATTTATATGGAAAGGCAACAGACCCACAAGAACCAACAAAATATTGAAAAAGCGAATAACACAGTCTGAAGACTAATACTATCTAACTTCAAGATAGTATAAAGAGGGACGCCTAGGTGGCTCAGTTGGTTGGGCCGCTGCCTTCGGCTCAGGTCATGATTCCAAGGTCCTGGGATCGAGTCCCACATCGGGCTCCTTGCTCGGCGGGGAGCCTGCTTCTCTTGCTGCCTCTGCCTGCCTCTCTGCCTGCTTGTGTGTACTCTCTCTCTCTATCTCTGGCAAATAAATAAAATCTTTAAAAAAAAAAAAAGATAGTATAAAGAAATAATCCATACTGTTCTATAATCTAATCAAAACTGATGTATTTGCAAAAGACAAATGAATCAATGAAACAGAAGAAAAAGCTCAGAATGGATTCAGTCAAATAATTCAAATAATATTTGATGAAGGAAAAAAGGTGATTCAATGAACAAACTTTTTTTTTAAATAAATGATGTTCGTTTGAAGTGGTGGGGGGGTGGGAGGTTGGGGTACCAGGTGGTGGGTATTATAGAGGGCAGGGATTGCATGGAGCACTGGGTGTGGTGAAAAAATAATGAATACTGTTTTGCTGAAAATAAATTAATTAATTTTTAAAATAAATAAATAAATAAATGGTGTTCGAGCAACTAGATATTCAAATGCAAAAAATCAATCTACACATATTCCTTTGCAAAAATTAACACAAAACGCATAACATAAAAGAGCAAATGTAAACCTATAAAACTCCCAGAAGATAATGTATAAGAAAGCATAGTTAGCAATGATGTTTTAGATCCAACACCAAAAAGCACAACCCAGGGGCGCCTGGGTGGCTCAGTGGGTTAAGCCGCTGCCTTCGGCTCAGGTCATGATCTCAGGGTCCTGGGATCGAGTCCCGCATCGGGCTCTCTGCTCAGCAGGGAGCCTGCTTCCCTCTCTCTCTCTCTCTCTGCCTGCCTCTCTGTCTACTTGTGATCTGTCTGTCAAATAAACAAAAAATAAAAAAAATAAAATAAAAAGCACAACCCATGAAAAAAAAAATTCTAAGTTGAACTTCATTAAAATTAAAAACTCTGCTCTGAAAGACACTGTTTAGGAGAGTAAAAAAGGAGCACCTGGGTGGCTCACTCGGTTAAGCATCTGCCTTCAGCTCTGATCAATATCCTAGGGTCCTGAGAAGGAGGGTTATGTTGGGCTCCCAGCTCAGTGGTGAGATTCCTTCTCCGTCTCCCTCTGCCCACAATTTTCCCCACCCCCCGCTCATGCTTATTTTCTCTCTCTCTCTCAAATAAATAAATAAAAGCTTAAAAAAAAAAGAGAGAGTGAAAAAAATAAGACACAGACTGGGAGAAAAGACGTATCTAAAATATACAAAGAATTTTTAAGATTCTCAATAGAAAACAACTCAGCTAAAAAAAAATGGGCCAAAGGAGGAGGCTGGGGCAAGATAGCAGAGAAGTAGGAGACCCTGTTTCAACCGGTTCCCTAAAGTGAGTTAATTACCTACCAGAAGACTCTGAACACCCATGAAATCTGCCTGAGATGTAGGATTATACACTTCTGGATCTCTATAGGAGCATAAGACTCCAGTGGAAAGGTAAAGCAGAGTGGGAATCAGACTGATATTGGAGGATAAACAGAAGGGGGAGGGAGCCACCAGAAGTGACCCATTGGAAAGTAATACCCCTAAACAAGAGAGACCTGTGATTGGGGACCAGCATTAACTTGGAGTCTGGTTAAAAGCACTCAAAAACAACAAAATATCTTAAGGAGCAACTGATGGAATCGGGGGGTCATGGGAATGGGCCGAAGCCCACGGACGCAGGACACCCTGCCAGCAACCACCCATCCCAGAGAGAGTGCAGCGAAGCCTCCACGCTATGGACCCTGAGCCCCCAGCTTCCTGCTGCTTGCATCAGCGCTGGGCTAGGCACACTTCCCACCGGCACGCATGACAGAGTCTGGTGTGGACGCCAGCTGGTGCTCTCTGGAACCATAGCCTTTTGCACTCTGTACACTTACTGAATGCTCGGGACCTGAACAGAGCTCCCCACCTTCCCCTGAGAGAGCTCCATGAGGGTGCTAGCCCATGGTCTCTAGGACCAAATGAGAGTCTAAACTCTCCCAGCCAAGGCTGGAAAATCTCAGCGCTATCTCTGGTTCAGATCTCTCAGGTGGTCTGGACGCCAGACAGCAGTCCCAGCAAAGGCAGCCACTCGAAGCAGGATCCCTGGACCACTATCACTTGCGGTTTTAGTGGCACAGGTGTGCAGAAAAAAGCAGGTGCTCTGAACGACCCCAGGGACAGTGGATGGGGACGAGCACTACCTGTAGGAAGGTGTGTGTCAGCGAAGTTTGCACAGGCGGAGTCTATGTGCTCTGGACCACCCAGAGGAGAGCAGACTGGGACTTCTCTCTGCGACAGAAGTCTGGGTGCAGTCTGCTTCCACTAAACCTCCAAAAAGCCACCAAAGAACAAAAACTCCCAGAGAACAAAAGCTTGGAAAACTGGTTTCCACAGAGCACAGCCCCTTGATGGGGAGCAGAAGGACTCAACCCAAGCAGACTGACTGAAAAACCATGCAGCAGACATTGAAAGCAAGAAAGCCAGGGCAAAGAACAAGGAGACAAGCACCACAGGGTCCCCATAAAACTGTAAAATCCCATTATCAGGGGAAAAGAAAATATTAAGCTCCTAGTACTGCCCTAAAACCTGTATTTCATATATAAAACTTTTATATATTTGTTGTATATATAAGTTGTATATTTCATAGATACTTTTATTTTTAATTCATTCTCACTATTCTCATTCTTTTTAAAAATTAACCTATTTACCATTACAAGAGGTTCAATATAACAAATTCCATAACAACCTTTTAACTTGAACTTTTTTCATTCATATATCTGTTTTTCTTTTGCTTTTCTATTTTTCTTAATATTCATATAGATATAAATTTCAAAGTAATCCATTTTCCCTAATCAGTACTAAACCAGTTTTTTTTTTAAGATTTTATTTATTTATTTGACAAAGAGAGATCACAAGTAGGCACAGAGCAAGCAGAGAGAGAGAGAGAGAGAGAGAGAGAGGAGGAAGCAGGCTCCTTGCTGAGCAGAGAGCCCAATATGGGGCTTGATCCCAGGGCCCTGAGATCATGACCTGAGCTGAAGACAGAGGCTTAACCCACTGAGCCACCCAGGTGCCCCTATAAACCAATTTTAATCTCCCTTTCTCTCTGAAAAGTTGAGTCTTTTAACAAAGATATCAAGATACACCCAGAAAGAATAAAATAACCTTCCTCAACCACATTGAGGATTTATAATCACCCTCCCATCTTTTTCTTCTGTCAGTGTTTCTGTGTATTTGTTTTTGTTCTGGTAGTATATAAATCTTACACTTAGAGTTCATTTTAGATGGGTTCTATTTTTTTTTCCTGTCATTTACTTTTGTCAGCCTTTTTGTTTGTCCATTGTTATTTGTATACCTTATAAATCTTACCTTTGGGGCCCATTCTAAGTCTTCCCCCCCCTTTTTTTTTTCCTGTCCCTCTCTCTCTCTCTCTCTTTTTTTTTTTTTTTCTTTCTTTTTGGTGGTGACTTCCAATTGCTCACCTTGCCTGGATAACGGTTGATATATTCAGCTACACATTCCCTCAACCACTTCTCACCAAAATAACTAGGAGGAGGAATGCCCAACAGAGGAAAAATTCAGAGACTGTGCTCTCTCCATCAGAGCTATTGGATATGGATAGCAACAGTATGTCAGAAAGGGAATTAAGGCTAACAATTACCTGGGCAATGGCTAGGTTGGAGAAAACCATTAATGACAACATGAAATCAATTAGGGCAGAAGTGAAAGATGCCTGGGAGGATGTTAAAAATGCTCTCAATAAGATCCAATCAAATCTAAATTCTCTAACAGCTAGGGTAAGCAAGGCAGAAGACAGAATTAGTGATCTAGAAGACAAACAGATAGAGAAAAAAGAACAGGAGGAGGGCTTACAAGCCATGAAAACAGAATTAAGGAAATAAATGACGCCAAATCGTTCCACTGTCAGAATTACTGGGATCCCTGAGTGGGAGGAGAAAGAAAGAAGACTAGAAGATATCATTGAACAAATTCTCCGTGAAAATTTTCCCAATCTAGGGAATGGAACTAGTGTTCGTGTCCTAGAGGCAGAAAGATTACCCCCCAAGAGCAACGAATCTAGAAAGACCTCGAGACACTTGATTGTGAAACTGATGAATGATAATTTTAGACAGGGGCTCTTGAGAGCAGCTAGGGAAAAAAGATTTGTTATGTACAGAAGAAGGTTCGTCAGAATAACACCAGACCTGTTCTCAGAAACCTGGAAAGCCAGAAAGGGCTGAAAAGACATATTCAGGGGACTAAATGAGAAAAACATGCAACCAAGAATACTTTATCCAGCAAGATGGACTTTCAAAATGTATGGAGAGGTAAAGAGCTTCTAAGACCAGCAAAGTATAAAGAGAATGTGACCACCAAGGAGGCACTACGAGAAATATTAAAGAGGGGTTTATAAAAGAAAAAAGAACCCGAGTGTCATAGAACAGAAATTTATGGAGACAATCTATAGAAACAAGGACATCACAGGCAACATGTTGTCAATAAAAATGTATCTTTCAATAATCACTCTAAACATGAATGGCCTAAACACTCCCATAAAAAGGTATAGGTCTGCAGTTTGGATAAAATGACAGGGCCCATCCACATGTTGTCTACATCCAGACTGAAAATGAAGGGATGGAAAAGCATCTTTCATGCCAATGGGCCTCGAAAGAAAGCGATTCTCATAATAGATAAATTAGATTTTAAACTAAAGACTGTAGTCAGATATAAAGAAGGATACTACATCATTCTTAAAGGGTCTATCCACCAAGAAGCTCTACCAGTTGTAAATATTTATGCCCCCAATAAGGGAGCAGCCAACTACATAAGACAACTGTTAAGATAAACAGTCATATTGATATGAATATATTAATAGTAGTGGATCTTAACACACCCTCTCAGTAACAGATCATCCAAGCAGAAAATCAATAAAGAAATAAGACCATTGATGACACATTGGACCAGATGGACCTCACAGATATATATAGAACATTCCACCCCAAAACAACAGAATACTCATTCTTCCTGAGTGCACATGGAACTTTCTCCAGAAGAGACCACATACTGAGTCACAAATCAGGGCTCACCTGATACCAAAAGATTGAGATTCTTCCCTGCATATTCTCAGACCACAAGGATTTGAACCTGGAACACAACCACAAGAAAAAGCTTGGAAGTAATTCAAACACTTGGAAGCTAAAGACCACCTTGATTAAGAATGCTGAGATCAACCAGGAAATCAAAGAAGAACTTAAACAATTCATGGAAACCAAAGAGAATGAAGACACGCTCATCCAAAACCTATGGGATACAGCAAAGGCAGTCCTAAGGGGGAAATGCACAGCCATCCAAGCCTCTCTCAAAAAAAAGAAAAAAAAAAAAAATCCAGAATACACCAGCTCTCTTTACATGTTAAAGTACCGAAGAAAGAACAACAAATTAAGCCAACCCCACATTCAAGAAGGGAAATAATCAAGATGAGAGGAGAGATCAATGAGATAGAAACTAGAGATATAGTAGAACACATCAATGAAACTAGAAGCTGGTTTTTTGAAAGAATAAAATCAATAAGCCACTGGCCAAACTAATCCAAAAGAAAAGAGAGATGACCCAAATTTATAAAATTATGAATGAAAAGAGAGAGATCACAACTAATACCAAGGAAATACAAACAATCATCAGAAATTATTAACAACAGTTAAATGCCAATGAGTTAAGCAACCTAGACGAAATGCATGCATTCCTGGAAACCTATAAACTTCCCAAACTGAATCGGGAAGAAATTGACAACCTGAATAGACCAATATCTAGTAATGAATTTGAAACAGCAATCGAAAACCTACCAAAAAACAAGAGTCCAGGACCTGATGGATTCCCTGTAGAAGACTACCAAACATTCAAAAAAGAAATAATACCCATTCTCCTGAAGCTGTTTCAAAAAATAGAAACAGAAGGAAAACTTCCAAAATCTTTCGATGAAGCCAGCATTACCCTGATTCCCAAACCAGGCAAAGACCCCACCAATAAGGAGAATTTCAGACCAATATCCCTGATAAATATGGATGCTAAGATTCTCAACAATATCCTAGCTAATAGGATCCAACAGTACATTAAAAAGATTATCTACCATGACCAGGTGGGATTTATCCATGGATGTAAGGATGGTTCAATATTCACAAATCAATCACTGTGATAGAACAAATCAATAAGGGAAGAGAGAAGAACCACATGGTCCTCTCAATTGATGTAGAAAAAGCATCTGACAAAAAACAGCATCTGTTCCAGATTAAAACGCTTCGAAGTATAGTGATAAAGGGAACATTCCTCAACTTCAGAAAATCTATCTATGAAAAACCCACAGAAAATACCATCCTCAATGGGGAAAAGCTGACATCCTTCCCTTTGAGATCAGGAAAACGACAAGGATGCCCATTTACCACTGTTGTTCAACGTAGTACTAGAACTTCTAGCAACAGCAATCAGAAAACTAAAAGATATTCAAATTGTCAATGAAGAAGTCAAACTCTCTCTCTTCTCAAATGACATGATACTTTATATGGAAAACCCAAAAGACTCTACCCCCAAACTACTAGAACTCATACAGCAATTCCACAATGTGGCAGGATACAAAATCAATGTACTGAAATCAGCTGCTTTCTTATACATTAACAATGAAAATACAGAAAGGGAAATGAGAGAATTGATTCTACTTACTATAGCACCAAGAACCATAAGATCCCTGGGAATTTAAAAGTAACAAAAGAGGTACAGAATCTGTACTCAAGAAGTACATAACACTTATGAAAGAAATTGAAGAAGACACAAAAAGGTCAAAGACCATTTCATGCTCAAGATCGGAAGAATATACATTGTTAAAATGTCTATACTGCCTAGAGCAATCTATACTTTCAATGCCATCCTGATCAAAATTCCACTGGCATTTTTCAAAGAGCTGGAACAAACAATCCTAAAATTTATATGGAACCAGAAGAGACCCTGAATTGTTAAGGAAATGTTGAAAAAGGAAAACAAAACTGGGAGGGCATTACATTGCCTGATTTCAAGCTTTACTACAAAGCTGTGATCACCAAGACAGCATGGTACTGGCAAAAAAACAGACACATAGACCAGTGTAACAGAGTAGAGAGCTCAGATATGGCCCCTCAACTCTATGGTCAAATAATCTTTGACAAAGCAGGAAAAAAATCCAGTGGAAAAAAGACAGACTCTTCAATAAATGGTGCTGGGAAAATTGGACAGCTATCTGTAGAAGAATGAAACTCGACCATTCTCTTACACCAGACACATGAAAAAATGTTCATCATCATTAGTCACCAGGGAAATTCAAATCAAAACTACACTGAGGGGGCACCTGGGTGGCTCAGCGGGTTAAGCCTCTGCCTTCGGCTCAGATCATGATCCCAGGGTCCTGAGATCGAGCCCCCACATCAGGCTCTCTGCTCAGCAGGAAGCCTGCTTCCCTTCCTCATTCTCTGCCTGTTTCTCTGCCTACTTGTGATCTCTGTCAAATAAATAAATAAATAAATAGATCTTTAAAATAAAAAAATAAAATAAAATAAAATAAAAATAAAGCCCACGTTTAAAAAAAAAGACTACACTGAGATACCACCTAACACCAGTTAGAATGGCCAAAATTAACAAGACAATAAACAACATGTGTTGGAGAGGATGTGGAGAAAGGGGAACCCTCTTACACTGTTGGTGGGAATGCAAGTTGGAGCAGCCACCTTGGAAAACAGTGTGGAGATTCCTTAAGAAATTAAAAAAAGAGCTTCCCCATAACCCTGCAATTGCACTACTGGGTATTTAGCCCAAAGATACAGATGTAGTGAAAAGAAGGGCCACCTATACTCAAATGTTCATAGCAGCAATGGCCACGGTCGCCAAACTGTGGAAAAAACCAAGATGCCCTTCAACGGACAAATGGATAAAGAAGATATGGTCCATATATACAAGGGAGTATTATGCCTCCATCAGAAAGGATGAATACCCAACTTTTTTATCAACATGGATGGGACTGGAAGAGATTATGCTGAGTGAAATAAGTTAGGCAGAGAGAATCAATTATATTATGGTTTCACTTACTTGTGGAGCATAAGGAATAACACAGAGGACATTGGGAGATGGAGAGGAGAAGTGAGTTGGGTGAAACTGGAGGGGGAGACAAACCATGAGAGACTGTGGACTCTGAGAAACTAACTGAGGGTTTTGGAAGGGAGGGTGGTTGGGGGTTGGGTGAGCCTGGTAGTGGGTATTATGGAGGGCACGTATCGCATGGAGCACTGGGTGTGCTGCATAAACAATGAATTCTGGTACACTGAAATGAAATAAAATAAAATGAAAAAAAAAATGGGCCAAAGACCTTACAGGTATTTCACCATATATACAGATGATAAATAAGTACATCCTATGTCATAGGAAACTACAATTTACAACAAGATACCATTACATTAGAACAGTCAAAATTCAAAATGTTGTGAAGCAACAGGAATACTCGTTCATTACTGGTGTGAATGAGAAATTGTACAAGCCACTCTGAGAGGCAGTTTTTCAGTTTCTCACACAACTGAATCACATGATTCACCAATCATACTCTGGTATTACCCCCAAGAAATTGGAAACCTATGTCAACACAAAAACCTGCACACATGTTTATAGCAACTTTATTCAGAATTGCCAAAACTTAGGAGCAACCAAAATGTCCTTAGGTAGGTGAATGGATAAAAACAAATTGTAGTACATTCACAAAATGATTTATAATTCAGCAATAAAAAGAATGAGCTATTAAACCACACACACACACAATAGAAGTTTAAATGCATATTGGAAAGTGAAAGAAGACAATCTGAAAAAGCTATATATAACATTCTGGAAAAGGCAAAACTATAGCAGCAGTAAAAAGATGAATGGCTTCAAGGGGTTTAAGATAAAAGGGGAGAGGTTCATTAGGTGATACATAGGGTACAACAGAGGGCGGTGAAACTATTCTGTCTAATACTATAATAGTAGATAAATGACATTATGCACATTTATTACCCTTAGAACCAATCAACATAAAAAGTGAACTCTAAAAGTAAACAATGGACTTTAGGTAAATATAGTAGCAATATTGGTTCATTCACTCTAACAATCGTACTACACAAATGCAAGATGTTGATAATAGCGGAAACTGTCTATGTCAAGGAAAGGGTGAATAATATGGGAATTCTGTATTAGATGCTCAATTTTTTTAATAACTTTTTTAAAAAGTCTAAATAGAATCTGAACGATAAGCATATAGTAGCTGATTATAATATCCTATTTTTTAGTATACTTGAAATGTTTACAGTAAAATTACTAAAAACTTTTAATAAAATAAAATCTTAATTAGAAGACAATTCAAATATATATTTTAAATTGTTAAGTACCAAGACCTCCCCTCTACTTGCTAGATGGGATGCCACTCCATGTTTAATAAAGACACTTTTATCTTCAGAAATAAAATCAAATAAAAAAATAGTTAAAAGCAGTCTGTGTTCAATGAGTACTGGATATCAGTATTAGGCTTTTCAAAAAACAAATTGTCTCAAACAATACAGTCAGATAAAAGTAACACAAAACTACTCAATTTAAGTTTTTTGGGTTTTTTTGTTTGTTTTGGGGACAGATTCTTCAAGATCAAGAATCTAGGTATGCCTTTACTTTTATAATTTTCTTCTTGGGCTATTTTTCCCCATGTTATTATAAAAAAGCATTTCTATTATTTAAATATATTTAAAAATTAGAGGAAGATGTGAGGAAGACTAACAAAAATAACTATATTCCCACTATCAGAACCATCATTATATGAATTATCTTCCAATTTTTTTCAAACATTATTAACGATCAATGCATAGAAAAAAAATAAACATGGAATCCTTAAGGCCAAGCTAAACTTTCCATTCACTTTAGGTTTTAAGCAATATAACCTATTCAATTTTGTCAGATCATCTCCTTTCTGGGCACTCAGTAGAAGACTGGTGAAGTAAATTAAGAGGTGGTTTGTTTGGATTTCCCAGTTCATCTTATTACATGGAAAATAACCATGGTGTGACCTCTGGGGTATATCTCCCATACCAGCAGATATCCAATTTAGGAAACTATGATGTACAGCCCATCATAACCACAGCATGGAGACCACTTCCCCAAAAAAAGACAGATGAGGAACAATCATCCTGCTCAAAAGCAACAATGCTTTCAACAAGCAACAAGGCTATAAATGCCAGGCCAACTGGAGCACAGTGGCTCCTCTGCCAATAGCAGAAACTGCACCAACCAAACTCATTACAGGAGGCAAGGCTCAAGGTAAAATGACAGCCCAGAAGAGCACAGGGATACAGAAACAACAAACAGTTTTGCCAATATGTTTTCTCTACTTCTCTCTTTCTCTTTCAAGCACCTATCTCCATGAATATCAGAGGCAGCTTCAATTTTCTTCTTTGTAAAATAACACTTAGGATGTATGATACCCAAAAAGACGGGCAGAGTTGCCATAGCCAACAGTATTCCTTTGCTGCCAGTGCTGCCAGTTTGCTGCCAGAATACCATCTGTTATTCTGAGCACACACATTCACACATACACACACAGAGAAAGAGACTGAAAGAGAAGAAAGGAAGAGAGGAGAGAGGGAGGCAGACATATGGGTAAGGCTCCTGTGAGCATATACCAGAACCTGGAAGCAAATGGCTGTTTGCAGTACAGATCTGACCTCCAGCCTTCTAAGGAGTATGTAAGTTCTTCTGAATCCATCTGTTTGTTTGCCTAGACTTTTTCTCCTTCTTGTCATGGAGACTGGCATGAAATAGTTATCATGGCCAACTGAGCTCAAAGTGGATACATCCTGCAGTCACAACCTTAATCTGTGATAAAATATTACCTAACTTGAAACTATCATTGAATATTCTATTGTTTTCTGGTAATATTCAATATGACCAGTATTTCAGCAAAAAGAAAAGGATAATACCTAGTGGTAGAAAGAGAACAGGTTAGGAAGCAAAAAATCTGAGTTCATTTAGCTGTGTCCTGACATTTTTTAAAGACTTTAAAGCTTTTCTAGCACCAGGTACTTACAAGTGTTTCAGTTAGTACAAGGGTCTTTCCAATACTTTTCTAGTAATATTAGTTTTCTTTGGCAGATGTATAGTGCTTTCTATCCATCAAGGAATCACTTTGTTCAATTTCTTTGGAAGATGTATAGTGCTTTCTATCCATTAAGGAACCACTGTATTTAATAAGTGCCTATGACCACTTTCAAGTGCTATTTACAGTGGAGTTGATGAGGATCTGTTTTGAAGGTCTTCACAGGACCCACGGGATGTTCAACTTGCCAAGAACCCTGTGTGCAACATCAAAATGTCTCAGTGGCACCAGAGAATTACTCCAATGCATCTGTCCATTCATCTCCCCAAAGAAAGCTCACTCAGACATGCTAGACAGATACAATTTAACTCATTGAATAGTGTACCTTTTCAGTGTTTTACATTTTTTATAAAAACATTTTGATTTTTCTTTTACATGTTTGACCATGACTCATAGTAAGAACTACATTTTACAATCCAACATTATCTGCTCATCCATGTGTACTTATAAAACAGAAATAAATTTCATTAAACAATATTTTCCTTTGAAACATTTAATACATCGTGCTATTTTCTTTCTTCTATTTTTTCCTAATACTAGTATAACTCATAAAATTCTCAATTTTAAGGACCCTTGAGGATCACCACCCATAGTATGCTAATCACTGGAACATCTGAATATATAATATTCTATGTGAGTGAACTTGAATGCCAGTATAACATTCAAGGTTATCGGAGTAAACACTAAATCCACATCAAACTCAAATTCTTTTTCCTTCTCTATTTGTATGAAGCAAAACCAAGATTACTTCCCCATGGTTTGTTTGTTTGTTTGTTTGTTTTTGTTTTTGGAACTTGTCCTCTACATAAACCAGAATCATTCTCAGATGATAAATGTTTAATGATATTTGTTATTCAAAGATGGCTGAGCTGCTAAAATCCCCAAATGAATACTTAATTCTATAGCTCTGCGATCCTCAAGAGCTCATCCTGGGATAGTACCCACTGTCTTTCTCTCTTTGCTTATTTAATATTTCTTTTGCTCTTGTCAACACATTCACTCCCAAAATACCTTTGAGACTGCTTTAAAAAAGAAAAAAAAAAAAAATGAGTGGGGGAAGGGACTTTGTTATCCTTCCTGAAATTTCTCTCTCTCTCTCTCTCTCTCTCTCTCTCTCTTACACACACACACACAATAAAATAACATCCTTCTTTTTTGCAGATCTCCCTCCAAGAAAATAACACTTTTTTGCTAAATTTCTCATTTTTTGGTGCATTTTTATAATGAAACTCAAGTCATTTTCTAGTATCATCTTTTCCCTAATGAAACATACTTTAACCCCAAAGGACATGAAACCAAAAGATTCAGTTCTATTTCATATTCAGTTCTATTCATGAGAGTAAGTCAGGGGCGGGGGGGGGGGGGGACTAATACTTCAGAAATCATCAATTAGTAAATTTACTAACTAGAAAACTTCTATTGATGTATTTTTTTAGTAATGTCTTCAATTTCATTATTTTCATTAATAACCTACAGCATTTCTTTGACCCAGGGGCCACTAACTTTTTCCATTTACTTATTTATATTAAATTCTGGTGGTGTAATTACCTAAGCTTACAAACCTCCTTTGCAATGAACCACAGATCTTAACTAAAGTACACACACTGGTATGTGCTGCATTGCTGATCGTGGCCCATACTAAACACGTAATGACTCCATACCTACCACCCACAGACCCAGTGTAATTCAAGAGACAGAAACCACAGTAAACCAAAATCTAGTTTAGCTACAGGTACCCATGATGCAGATATCTAGTATATGCATTCTGTTAGTAGGCTAACTTTCAAAGACATTCACAGTTCCCATTTCCCAGTTCCCTTCTCATTTCTTGTTAGCTGATTTATTTCAAGAATTCAATTTGTCATCCCTGTCACCGGTTAATTCATGTATATTTCAGTCCTTTTACACATGCTGTCCTGTAATGCTTAGTAAACTCTCTTCCCGTACGCATACAATCTATGGACATCACCCTCCAAGATATGCTGACTGCAACTCCTCTCGTCATCCTTCTCCCACTTAAAACCACCCACTTAATTCTTTTCACATATCTGTATTCTACTTAGTTTGTAAGCTTTCTGAGAACAGGAATCATTGCTTCCTGACACCTAAAAGGCCCCTGACAGCTGTTACAGAGGTTGTTTTTCCTGATAGATAATAGGTAAATCCTACTGACATTTAGCTTTCCTTGTGTTGGTATTTTGTTATTCCTTTCAATTACAGCTTTAATAAAAAAAAAAAAAAAAAAAGAGAGAGAGAGAGAGAGAGAGAAAACCTTTTAAAATGGCTAGTGGTGAAAATGAGAAAATGATTAACTAATAAATCAAAATAAAATGATATCCAGAGCCATAAGGTAATGTACTGCTTCTTCTTGTTACCATCTTCAGATAAACATGTTCCCAAACAGCAAGGTATATACAACAGAAAATGGAATGGTGAGATGAATTACGCTCAAAGGCATTCTATTACCTCCACCATGTTTTCAGTCTTATCCCAACTTACATATTTAAGGAAAGAAAGAGGAAAATTAGTTCTCCTATTCTCCAACTAGAGACAAGAGTTAACATGATTGTACAAGGATATAACTAAGTTGGGATCCAAAGTCAAAAGCTAAGTAAGAATGATTTAGGTCCACCTGCTATAGTTCAACCTGACCAGGAAAAAAAAAATCTGAGAACTGTAATAAGGGATCTTTTCTCTTCTTTGACTGATGTTTACTACATCCTCAAAAGGCCCAAGAATCATCTCCAGATGTCAGAGGGTGGCTGTCCCATCTACTCACCAAAATTCCTTTTTCACTGGAATTTTGGAATTCCCTTTCCTACTGGTTAGTGGAAGAAAGATAAAGGAATCTATCAACTTTGGAAGTAGAGGTTAATGGAAATGTCTACTTTAGATGGCAGTAAATTATGTCAAATATCACACAAACACAACAACATATACAGTAATCTATAATTTTTATATACAAGTGGACATAGATTTCTATTTCAATTCACTGTTCATCATTTGAAGTGTTTCTATAAAACCTAGCAGATTTAAAAATATGAAATGCCATTAACGAAAACCTTTCACATTGTAGCATTTAAGAATTGACTTCACAGGTAAATACATTTTAGTCCTCTTTAAGCAAATCATTTCACTTGCTAGATCATTTAAAAGTTCTGCTAAAAAGATTCTGCCTATAAACATAAAAACAGAATTTCAGAAATCCTTGTATCACTCTGCCCACTATGGTTACTCATGATTTAAATAACAGAAAACACAGGATGCTGATCCCATATTACAAAACCGTATCTGTGCAAAGTGGCCAGACAGAGCCCACTAGCCAAAATTCTTCCCTTAAATTACCCTTTCTTTTTCATTAAAAAAAAAAAAGAATAGATAAGACAATTGTAACATAATAAGTTAGTTAGAAAGGATGACTAATAAATAAAATTCAAGCCATGTTAAAAATATAAACCCATGGGTTACCAAAATAAACAAAACACAACTAATTTGCTCGCATTTAAGTTTGGCATGGAAAGACAATGAATACAGCAGACCACTTAAAGTAATACTTCCAAAGAAACATATTTTTACAGATTCCCTAAGGAAATCCCTAAAGTATAGAAAAAAAAAAAAAAAAAAAACTTGTGCTTTATTATACCAAATTTCTATCAACTAAATGCTTTACAATTTTCAAGTATTTTTTAGCAGAATTTAAAGAGAAATCATATTATCATTTTTTGGAAAGTGAAAGTTATTCCAATTTAGAATGTGCCTAGCTTGATTTGATAAATGAAAGAATTTCATTACCATAATAAATAAGTGTGGCAAAGATGGTGATCCCCAATTTAAAGTAAAGGAAACAGCCTCAAAGAGAGATAAGGCCTCACTCAATGGTCAGAATCCATACCCAAGTTGGTTAAACTGCCACTCAGTCTTACCAGACAGTAACTTTCATTTCATGATCTCTGAGTCTCAATCTTTCTCCTTTTAACCCTCACTTATCTACCTCAAAATCTGTCATCTGAAAGACAGTAAGATCCTATTTTCACAGGACATTCATTTGCAACTAACAGCTTACAAAAATTACAAAAGAAACCAAACCCACCATAGGTTCTATGCTGAAACCCTCACCAGAAATATATTCTCATCATCCTTAAAACCTGAATCTGTCATCCAGGAGAACACCTATGGTTAATACAAATTATATTTTAACAAAATACCACGTACAATTAATTTGTCCATGAAAACGTGTGCTTATCATAAACGAACAAAACAGTCCAAATCTGGATATGTATATTTTATGATAGTCTCGTTATGCCACTTCTAAAAGAATGAAAAGAGAAAGTGTTCAAAGATGGCTGGATAAAAGATGGAGCAAATTAAACAGCCAGAAATTGGAAAATGGAAAAGTAAATAGGGAAAAGATATGAAGGCTACATGTTAACAAAATCTCTATCAAATCATTTACAGAGAATTGTTATAATGGATTGGAAGGAAGTGCAGTTAAGAGTAGATTAGAAAGAATGTATTTATCTGAGCTGGTACCTCACCAACTCGCAGTAATTGGCTGGAACTTGAGAGCTTATGGCCTCCCACCCCATTCTTGACACCCCACGCTGGAAACAATGAGCACATCTGTAATCACGGCTCCCAAAGCTCTGCCAGGGGGGCAACTAGCAGGACCAACACTCTAACTCCTCCCTCTAGGTTCTCATTAATTTCCTTTACTCCACTAGAGGACTGGGGGTGGGGGAGGCAGGGATCTCTCTAATATTACCACCCTAGTGCATTTACACACAGCATTTCTTTTTGGTAGATTTTACTGAGTTTTTTCACAGGCATATTTTCTCCTCATATAATGACAAAAGCATGTATACAACTGTGTATCCTGCTTTGCTGTAATTTGGATTTATATCAAAAGACTTACATGTAATTGACTAGATGAGTAGTCACTGTAAAAATCTACCAAACTAGTTGAGTCATTTCTACTTATTTTCCATTATAAGTAAATTTTAATCATTTACATAGGTCAGGACCAGTTTCCAAACTGCATGCAGTACCACAATAAACTCACAGGTGCGCTGTTGGTTACTTTAAAGTTGAGAAATACCTGCCATCCTTAGAAGGAAAAAGGGGTTACAATTAATAACTCAACTAATCAGGATTTACCCCTGACCTGGGGGGAGGTTTATCTTGCTAAACAAACTCTACCTTGTTATAGAAAGAATGAAAGGACACAGAGGCTGGGTAGGAAATCAATATTACCTGCTACAGAAAAAGTACTGTAATTTGGACCATCGTATTAGTGAGTATAAAACTGTTAAGGTCCTTGACAATTATTACCTATTTACAATTCTATCAGCAGCAGAAGGTAAGAGTCTTGGTATACCCAAATTAGCAAAAGGCATTTTTAAAAATCTTTTTAGCTAAGTTAATAGATAAAAGAATAAATACTTCACTCTATATTCATTTGCATTTCTCTAACTCCTGGTAAAGGTTAACAGCTGTATTTATCCTTTGGTTACTCAACTGTCCTATGTCTAGTGTACACTTATCTAATGATATCCTAACCATCTTCTTCCCCCATTTAAATTACAGATACTAACCATTTGGTTATGGATAAATATTCATCACCAACTTATATCTATTGAGAAAAGGCTCTCATTGGACAATATGAACACCTACATTCAAGAGGAATGAAGGAATGAAGGAACTCTGGAAGGCTAAGAAAAAAAAAAAAGTTGGAAAGCTGATGGAAGGCATGAATAGAGATTAGATATGGCACCACTCCACAGAAGCCCAGGGAGAAACTTCTGGAAGTAAGGAATGGTAGGGTCAAAAATTCAACAGCCCAGTAAAACAATGACTATAGTATCCACTCATTTAGTAAGTAACACCTTTAAAAAACACTGTTGATAAAAGATTAAGTGATTTGTAATTCCGAAGGACTAATAATTGGGAACCTGAAAAGAAACATACAAGGACAAAATGCCCACATTAAGAAAAAGAAGAAATCTAAAATGCGGGAGAAGCCTGAAGAAGTCTCAAAAATAGTTGTTTCTGATTTCCAGTTAAATTCCAGCAGATGCAGCAGCTGCAAAGTATGTTGAGGTTCACCAAATTCTGTGTAACAACATATATCCACAGGCTTCATTTGAGAGTAACAGATGAATGCAGATTTTAGGCAGGCAGGGAAGTTTCTTTAAAAGATGAAAGTCTTAGAGGATCACATAGCTGATACATGATCCAATTTCCTTTTGGTGAACTGTAGCAAACTGCAGATGTTTCTTTATTCAAAATGTATCCCACTCTGGTTTTACTTACATTTCAAATGTAGACTGCTTTAAATTACTTACACATAAATATCACCAATGTGAACACTTTTAGTCATAAATATACTAACAATAAAAAAAAGAAGCAAGAAAAATATTTGAAGGATGGTATAAATTTATATATAAAATGGTATATATGTTATGATTGTATTTTTATTTTTTAAGTGTATTCATGTAGACATGGAAGGTTAAATAAAAATAAAATCAAATTAATCATCATGAAAGGCACAGAGAATGTTTCCCATTTTAAATATTTTTAATATTAAGGTTACTTCATTTTATCTGTTAAAAAATACACTGTGGAAAAAAAAATACACTGTGATTATAAAAGCAACCATTTATTGATTTCTACATACCAAGTAATATGCCAGGCATGGCTACAAAAACTGTAAAACCCTCATGAAAAAGTAGGTATTATTATTATCCCCATTGTAAAAATGAGGAAACCCAAGTTCAAGAAAGAGAGCGACTCACTAGGCCACTTAGTGTGTATGTGTCTGTATGAGTGTGTATGTATGTGTGTGTGCACATACACACTAAGTGGCCTAGTAAGTCACATGCACACACAGGGTAGGGTATCTAGTACAGTGCTTGAAGTATAGTAGGTGATCCTAAAATGTTTCCTGATCTAGCATCAATTAAGAATGGATATTCACATTCTCATATGAGATCCCTATGCTGTGTTGACCGCCTTAATGGAGATATGCACAAGTTAACCTGTGTAACAACAGAGAAAGGATATCTGAGGAAATAAAACAAACACATGGTAACTATTAAGTCTTAGCACCACGCAGTTACACACACACACACACACACAATATCAACAGCATGCCCTCAGTAAATGCAAACCCAGAAAAGCTGAACCTCTGCTCTGTACTTCAAGGCCTAGAATGATATCTGACATATATCTAGTGCTAATATATATGCTGAAGGAATATGTAAATCAATGTTCCATTCTCTCTTTCTTCTTCACATCTCTCCTGGCTCGTTACTCCTTGTTTTCTCCTCTCCCCTCGTCTTGCCACTCTTTGTACATATGTAAAAATTGCTATTGGTCTTTATTTACATTATGAGATTTTTAAATACTTACCTTGTATAATGAAAATTAAAAGAACACGGAAATGTTTCCTCCTTAAATATCCACCAAGTGGTTCTGTTTTCCCCAACAAATATAAAGGCCATATCTGAATTTGTTTTGGGAAGTTTTAACTTTGCTTTAAGTACACATTTAGCTTTCGGGAAGCCTGGGTGGCTCAGTTGTTAAGCATCTGCCTAAGCATCTGCCTTTGGCTCAGGTCCTGATCCCAGAACTCTGGGATCAAGCCCTACTGCCTGCTTCTCCCTGGCCCACTCCCCCTGCTTGGGCTCCCTCTCTCACTGCCTCTCTCTCTCTCTGTCAAATAAATAAATAAAACCATAAAATTAAATAAATAAATACGTACATACATACATACATACATATTTAGCTTTCAAACTCCTACCATAAACAATGTAATGTAAATGCCTACAGACCTACTAAATTTCTATTTATAAAGGTGAGTTCCAACACCGAGTTATTATATCACCCAAAAACTCCATGCCTAGGGATATATCCAGGAGAATGAAAATATATGTCCACATAAAACAGGCACATGAATGTTTATAACATTATTCATAATAGAAATAATATTAATATGAAAATACCAAAATACCCTTCAATGAATAAACAGATAAATAATATGTGTGATATATCCATACAATTGAATATCTGGCAGTAAAAAGGAATAAAATACCAATCAATACTAAAATATGGATGAACCCTGAAAACATGCTAAGCGAAAGTAGTCATTCACAAAAAGCCACAGATTGCATCATTCTATTTATACAATAAAGGTTCAGAACAGGCCAAGCTATAGAAACAAAGTGTAGGGGCGCCTGGGTGGCTCAGTGGGTTGAGGCCTCTGCCTTCAGCTCGGGTCTGGTTTTGGGGTCCGGGGATCAAGCTCTGCGTCGGGCTCTCTGCTTGCAGGGAGCCTGTTTCCTCCTCTCTCTCTGCCTGCCTCTCTGCCTACTTATGATCTCTGTCAAATAAATAAGTAAAATATTAAAAAAAAAATAGAAAAAAAGAAAAAAAAGAAAAAAAGTATATTATAACAGTTGCCAGGAGCTAGAGAAGAGAGAAAATAGGGTATGGGATTTCTTTTTGGGCAATGAAACTATACTAAAATTAGGTAGTGATTCCAAAACATATAAACAATTCACATAATTTAATAGCAAACAAACAATCTGATTAAAAAATGGGTGGAGGACCTGAACAGACATTTTCCCAAAGACATACAGATGGCCAACAGGCACTGAAAGGGTGCTCAAAATCACCCGTCATCAGGGAAATGCAAATCAAAACCACAATGAGGTATCATCTCACACCTGTTAAAATGACTATCATCAAAAAGACAAGAAATAAGTGCTGGCAAGGATATGGAGAAAATGGAACCCTTCTGCACTGTTGGCAGTAATATAAATTAGTTCAGCCACTATGGAAAACAGTATGGAGGTGCCTCAAAAAATTCAAAATAGAACTACCATACAATCCAGCAGTCCCATCTCTGGGTATATATTCAAAGAAAATAAAAACAGAATATTGAAGAGATACCTGTACTAGAATGTCCACTGCAATATTATTCACAATAGCCAAAACAGGAAACAAGCTAAGTGTCTATCAAAAGACAAATGAATAAAAAAGATGTAGTGCACATATACAATAGAGTATTTTTCAGCTATGAGAAAGAAGAAAATCTTGCCATTTATAACAACCTGGAAGGACCGTGAGAGCATTATGCTAAATATAACAAGCCAGAACAATAAGGACAAATACTGTATGATATCACTTATATGTGGAATCAGTCAGAGAAAGAGAACATTAGTAGCTTCCAGGGTCTGGCAATTCGGAGAAACAGGGAGAGGCTGATAAGGAAACAAACTTTCAGCTATAAGATGAATTAAGCACGAAGATCTAACTTAAAACATAGTGACTCTAGTCAGTAATACCATAATATTTAATTGAAATTTGCTAAGGGAGTCAAACTCAAATGTTCTCACTTAAAAAAGGATAAATATGTGAGGTGATGGATGGATATGCTAATAAACTAGCTGACAGAAATCCATTCACAATGTATACAGATATCAAATCACCATGATATATATTTTAAGTATCTCACAATTTTATTTGTCAATTATACTTCAATAAAGCAGAAAACAAATGTTTTAATATAATTATTAAATGATGATATTAAGTGATGATGGTCGCACAATTCAGTAAGCACATGAAAAAACACTGAATTATACACTTTTAAAAGGATGAACTTTATGGCAATCAACTATACCTCAATAATGAATAATGATACATAATAAATAAAAATGATACATATAAATACATAATAAATAAATAAATAAATAATAAATAACGAACTCAATAATGAATGGTATTCCTACACAATTAAAATCAACACTCTGAAATGGCACCTCAAGAATAGTATATACAATACTTGGTTACAAACAGACACAACATAAGTCCTTTGTACAATTTCACTTTCTTAGCAATGTCTCTTGTATTTGAGGTACTAAATATTGTCACTGCTGAATATTAATTCTTGAATAAATGTGTTCTAATCAATCTCATTCTGGTAAAATCTATATAACATGCTAAAGGCTGTTTCACTAAGATACTTGTCTTCATATATAAAGTTTCAGAATTGGTTCCAACATTAAGTGGGTAGTAACAACTTTTGAATTTATACAATTCCAAACATTGGTTTGACACAACTTCCTGAAAGTTAATGGATTGATGAAAAATGTATAGTGAGTCCAGATCCAGAATCGCAAAGACTTGGCGGCAACTCTTATGAAGCTAACATTCTAGGGAGAAAAACAGGCAAATAATAAAAAAATCAAAATAAAAAGTGATGAATGCCATTTTTTTACAAGATCATAAAATCTCAGATATGAAAACATCCTTAATAAGATAGCTAAGCTATTCCACAGAAGCAATGGCTTACTCTCCCTGCGAGCCATATTCATAATAACAAGCAATGACACATGGTCTAGAGGTCTTATAACAACATTAAATATAGTGTTCTATGCATATATATATGGTGCATTTGTCCAGGTAATGTAAAGATTTTGCTTAGGAAAGCTACTGCAGATTCTCTCTTAAATAGAATATGGTCGTGGTGGTTGTTTGTAACAATGGTCTAATTTCACTACCTAGTCTCAACATTGGCGATGAATGAGACAGAAGAGAAAATTAGTATTTAATACTCTGTGCTCAACACTTTGTATGTTATCTTATTTAACCCTGAAAATATGCATATGAAATAAATATTATTCCCATATTACAGACAAGGAAAACCACAAAGGAAGCCAAATAACTTGCTCACAGCCACATAGCTAATAAGTGTCTGAGCTAGGATTGAAAAGCATTGCTCGATTCTAAAGCCTAGGCTCATCAGAAGGGGAGACAAAACATGAAAAACTGTGGTCTCTGAGAAACAAGCTGAGGGTTTTAGAAAGGAGCGGGTGGGGGGATGGGTGAGCCTGGTGGTGGGTATTAAGGAGGGCATGTATTGCATGGAGCACTGGGTGTGGTGTATAAACAATAAATCTTAGAACACTGAAAAAATAAAATTAAATCTAAATAAAGAAATAAAGTTAAGATTGAGAAATCTAAAAAATAAATAAATAAATACATAAATAAATAAAGCAAGCCTAGGCTCTTCCTACTATACCAGATTGACTGCTGTTAGTGTTAAATCTTCAAAGAACCTACTTTATATTAAAATATTCCAATATTAAAGATTAAGCATTATTAGCACTGCACGTGTGTAAATAGTAATGCTAAAGTAAACTCAAGAAAAACCCCTGTTTCTTTTAGCCAGATTTCATGTTCAGATTATTTGCATAAATTGGGATTATCTTCAGTTAACATATGTTCTGACAGTCTCAGAAAAGAAAATAAGGAAGTCTAAGACATAATCTTAGGACTTAAAAGCAGGAAGAATATCTTGCAACTCACACCCTGGTTCTGCATCCTTGTTTCATCTTCTTTCATCCCCTCTGATCAGTGGATGTCATAAAACATCATACTCAGCCAGCTGTGAATCTGTAGAACATCCATAATGGGAAGAAAAGGACATGCACCCAACAGAGTTTAAACCTAGCAAACATAGAGGCTGTCATTCTCACTCACTTGCTGCTATTCCTTGTTCAGGATTATTAAGAACCTGTATTTTCTTTCTTTAATTCCTGATGGCTGGCTTTTTCCAGCTCTGCTACACTCTGCAAGCTGTCTCCAAACTCTAGACTTCCTATTCATTGCTCCCTAACTCCCCCAACTTCAGGGCAGAACTCCCTTTAAACTCAGAGATCCCTTAACAACCATCTTTTGTTGTTGTTGTTTTAAATGATCTGTTTCATCCTTGTGGTACCATCCAAATATCCTCTCCTTTCCTTAATCAACTAGCTAACAGGCTCAACTCAATTTTCTTACTCAGCCAACAGAAGCTTCCTCTTCAATTCTTAATAAAAAATTTTTTTACCATAATTCCTCGCCGCAAAACCCTCCAGCAATGCCCTACCAATCTCATCATTTTCTTTTCTCACCAGGATGATCTCACCTCAAATGTAATCACATTTACAAAACATCTGTGCAGCATAAGAAACACCTAGGAAAGTGTTTTTCTAAGCCACTATCTGCCTTCCATACTGAAACCAATGTGAAGAAAAAAGATCTCTCATGTGCCTGTTTTATTTTATGAAACTGCCCAGCTATCTATTTCATTTAGAGAAGTACAAGTTATGGCTGTCATTTAAATAACTTTTATAGACCACAGAACTGAGCCACCAGAAATAAAGCACCAGCAGAGAAGCCCATCTATACTGCCCATTCTCAACATCTATACTGCCCATTCATAATCCCTAAATGCCAACCTAATGCCTTCTTGGTTCCCAGATCATAGTAAATATTTGTTTAAAAGAAAAAAGCTAGGGGCACCTGGGTGGCTCAATTGGTTAAGTGTGCTCTCTCTGTCAAATAAATAAATAAAATCTTTAAAAATAAATAAATAAAAATTTTTTAAAAAGAAAAGAAAAAAGCTAAAACAAAACCATGCCACATCTTACAATCATTTCCTCCAAATAGATTTAATTGGGGAGATAAACAAGCCCATCCTTTAATATTCAATTAAAGCATTTCCACTTTTAAAATCATATTCCTACAGAATATGATAATGTTGACAAGAAAATGTTAGATGCAGTCTTGAAAAAAACTGAAATTATTAGGATCACAATGATCCCACCTAAAGCAAATGAAAATAATTTTACATTTTTATATTATGCCTTCTTTACATGGCCTACACAAAAATCTTACAAGAAATTGGGGCACCTGGGTGGCTCAGTTGGTTAAGAGTCTGACTCTTAATTTCAGCTCAAATCATGATCTCAGACTTATCATGTCAAGCCCCAGGCTGGGCTCCACACTAGGTGTAGAGCCTGCTTAAGTTTCTCTCCCTTTTCCCGTGCCCCTCGGCCCCCCTCAAAGAAAATCCTAGTGCTAGCTTCGGCAGCACATATACTAAAAAAAGAAAATCCTATAAGAAATATAGAGCAAACCCAAAAAAATAGGTTCTGAGACAAGTAGCTTGTACCAATGCCTTTAGTTAGTAGCAGCACCAGGACTAGAATAAAGTTCTAACACCTGTTATTGTCTGCTGCCCCCTGGACTGCTCAGTCCTAAAAATCAGTATGCCCAGGTCTGAGCAGATACAGTGAAGCCTAGTAGATTTGCTGATGTTGAAAAATCACTGAGCATCTACAATGTGGTCGGATCTGAAGAGAATACAGATATCCTTGGCACCTAGAAGTTTACATTTGAAAGAAAAAGTAAAATGTACACCACGTGACTGCAGAGCCCTGAACTGGAGGGACACATTAAAAGCCAATGAACACCTTGTGTTGGCAACACCAGAAGCCAGAGCCGGAAGAGGAGGCAAGGAAAAATCCTCTCCTAGAACCTTCAGAGAGCATGGTCCTACTGACACCTTCATTTTGGACCTCTGGCCTCCAGACTATGAGAGAATAAATGTCTGTTGTTTTAAGCTAAGAAAGAAATGTTATTTCATAAACACTGGCTGAAAAAAATCTAATTTAGGATATCTGGAAGCACAAAATTACAGGACTAACCAAATTTTCTAACCTGGGTAGAGTGAAAAACTGGAGTTTAAAAACCAGGGAAGGAAACAGGAAGAGTTGGGAAGGATTCAGATGTTCCTTTTTGAGATGAGCAGGTGGAAGAGGCTATAACTAGAGAAATGAGAACAAGGTGGAGAACAAGGAAGAACTTGGTTCTGACACAGAGTCGGAGGTGCCTGAAGCATATCTAGGTAGTAATATGCTGGTAACAATGAGATCTAGAGCTCAGGAAAATGAGGTTAGGGCTGGGGCCCAGGAGGACATGTTATCACCCAAGGAAAGCAAACAGTCAAAGGGCTAAGAAGGAATCTTTGTGTACCATCAACATTTAAGAGAAGGACGGAGGAAATAAACTGAAAAAGGAAGAGGAATTTAGCAACATCACATCCTAAGAAAAAAGGTGTAATGGTGGAGCTGGGACCCAGAGGAAGTATTAATTAAGGTTAGAAAGGGTCACCTACAGAAAATGAGGATTGCCAAGCAGTCAACACATGTCTTTAAAAGTCCTTCCTATTACTTCCTATGTTGACATCATTTTTTCACGAGTGCGCAGTTTTCCCACCTCTCCCCCAAAGGGCACACCCCTAAAAAAGCCACCTCTACTATCTCTTATGTTGGCAGTTTTTAATGGGAACCACCTCCCTCAAATTTTCCACATCGAGCTTTTACAACAGTTGGCAGGCTACTCTTATTCTTTTGATTCTCTAGTGTCACACAATAACTTTTTCATATAAGATACACAAAGCCTGACAAAGTTCCAAAACCATAATATTTAAATTCTTTTCTCAATTTTAATTTTAATGTATTTCTCCTTGTTTACCTCTCTCACACCCCCCCCCCCACACACACACACTATCCCCATTTTGGAGCCACATCTTCCATTCAGACATTGTGAGGTATAAAGAAATTAAATAAATGAAGAAGAAAAAATTCTCACAAAGCAAAGTAAAATCAATTTACTAAACTTTGATTTGGAAAGGGATAAGACACATACTGAATACTCATTTCTATTAGCAGCTTATCACTCTCCTCCACACATAAACACATACCAGTTTTCTAAATTACATCACCACTTTTATTGTGTACTAAAGAGAAAACTGAAGCTGGGTCTTTCATCTGGATAAGCTCCAATATATGTTTACACATGACAGAATACTATTTGGCATCCCCTTCATAAAGTGTCAGGCAGTATGCTTTTTAGATTTGCATAAGGAAATATAGAAATTCCACTACCAAGAAATATGACTGACTTCCAAATGAAAGGGGGCATAGGGTGTCTACCCAGTTTTTCCCAGAGTAAAGCCAAGGTACAGGAAGAATACTATTAACGTAGCAAGGTTATTTACATGCAGCATTTTTTCCATTTTTTTTCCCGTACCATCTGACATTGAGAACCAACACAGGATGCTTCTCTATCCTTCACAAAACAAAACATTACCCATCATTCCTAATACTCACCTAAATCAGATAAACCAACAATATACAAAAAAAAAGTCATGCTTGGGCATTTTTTTAAATGTCATTAGGAATGGAGACTTCTATCACAGAATCTAAAAACTGGAACTGAAAAAGTCTCTTACAATTAATATAAAATAATGTACAAAGATTTCATTCATCTTATTTTAGCCTTTTCCCACCAGGTTCCATGAAAAATTGCAATTAAAAGAATTACTCTCAAATTAAAAATTGTAGGAAACTTAGTACTTGTTTTTCTTCTTTTCTGCTAAGCATACCTTTGAAAGAAAGGGAAAAGACTGAAAAAACTGGCAGATTATCAGCTACTATAAGTTATCTTACTATTCCGCAATTCACTTTTCCTGAAGCAAGTCACAGTCCTCACAAAGTGATGGAAGTTGCCAGAACACTTTCTTCAGTGTTATAATTGGATTCTTGGTAATAAAATCAGAAGACTGAGGATATGAACTATGACATATAAGATTACATCCCAGTTAGAAGTAATCTTATAGAGAAGGATCCATATTACCAGAAATATCCAGGCCAAAGTTTAAGTTCACCTAGTCAGAGACAAAACTGTTAATATGATTACATTTGTAATGACTGTCCTGTTATCATCTGGCCCCTTTTCCTTTGCTTTCAAGAGCCATTAAGATTATCAAATATTATGTGAATTTCTACACTTCTACAAAACCCAGTCATTACAGCTCAGATGAACACAGTTGCAAAAGATGAAGTACGGAGTCCACACACTTATCAGCCAGGTGCTTGGCAAATGGTTTTAATTTTCAGGATGAAACTCAGCAAGAAGCAGGTAGCAAGTCCTTGGCTGATGAGGCCAGATCCACTGGGAATACACTATAAGGATTATTAGATGCTGGGCAGAGGTTTTGCATGGTGGAGGAAAAAGGAAGGCTGGCAGAGCTGCCGGCTGAAACTGGTGGGTGGCAGGTGGCGCTACAGAGGGGCTGGCACCCACCTAGAAGGCTGAAATGAGTGGAAATTACACTCTAGACAGCAGGGATGTCTAGGGCCAGAAGAGGCGGCAATCACAGTTCTGGCAAGAAAGAGTTTTCATGAAAAAGATTCAAGACAAAATAAATCCCCTTTCCTTCACCCTTCCTTATCTGTCCATATTAAACATTCCATTGTTGCATATTTACCAAATGTGGCTTAATGATATGATATTTTTAAACTAATATTTCTCTTTATAAATCTAAATAAAAGATTTGCCATTCTGTAAGTATACATTACTTAAATAAAACTGCACTCACACCAAAGTAATACTGAATGTTAGCTGTATTTTTTTTTATGATTTGAGTCATGCTTACATATCAACACAATGAACATTGTACACTAATTATTAATTCAAAGGAAGTTTGTTAAAGCAGCTTTTCAGTAACTTAAAACTTTAGCAGTTATCTGAGTTTTCTTCACTTTCAAAGTACCTTGATCGTAACTGTCAAAGATAGCAGTTTAAAAGGTGGTTCTTGCTAACCCATTCTCCCACTAACTCGTTCCCTGGCCTCTAACAGAACAGCCCCTCAATTACTAACTGCTGAAAAAGGAAATCCAACGAAAATAAAGACAGTGTAAAAGGGTACGCACTGAGCTCACATTGAGAATCAGAAGTAAATGGAAGTACTCAGCCAGCCCAAATTACTTCCACTTCGATAAGTGCCAAGGCCGTCATTTTAATTAACACAAGTGTAACTGCTTTTACTTGCAACATCTCTGAAGCAGAACCTTAAAGCACTACATTCCTAATCTACCAGTTCCTAAAATTAATTACAGTTCATTTGAAAGATACAGCTACTTCTGCTCATTTAACTCTAATTCCAACAACTTAAGAACCAAATGAGTGGTTGAAGTAATTACATATCCATACCTTTGATTAGACTGCCCAGCTGCACATGCAGAACAGCCTTAGTGGGATAAGCAGCCATGAAGGAGCTCTTGCAGGGTAAACAAGACTCTGCAATGGGTTCCATTTAAACTATAAAACCTAGGTGCAAATTTAAATACAAAAAATGGCCTAAAACAATAGCAATTTTCCCTAAAAAGCTGAAGGATGACCAAATAAATAGCACAATAACTACAGAAAGTCTCAAACTTCTTAAAATCAGCTTTTTCCTTTTATTTAACTCCTTCTCTGTGCAACCAAAACTCCAGTAATAGAGAGTGGGTCCAGAACATACACACAAAATAGAGATGGCTTAAAGTGAAAAAACAAGTGAAACCAGGCTAAGGCAAGTTTGAGAAACACAGCAAATGGAAGGCAGGATCCTTCACCCTTTTTACAATATCTCAATGTAGCCTTTGCATCTCGGGTTTTGCTTTACTATAATCCCCAGATCACAAGTGTACCATAGTACTTCAAACTAATATCTGGGAACACCGAAGGCAGTAGGCACAAGTAATTATATGCTTCCCTCCTGCTAATGTCCTAAATTCTTTTTTTTTTCTTTTTTAAGATTTCATTTACTTATTTGACAGATCACAAGTAGGCAGAGAGGCAGGCAGAGAGAGAGGAGGAAGCAGGCTTCCTGCTGAGCAGAGAGCCTGATGGGGGTTCAATCCCAGGACCCTGAGATCATGACCTGAGCCAAAGGCAGAGGCTTTAACCCACTGAGCCACCCACGTGCCCCTGTCCTAAATTCTTAATTAACTGTATATTCTACATCTAAACCTAGGAACAACCAATCTCTATTACTCAAACAGGCACCCTTCTTTTTGTCACAGAACACTAGTGCCAGGAACTACTGCCTCAGGAACAGAGGCAATATGACCAATAAATACATAATCTGTGATAGAGAGGCTATCATCTGGGCAAGCAGTTTTGAAGAACTATAGTTCCAACTGGGAATAGCAAAGAGAAAATGAATAATCAATACACAAGATATTATCAACAGTCTTTATATATAGGAAATTTTCTTTCAGTAACATCATCGTCATCCATTAGATTAACTGAATGTAGTTGACAAGTTTTTTTATTGGTTTCACAGTATTATTTGTATTTAATTCATAAACTGATTTGCTTTTAAGATTGTATGACTACACACAAGAATTAGTTTCATGCTTATATATATTACCATAATAATAATAATAAATAACTGAATCTATATTAGAGTCCACCAACTTTTTTTTTCCCTCTAGAAGAAGCCTAGACACACAGATTTGAGAAACATTATCCTAAATGGCAGGAACCAAGATGCCAAAGGGCAGGGTAGAAGAAAAAAATGTGAATATGCTCTTCCTACCCAATAATTGAATTAAGTGACTACAATCCTATTTCTGTCTACTCCTTTTTTATTTTTCTGTTTTTGAGAGAAGGGGAAATCTATTCCTTTTTTTTTTTTTTTTTTTTTTTTAAGATTTTAGTTTTTAGAGAGAGAGAGAGCATGAGGAAATGTATGGGTGGAGGGGCAAGGATATGCAGACTCCCCACCGACAGGAAGCCAGACACCTGGGCCTTGATCCCAGGAGCCCAGGATCAAGTCCTGGGTTGAATGCAGATGGTGAACTGAATGAGCCACCCAAGGACCCAGAGAAGTCTATTTTTGCAAGGACAAAGCCCTATTTAAATATTCAAAAGTATAAAGAAAAAAGAAAAGAGAAAGTAAAGGAAGAATTATATGAGAAAGCCATTTTGAGGTGTTTCTTTATAAAAGAAAATCAATAAGCAAAAACAACATCTGATTCCATAACTCAAATTTTAAGATACCTGTTAAAGTAACTAAGTTCACAGAACACTTGATGAAAGAGGGGGAGGACTGTGAGTCACAGCAAGATCTAAAATCTCATTCTCCAGTATCAAATATTCTCAAATATTGCTCACCAAATGTCTATACAGCATGTAACAAAATAAACAAATAATCCTAGTGGTAAGACCTTTATAAATCTTACCTCATTTTATAGGAAAAGTAGGACCCAGAGAGGGTAAGTTATTTGCCATTTATCACACATCATTTGTCAGCAACAGAATTTAAATTCAGGTCTATATCCAACTACTTAATGAGCTGACATCTATTTTTCTCAGATTGGATGTGCAATAATTCATTTTAAAAATGTTAAGTATCGGGACACCTGGGTGGCTCAGTGGGTTGAGCCTCTGCTATGTTGATCATGCTCAGGTCATGATCTCAGGGTCCTGGGATCCAGCCCCGAATTGGGCCCTCTGTACAGCGGGGAGCCTGCTTCCCCTTCTCTCTCTGCCTGCCTCTCTGCCTACTTGTGATCTCTGTCGAATAAATAAATAAAAGTCTTATTAAAAAAACGTTAAGTATCTTACTTATATTATTTAAAATTGATATCATCTACTCAAGGTTTTCCTTGATAAGGACCCTTCTACTAAGGAAACCAATAACCTTAATAATAAGATTGCCAGAAATTTTATCAGCAAAATGGGTTTATTTGGGAGTAAAAGAGAATTGCAATCCTGGACAAGCAAGTTACGGCAAAACCATAGCTAAGACCAAAAAACAAGGAGCAATGTTATTTTGTGGAGAAGAAAGAAGAACTTAAGAGGGGTTGTTCTGAATAGAAGTCCACTGGAAAAAGCAAGAGTTCAGAGTGATAACGGTTTCTCATTAGATGAGTTGCAGGTGTAGTTGATTTATTGTAGGAAATGCAATGTACATCTTTCCCTGTTGCGGCTTTAACTGATGATTCTTTCTTATTGATTTGTCTATTAGTAGTCTGTAACTGACAAAACTTCCTATAATTGACATTGAGTGGTATCTGATTCTCCTAACATGCCCAGCCTGCCATCAGTGTGGTTTCCCTTTTATTAATTCCCGTAATACTGACAACCTGAAGTAAAACTCAAAGAGCATTTGTGACTCCTATTGAAATAGTCATGCATGTATTAGCCAAGAGTGCATGCCAAAATCCTCACCAGAAAAGCTATGAACTAGGATGGAAATAATACAAGATGCATGATGATTGTCCTTCCAGGAAGGCTACATTAAGAAACCATTAATTATTCATGAAAATAACAACAAAGTACAAAAAATAAAACTGAACAGGATAATGGATACACTTACTGAAACAGTAGGTACAGAAGAATGGAAAGCTATAAAGTTAGGGAAGGTGAAGTCTTCCTCTGGCAGAAAAGAACAAGGGACAGAACTGGGGAAAGGAGGGCTTCTTGGTGGATCTGGGATAGAAATAAAAGCAGGCTTCAAAGTCCTCTAGGCTTACTCTTATCCTAACTGAGCAACTTCCCAGGACCCACATTTAACTGCTTGCAGCCTAACCTCAGTGTATCCTCCCCAAGGGATAGAAGGTGGCTTGGTGGTGAAAAAAGCATTGCCATCATGTGACTTCAAGAGTTCCTCTGTTGCAAAATTTATATGGCAAATGATGCTAGGAATTCTTTGAATAAAGAACAAACCGTTTTCCTTCCCTAGTGAGATAAATAATAATCAAACATTAAAATCATCAACTCTCATCACAAACCTAAGAATCCTAGAAAGACAGCATGTTGTATATTTTTAAGTGCATAAGACCAAATTAATGAAACAGGTTCTGTATGTTCAAGGAACTTAAACTTGAAAGATTTCTTCACTTTACATATGCAAGAACAAACTTATCTGGATGGGAATCATCTGATTTTTGCAAGACTAGATTCAAAAATCATCATAAAGTACATAATCTCACTAGTATAATAATATGCACTGCAGGGCATTTATCACAGCTATGGAAATGTTTTCAACTTTTGAAACACTAAAATGATCTCCCCAGCAGAATGAGAAGAAATGTCACTTGTGGACCGGTTGGCAGCTCCACAAGAGGCAGCTTGGCATTTAGCATTCTGAGACGGGGAAACTCTTTTGGAAGAGGCTAAAATGCAAGGAGGCCAGTCCTGAGACCTCAGCCAGAAATTGCAAACCAGAAGGAAAGAGAGTTCACATTTGTGTACGCACAGAGTGAAAAGAACTACAGATAAATTCTTTTTTCACAAATCAGTAAATACTGTTATCAGTACTACCCTCAAATTCAGATATTAATGTGAATATGGGCATTAAACATACTTTATCCTCGTTAAGTAGCACAAGTAATAAGTAAATGTTTTAGCATTGGGGATGCTTAAAAAATGATTTGGGAGCACACTAATTCTAAGACATTCTGATAAGCTTCATCCTTACCATTATTAATACATGCTTCAAAATACAGATCAGATGCTAATGTCTCAGTTTCAGGCACACACATCCCCATTATGTTGTTACTGACCTTCCAACTGATACACTCCACAACGGTTCTATTACATTTGCCCTGGGGATTTCTAGATGCTCCAAGGCTCTCCCTGCAATGAAAATACCTCCCTCACCCAGCCATTAGAGGCCAGAGAGTCCAGGGCTTCCTTTCAGTAGCTAAAACCTTCAGAAGCCTCCAATAAGATGGAAATACGTCTGGGAAACGTAACAAGTTAAACCTTATCAGTTAAATCACTCCATTTTCCTTCTTTTTTTTTTTTAAAGATTTTATTTATTTATTTGTCAGAGATAGGAGAATGATCCAGGATGGGAGAGGAGCAGAGGGAGAAGCAGGCTCCCAAATGAGCAAGGAGCCCCATGGGAGACTGGATCCCAGGACCCTGGGATTAGGACCCGCCAAGCCGAACGAAGGCAGATCACTCCATTTTCTTAAAGAGAAACTCGAGTTTCTTTTATTTACTAAGACTCTCCTAGGTCTTAGTACTTGAAAGTGAAGATCCAGCAAATTCAGGAGGGAGTAAAAAAAATCGGTTCGGGAAAGGAAGTGGGAAAAATCCCTAAGGATAGTCTTTACTTAATCATCAAAAATTCTGATTGGCCTTTAACTACTGAACCCTCATTCCCTGTGACTCGACCAACATTAGACTTACCATACAAACCAAAAATTAAGATGCACCAAAAAGCTTGTAAAGAGATTACATCCCCTGGTGCCATACCTATCCTCTATCATCTCCAAAATCTTACTAAATGGCAAAATTGCAAATGTACATTTTTTTAAAAGCCAATTCAATGATGTATTGTGCCCAGTGAAGAGCCACTGCTACATATAAGAAATTAATTGTTTTCTTTGAGTATCACGAAACAAACTAGGTTCATTTTATCCTTAAACCAAGTTCTTGAATCCCTCCTTAAGGACCTTTTTTTTTTTTTTAAGTGTTCAAACTAGGCACAATAAAAATTACAAACCAACCAACCAACAAAAAATGACCAATAGTCTCCAACATTTTTCAGGAGCTTTATTAAAAAAAATAAAATAAAAAATAAAAAGATGACTTTGAACAACTTTCCTCAGGATCTACTCCTGGGTCCAGTGGATAACTTCCCCCTTTTCTGTAGACCTTAAAGTATGTAAGTAAAAAACACCTAGGCACAAACTTGGTGGCCACCAGCAGGGGAGCTCTTCAGCTTTTGTCCCAAACCCATTCAAACAAAAGAAGCCCCGAGTCCTCCATCCCACCCACCCCTCAGACCCGCACCCCGCGAGAAGTCGCCGCATCCCTGCGCCCTCTCCACCCGCCCCTGCCAGCTCCACTTACTCCTCAGCGCCCCAATGAGCAGAGAGCCGTCCTTAATGAGCTCTTTGATGAACTTGTTGGTTCGCTCCAGTTCAATCTCGTGACACTGCAGGCGCTCCCTGAAATCCGGGCTGTCCAAGTAGGAATCGCTGAACTCCAGAGTAGGCAGCCCCATGGCACAGACGCTACCAGCGGCCACCGGGGACGCGGCCGGGGCGGCGGTGAGGGCGGGAACAGCCGGCGACCGCGCCGGCGCTGACTACGCGCGATCGCAGGGAACCAGCCAAGACGCCAGAGGACGGGGCAAAGGAAATGGGCCCCGAGCGCCGCGTTGCCAGCACAGGACTCCCCGGCGGGCGGACGCCTCTGGGCTCAGTCCTCTTCTGCGGCAAGGAGTGTGCAGACTCTGGCGGTAGGCCGAGGCGCGAGCCCGCTCAGGTCGTTGTCATCAGGGCGCATCGTCGCTGCGAGAGGCGGTGGACGCTCCGGGCCGCCGCCGGAGCAGGAAAGTTCTCTCACCGCGCGCAGACACTTCCGGCACCTCCACTCTCCGACTCTCTTGACAGTCCTAGGTGCTCTGAGCCACGGTGGCCAGGCAAGGGAAGCCCTCCCCCTAGCCGGACGCAGGCTCAGAAAGCTGGAAAACTGGGCCTGGGCTGGGAGACCCTCCTCCTGCCGTCGCACTCCCACCCTACGCCACCCCGCCCCTTCTCCCAGTCACCCTCCCACCGCCACCCACCCGCCCGCACTGAGCTTCAGGGCTGCGCCAGGCTGCGGCGCAGTCGGGATCCTGCCTTCGCCTGGGGCGTCGACTCTGGGTCTTCCCTAGCACCTGGATCTGACTAGCCCTCGGCGACACTTTGGGGTCTTCCACGCCCTAAAAAGATCTCTGCTCCCAACGTGCCTCGCCTATCCGCCCTCCTCACCGCCCCTCCCTAAAAATTGTCTGGGAGAGAAACCAAGGTTAATTTTCCTTCAAGTTTGAGAAATCATTTTGAAGCTTGATTGGAAGGTGCTACTTTCCTGCGTTGGTTTAGATCTTTTACTTCCTGTCTCCACTGAATGCATATAAATTCCGGGTTGAAAAGTTTACCTGCCTCTATCCCACGGCTCAATTCCTTGATCCAAGAATGTCAGTTTCTATACTGAAAATGAAAAGCTTTCACAGGCCTTGGGATGTTGTTTTTCCAAGTAGCTGTGAAATGGGAAGATTTTAAGGCATCCCCACTCCCCTAAGCACCTGGGACTTAGGTGTTCCTACTTCTAGAAGAATACCTAGAGCATAATACTGTATATTTTATTGACACCTGGATAGACTTATCCTACAAGCATGAGGATTTTCAAATTGTTGAAATTGGCTGGAGTTCCAAATGAAAAGTTAATTCCTACCAAGAGTCAGTTACTCCTTCTCTGAAAGGCAATCACCTAATAAATTTCTGTTCTCTCCGAACCTTGACAGTAAAAGAGAGTGCTGCCTTACATCTAGTCCTGCCATCATCTATAGTATTTCCGAGAACTCAGTTATTTTTCTTAAGGATCTGCTTTTAATTTCTGTGTTTTCATTGCTTGGTCCATTTGAACCATCTGTTTAAAAAAAAAAAAAAAAAAAACTCTTCTACAGACCATGGGAAAAATTCCATTAATGTGCTTTACATTTTTCTGAATTAAGTTCCAGAGTCTGTCAGGACTTTTAGTTTCAAAATTTTTTTAAAAGCGTACACATGAACATTAAAAATAGCCCATAAACCTTGAACTAAGATAAGATGATGTTAAAAATATATTTGATGGCTTTGATTTAAATTCTTCTGAGCCAAGGAAATTGGACTTAAAAACCTTCCTTTCATATTTGTATCATTATACCTCTAAATACTGCAGAATGCCTAATCATTATTAGAGTCATTTTAACTACAGTGTCTAACCTATGCTCAGTTAAGTAGTCTTCATTTGGGTAGGTGAGTTGGGATGGGGGGCAATAATGCTATTTTTCAATCAAGGGAGTGACCCAGGCAGCAGTGGGGCTGTTTTTCACCTGAGGTGATTTCATATCTAATTCATCATACAGCCTGAAAGCAAAAAAAACAAGTCAAGCCAAACAAATAGTTTCCTTTCAACTTTTGCCATATTGCTGTTCCTAGCAACTAAATCCAATGCCAACTGCTGAGATATGAAATAGGATAAAATACAACAATCTTTTCTGTTTTTTATTAAATAAAAATCTTGTGATTAATTCTTTAAAAATGTATCAACAGTCTTTGATAAGTAGCATTTAATATATTGGTTGTCAATTTTCATTTTTTTTAATTCTTATGTCAGGACAAAATTATTCTAGACTCTAAGATACGGCTTATCATTAACTATTCAGGTGTGTAATTGCATGTTTTATGTCTACTGTCTACATTATTAGGATCTGAGTAGAGAAATAATTTATATGAAGAAATAAAGCAAAGCCTAGTACCTGAGCTCAAGCAAATTTCAGAATAAAAAAACATTAAGAATGAGTACCTATATAATACATGAAGTGAAATATGTTCTGTTACAGAAGCTACAGAGATGTTGGGCCAATAATGCACCAGTGCCATTATCAGTGTTTCCAATCAGGCCCATAATTACATTTACATGGAATTAGGATTTTTCCTCCTACCCTTTATCCTTTAGTCTCTAAAGTCTAGTATGTTATAATAGACTTATTTTCCTATAGGTGCTCCCAGGGTTACTCATGACTTATCCCTGTGATTCATACTTTAATTATACCTGCTAGTCAGGCTTTGTCTTATGCCACATTAACCAAGCAAACAAATGGTTTGGCTTTGAGGTGAATTTACTGTCAGTTTTGAACTGTTGTTTTTATGTATTATTTTCCCCACCATTATAATTGAACCAGATTCTTTCTAAGAGAATAGACTTTCTAAATAAAAGATTGTCTATACCTGCAAGTTTTTTTTTTTCATTGAAAATTCTATTGGATTGAAATGTATGTACCCTCTTTTAAAGTTTCCACTTCATAATATATGGGCCTGTCAGCTAACTGCATGATGAGTTTCATAAATATTATTGGCTAACACACTCTTTGGCATGGTTACTGGCACAGAGATGTGTCTCTGTTTGTTTTCTTAATTCTGAAATAAATCGGATATGTGGGGCTTTATTTTAAAGAGAAAATAGTGAGTTGGAGGTAGTAAGCTGATACATAATATTTGTAAATCTGCTTAAAACTTTTCCCTTGACCTCAATCCTATCTGACACTGAAACCTGGTGTTTGATATGTACCCAGTAAGTGTTACTGTTGGGTTATTATTACAATAGTCGCCTCTTATTTGTAGTTTAGCTTTCCAGGGTTTCAGTTACCCATGGTCAACTCCAGTGTAGAAGCAGATGATCCTCCTTCTGACATATCATCTGAAGGTCAAGGATTATCTAATGCTATGTCACAATGCCTACATCATACACCTCGCTTCATCTCAGTAGGTAGGGATATTATCATTTCACATCATTGCAAGAAAAAGAAGTGTGTGTATAGTACAATAAAAAATTTCAGGGGAGACAGACACCACACTGACATAACTTTTATTATAGCATAAAAGTTTTTCTATTTTATTATTAGTTATTTCTTTTAATATCTTACTGTACTTAACTTATAAATTAAAATTTATCATAGGTATGTACATTTAGGAAAAAACATAGTGTATATAAGGCTTGGTATTATCACAATTTCAGGCATTCCCTGGAGGTCTTGGAATATATTCCTTAGGAGTAAGAGCAGGAATACTGTATTTTTCAATTTGTTTTTTAGACTTAGGCCTCTGAGACTCAGATATTCTGAGGCCAAATTCAGGCCTGGTAAGAGGTTACTAAAATTTCTTTCTAAAGATTTTTGTTTGTTTGTTTGTTTGAGGGAGAGAGAGCACAAGCAGGAGGAGGCAGGCTCCACACTGAGCAGGGAGCCCAACATGGGCTTGATCCCAGGGCACTGGGATCCGGACCTGAGCTGAAGGCAGATGCTTAACTGACTTAGCCACCCAGGCACCACGAGAGGTTACTAAATTAAAGGCAAATGTACATAAAAGACTAAACATCCTCCTTGACCTTTCCTGCAGTGAAAATACAGGGACACTGTCACTGCTTGCATTTCTACCTATGTGTTACATTTTCCCAAAGCATGCTCCTTGAAAGTAGGTTTTGTACAATTCTAGTCGAACCTCACATCACATCTGGAAGAACAATATGGAAACTAAATAAACAAAACACATAATTCAAATTTGTTTTAAGATGTTTTTATTATGCAAAATATATATAACATAAAATTTACTATTTTAACCACTTTTTTTTTAAGATTTTATTTATTTATTTGACAGAGATCACAAGTAGGCAGAGAGGCAAGCAGAGAGAGGGAAGAAAGCAGGCTCCCTGCTGAGCAGAGAGCCCAATGTGGGGCTCAATCCCAGGACCCTGGGATCATGACCTGAGCCGAAGGCAGAGGCTTTAACCCACTGAGCCACCCAGGTGCCCCTATTTTAACCACTTTTAAAGATACAATTCAATGACATTTAAGTACATTCGCATTGTTGTGCTACCACCAACACCATCCATCTCCAGAACTTTTTCATGCTCCCAAACTGAAAAGCTGTACCCATTAAAGAACAACTTACCATCCCTGGTTACCCTAGTCCCAGGTAACTACCATTCTACTTCTGTTTCTATGAATTTGACTACTCTAGGTACCTCATATAAATGGAATCATGAAATATTTATCCTTTGTGTTTGGAATAGTTCATTTAGATGATTCAATTATTAGTAAGAGAAGCAAAGAAGACAGTAATCGATTGGTTTTCAAAACCATTTTACACTAAATAAATTTTTCAATCGAGAGTTTCTAAGTCTTCTGCTAGGAGAAGAAAGTTCAGATCAAACACTTCCATAGCACCGTAACAGATACTGTTTATTCTGTCTTATTAAAAGTTTTGTTTTTGTTTTTGTTTTTTTGGCCCACACCAATTGGAGCATTGGCTCCTAACATTGCTGTTTCTTGTCAGATTGGTTGGCGTATGACCTTGCATTATCTGACAGACAAGTGTACATATCATATCATTAGTGACAGCCCCCTATGCGACCTGCTAACATTGCCCTTTTGCAGCTTAAAAAATGCTTTCATAAATTGCAGAGTCCCTCTCAAATATAATGCTCCCTTTCTGCTTTCCACTTTTGTCATAAAACAGACAAATGTTAAACGTAGCCTGGGTTGAAAAACGAACATTTAGTCCCAGGGAAAGAAGTGGGAGTCTTTCTTAGGAAGAGCACAGAACATAGACCACCTTGTGTAGGTGTATTGATTCCAAGCACTTATTATTCGATGCACTTATTATTCGATAAATGGACTGAGAAATGGTTAGAAGAACAAAGGAAGATGGTTGAGAATTGAGAATTGAGAAGAGGGGATTGGGACCAGGTAGGTAGAAATGAGAATGGGGAAGAGATAGTAAACAGATTAAATTTATTCAGAAGCACATTGTATGACTGCACGGGGGAGGCAGGAATATAACATAACTGTAATAGGATTTGAGCTTATATAACACAGAAGCATTGTCTTTTTTGCTTACAAATAATAAATGTAGATAAGCTTAGTTTTCCATGCTGAGTTTGAGGTAAACTTAATATAACTAAGAGATGCTGTCTAGAGGAAAGAAATGCAGCACTAACACCCAGGAGTATAGAGGTTAACTTAATAAAAAGGTCATGGAAACAGTAAGTCAAGACCACCAAGCAAGGGAGCAAGAATAACTGCAGAGGCTGGAATTTGCTCCTTGTGACAATCTGATTTTTAAAGTCCTTTGATTTCTAAAGAACACAATGGAGGAAAAGAACAGAATTCTAAACACGAAACCCTCATCAAAAAACTACATTTATGGAGTAGAAAAGAGAGAAAGAGAGAGAGGAATAAATTAATGTAATTTTGGAAAGTTTTTGGTTTGGGGATTGTTGTTGTTGTTGTTGTTTTGTGGAGATGGGGTTTTTGATTTTTGTTTTTTGGCATAGGTTTCTGTTTTCATATAGTATTGCCCTCTTGTGGCAAACCATGATGTTTGCTAACACTGACAAAATTCTTGTGTAGACAGCAAAAGATAAGGAGACTGAAATGTAATGAGTACCTCCTGTGTTGAGTGTGATGCAGACGGTGTTTGCCTCATCTAAGTTTCTCCACAACCCTGTGAACTAAGTGTTAAGTACTATTAGCCCCATTTCCAACAAGTGGGAAAATTATGACTCAAAGTGATTTACTTGTCTAAGTTTACACAGCTAGAAGGTACTGGACTTGGAATTTTAATCCAGATATATCTAACTAAATAATTGTTTAAAAAAAAAACAAGTGTGTTGAACAAATATTTATAGATATCTATTATATACCTGTGCTGCTGTAGATGTTGAGATCACAAGTGTAAGCAAAAACTTGCCTCATTTCTATTCTAATTAAATTTTCAGTCTCATGAGTTATATTAGAGATATTAATCAAATGGTAACATAAAGGCCATTTCTTAGATGATTTAGGGAGATTTACCTTTCAGGCTTTCTGGCTTCCCAGGGTATAAAATCAGGGATAATAGTGATAATGGATATTATTTATTAAGTACTTGCAATATGCCAGACACTGATTTAATCTTCTTTAAAAAAATTAATTCCAATAGAGTTAACACACAATATAATGTTAGTTTAAGGTGTACACTATAGTGATTCAACAATTTCACATGTCACCCAGTGTTCACCACAACAAATGCACTCCTTAATCCCTGTCACCTAAATAGGTGACTATCGGTTTGTTCTCTGTGGTTAAGAGTCTGTTTCTTGATTTGTGTCCGTCCCTCTTATTTCTTTTCATTTGCTCCTGTGTTTTGTTTAATAAATTCCATATATGAGTGAATTCATATTGCATTTGTCTTTTTCTGAATGACTTATTTTGCTTAGCATTATATTCTTCAGCTCTATTCATGTCCTTTGAAAAGGCAAGATTTCATTCTTTTTTATGGTTGAATAATATTCCATTATAAATGGATATCCATATATCCATATATATATAATATGTTATGGATATATACATATATCCATATTATGGATATCCATAATATGTATATATCCACATATCCATATATATATGGATATATATATGGAGAGAGAGAGAAAGAAATAGATAAAGGAATGCATATCCATCGACCTATCAATGGACACTTGGGTTGCTTCTGTATTTGGTTATTATAAGTAATTCTGCTATAAATTTAAATTTCTTTACTTTTTTTTTTTTTTTAAAGTAAGCCCCACGCCCAGGATAGAACCCAACATGGGGCTTGAACTCAGGACCCTGAGATCAAGAGTCAGAGGCTTAACTATAATTGTAAGTGGAATTGCTTTCTTTTTTTTTTTTTTAAAGATTTTATTTATTTATTTGACAGACAGAGATCACAAGTAGGCTGGAATTTGCTCCTTGTGACAATATGATTTGTCAATATAGCAGAATTACTTATAATAACCAAATACAAGTAGGCAGAGAGGCAGGCAGAGAGAGAGGAGGAAGCAGGCTCCCTGCTGAGCAGAGAGCCCCATGTGGGGCTTGATCCCAGGACCTTGGGATCATGACCTGAGCCGAAGGCAGAGGCTTTAACCCACTGAGCCACCCAGGAACCTCGAATTGCTTTCTTAATTTCTCTTTCTGTTGTTTCATTATTGGTATATAGAAATGCAATGGATTTCTGTAGAGTGATTTTGTATTCTATAATCTTACTGAATTCATTTATTAGGTCAGTGTTTGTTTGTTTGGGTTTTTTTTAAGATTTATTTATTTATTTGACAGAGAGAGATCACAAATAGGCAGAGAGAGAATAGGAAGCAGGCTCCTTGCCAAATAGAGAGCCCAATGTGGAACTTGATCCCAGGGTCTCGAGATCACAACCCAAGCCAAAGGCAGAGGCCTAATCCACTGAGCTACCCAGGTGCACCAGGTCAGTGGTTTTTTGGTAGAGTCTTTCAGGTTTTCAATATATAGTGTCATGTCATCCATGATTAGTGAAAGTTTTACTTCTTCGTTAATGATCTGGGTGCCTTTTATTTCTCTTTGTTGTCTGTGGCTATAACTTCCAGTACCATGTTGAATAAAAGTGGTGAGAGTGGACATCCTTGCTTGTTCCTATCTTTAGGGGGAAAGCTCTCAGTTTTTTCCAATTGAGTATGATGTACACTATGGGTTTTTCATGTGTGGCCTTTATTATGTTGAGGTATGTTTCCTCTAAATCTATTCTGTTGAGGGCTTTTATCATGAATGGATGTTGTACTTTGTCAAACGCTTTTTGTGTGTCTATTGAAATGATTTTTTTTTTTTTATCCTTTCTCTAATTGATGTGATGTATCACTTTGAACCACACTTGCATCCTGGGAATAAATCCCACTTGATCATGGTGAATGATTTTTTTAATGTACAGTTTGAGCCTGTTTGCTAGTATTTTGCTGAGGACTTTTAAATCTATGTTCATCAGAGATATTGGCCTATAATTCTCTTTCTTGTGTGTGGTGTCTTTATCTGGTTTTGGTGTCAGGGTAATGCTGGCCTCATGGAATGAATTTGGAAGTTTTTCTTCTATTTTTTGGAATAGTTTTAGAATAGGTATTTACTCTTCTTTAAGTGTTTGACAGAATTCACCTGTGAAGCCAACTGGTTGTGGAGTTTTGTTTGTTGGGAGTTTTTAATCACCGAGTCACTCTCCTTGCTGATAATCAATCTGTTCAAATTTTCTATTTCTCCCTTCAATTTTGGTATGTTATATGTTTTAGGAATTTATTTAGTTTTTTAGTTATTTAAGTTGTCTAATTTTTTGGTATAGTTTTTCATAATATTATCTTACAATTGTTTGTATTTCTGTGGTGTTGATTATTTCTTTTCTTTCATTTGTGGTTTTGTTTATTTGAATTCTTTCTCTATTTCTTTTGGTGAGGTTGGCTCGGGGCTTATCAATATTGTTGCTCTTCTCAAAGAAGCAGCTTTTGGTTTCCTTGATCTGTTCTACTGTGTTTTTATTTTTGTTGTTGTTGGTTTATATTCCATTTATTTCTGCTCTAATCTTTATTATTCCCTTCCTTCTGCTGGCTTTGAGTTTTGTTTGTTGTTATTTTTTCAGCTCCTTTAAGAGTGAGGTTAGGTTATTTGAGGGTTTTGTTTTTTTTTCTCCTGATGTTGCCTATAATGCTATATCCTTCCCTCTTAGAAACCCTGTTTCTGCATCCCAAAGGTTTTGGACCATTATGGTTTCATTTTCATTTGTTTCCATGTACTTTTTGATTTTTTCGCTGGCCTGTTCATTATTTAGTAGCATATTATCTAACCTCCATATAGTTGTGCTCTTTCCCGATGATTTCTTGTGGTTGATTTCTAGTTTCATAGCACTGTGGTCAGAAAAGATGCATGGTATGGCTTTGATGTTTTTAAATTTGTTGAGACTTGTTTTGTGGCTTAATATGTGATCTATTCTGAAGAATGTTCCATATACACTTAAAAAGAATGTGTATTCTGGTGTTTAAAGATAGAGTATTCCAAATGTATCTGTTAAATCCATCTGGTCTAGTGTTTCCTTAAAAACAATTGCTTTAAAAGAATGTTTTTCTGTTTGGTTATCTGTCCATCATTGTAAGTGGGGTGTTATGTTTCCCTATTATTATTGGGGCAACTGAGTGGCTCATTTGGTTGAGCATCTGACTCTTGATTTTGACTCAGTTCATGATCTCAGGGTCATGAGATGAGCCCCTGCTTCAGGCGATGTGCTTAGCATGGAGTCTGCTTGAGATTCTCTCTCTCCTTCTGCCCCTCCCCTGCATGTGTGTTCTCTCTCCCTATCTCTCTATCTAAAGAGAGAGAGAGAGAGAAAGAAAGAAATCTTAAAATAATAAGGTTCCCTACTATCAATTAATTCCTTTATGTTTGTTATTAACTATTTCATCTATTTAGGTGCTTCAGTGTTGGGTGCATAAATATTTACAGTTGTTACATATTCTTGTTGAATTGCCCTTTTATTATTTTATACCATCCTTCTTTGTCTCTTTTTATGGAATTTGTTTTAAATTCTATTTTGTCCAATTGCTACTCCAGCTTTCTTTTGACACCCATTTGCATTATGAATGTTTCTCCATCCCCTCACTTTCAAACTATAGATGTTTTTAGGTCTGAAATGAGTCTCTTGTAGGCAGCATATAGATGAGTATTATTTTTTATACAGTCTGTCACACTATCTTTGGATTAGAACTTTTAGTCCATTTACATTCAAAGTAATTACTGGTAGATATGTATTGCTATATTTTTTTTACTCATTGTGGTTGTTTTTGTAGTTCTCTCATCCTTCTCTTTTTCTCTTTAATGGTTTACTGGTTTTCTTTAGCCATACACTTCGATTCTTTTTTTCTTTATTTTTTGCTGATCTATTACTGTTTTCTGATTTGTGGCTACTCTTCAGTTTATATATAAGATCTGTATATAGCAACCTATATTACACGGATGGTCATTTAATTTTTAATTCATTCTTTACTACTTTCTCCCCTCCACATTTCAGACATTTGGTATCATATTTTTACATCCTTTTATTTTGTGCTTCTCCTGCCTGATTTTTATAAATATACTTGACTACTTGACTTTTTTCTTTCTTTCTTTCCTTTTTTTTTTTTCTTTTTTGCTTTTATGCTTCCTATTTTTCTTGCTCTTAGGGTTTTTGTTTTCCAGTCACAGAGTCCCCTTTAACACTTCTCATAAGGTTGCTATAGTGTTCACAAAGTCTTTTAATTTTTGTTTGTCTGGGAAACTCTTTATCTCTCCCTCTATTCTGAATGATAGCCTTGCTGGATAGAGTAGTCTTGACTGCAAATTTTTCTTGCTCAGCACTCTGACTATATCAAACAATTCTCTTTTGGTCTGCAAAGTTTCTGCTGAAAATTCCACTGATAGTCTTATGGAGTTTCCTTTGCATGTAACTGTCTTATTTTGCAACCTTTAAAATTCTTTGTCACTGTTTTTGTTTTTTTGTTTTTTTTTTTTTTTTTTTTTTGCCATTTTAATTACTATGTATCTTAGTGTGGATCTCCTTGGGTAGCATTGTTGGGGAATCTCTGTGCCTCTTGAATGTGGATCTCTGTTTCCCTCCCCAGATTCAGGAAGTTTTCAGCAGTTATTTCTTCAAATACATTTTCTGTCATTTTGTCACTCTCTTCTTATTTTGGGATCCTTATAATGTGAATGTTATTATGCTTGATGGAGTCAATGAGTTCTCTAAGTCTACTTTTATTATGGAATATTTGTCTCTCACCTGTTTGACTTGATTGCTTTCCATTACTCTATTCTCTAGGTCACTTATACATTCCTCTGCTTCCTGTAGCTCACTATATTTTACATCTGTTATATTTTTAATTTCATTGACTGAGTTCTTCCTCTTTGTTATTTTTTTTATCTCTTTGTCAAGGGCCTTAGTGATGTCTTCCATCCTTTCTTGAAGTCCAGAGAGTATCTTTATGATCATTGCTTTAAGTTCCTTATTGGGCATATTACTTATTTCTGTTTTGCCTGTTATTTTGTCCTGCTTTGATTTTGTCTTGTTCTTATATTTGGGATATGTTTCTCTGTCTCCTTATTTTGTCTACCTATCTATGTCTGTGTGTGAGGAAAGTCAGTTATGTCTTCTACTCTTGAGGAAGGGGCTTCATGAAGAAGAGGTCCTGCAGTGCCCTGCAGTGCAGTGTTCCCTATTTACTAGAACCTGGCTCTTCAGTGTGTTGCTTATGTCCTGCTCTGGTGCCTGAGTAGCTTTTTCTTTAACTCTAAACATCTGCACTGACTCTCGGCCTCTTGTTGGCTGTGCTTGCTTTCTGTAATGTTAGTGACACCCTGTCAGGCTTTCTCTGAGATGGCATGACTGCAGGAGGGCTGGAGGAAGGGTGATGGTATTCACAAAATATGCACTGAGCCACTACTTCTAGGCTAGATCCCCCATAGCATGGTGGTGTCAAGGTGATGGCTTGCTTCTGCTTGCTTTTGGGGCATGTGGCATCTGTGTGTGGAGGCTGGGCAGGATGTGCCCATGGTGTTAGCAAAATTTACACTGAGCCACTAGTCCTAGGCCAGATCCTCAGAAAAGCGATGGTGATTGGGGGCACAACACCACATAATGAGGGTGACCGGATCAAGTGGCATCTTTGTATGGGTCAGTTAGGTGTAGTCTGCAGCAGTGGCTGGAGGTGGGTGATTTCTATTTGTGGCAGCTGGGTGGAGCACATGTTGTGTTAACAAAATTTGTACTGGTCCAAGGCCGGCAGGCTTGGAGTGGGCAAGTCCACCGTAAGTCCATAACTTATGGGCAGGTGCACTGCTAGCAGGTTAGATAGCAAGTGTCTGTGCAACACCACCTCCCACAGGTCCCCCTGCATTTATGCTGGGGGTTGGGGGAAGAAGATGGGGACTGCCAGCTTCTTTGTTCCAGGAAAAGTCCTTCAACAAGCTCCTAAATCAGTATAAATAGATCTCCCTCTTATTTGCCCCAGGGGTTATGCAAACTGCTGCTTCTGTGTTACCTCTTCTCAGACTGATGTCTCTCTCTCTAAGGTGAAGACTCAGCCCCTCTGATCTTTAAGACCGGACGTTATGGGGATTAATTTTCTTCTTGGGGGCTCCCAGGTGCTTTCCTCTCTCAGTATCCAAAGCTCCCTTCCACCTGGGGGCAGCTCCCTACCACTGTTTTTCCCTTCTTAACCTCTCTGATGTGGCTTCTTAACATTTAGTTCTGAAGTTTGTTCTGCCAATCTGTGGATCCCTCTCCAGTTTATTTTCTCGGATGTGAGTAATATTCACCAACTTCCCAGACTCTCTGACTTAATCCCTTTTCACTCATGATTTCATTTAGGTCCCTTTCAGCTCTATACCCAAGACTTGGCTATGTTTCTATGACTTATAGTTAAGATGAGGTATCTCTTCTAGCTGACAATGAGAATCAATTGTGGTGTTTTTAACACTTGACTCATGTTTGCTTAGAGACTTGCAGCTGTTTGGAGAGGAAATTTTGTACTTCCTTACCTGTCACTGAAATCAATATAAGGATGGTCTCTGCTAGATTCCACAGCAAGCACTGGCCACTCAGGAAGGAGGCAAGGTTTTACTTAGCAATTACAGTGTTCCTGATCCCACTAGGTCTACTATTCATCTCACTTCAGAGGTAGGAATATTATGATGAGGAGGACTAGAAAACCCACAACAAATAAACCCTCTAGGGTAAAAAGAGTTGTCTCTGACTCTAAAATCTCATCACAATGAATAACTCTGATATATAACATATTGTTATATAACTTTTCCCCTCTGACTTTAGACTTGAAGCTTTTAAACCAAGTCTTATTCCCTGTATTTCTTGCACCTTAATATGTAAGGTGATAGTATATATCAACCCACAGAAGACACCTAATAAATATTTTGAATGCATAAATGTTTTATAATCTAAAAATTATTTCTTGGCTTCTCTGGTAGAGGAGATTGTACAAATTGGTAAGGGAGCAGAAAGGCTTCTTTCATTTGGCATGGAGGTTTTTCTACATGTTGCTGAATATGAAGGTTAGAGTGGAGTTTTTAATCTGTGCTTCCAGGCCGTGTCTGTATCTGTGCTACAACTGCTGCCTTTTAGCATGCCGTAACAGGCCCTGGCAAAGGCAGTGAAAAATGTAATGAAAATAACAAGCCCAGAAGGAGCTTAAGGAAACTAACTCAAATAATTAACTCCACAACCAGCAAGAAGTCATAACTCATCAGAGTGAAGCTCACTAATGAATGTGATAAGGAGGATAATTGAAAAAGAACAGACCCACAGTCTCTATGGTTTGAACATTTTAGATAGAAAAAAAGACCAAATCTAGAAGATAGTCGGCAACCAATAATCACAGTGACAACTTCCTTTATGAGAAATAAAATAGAATGCCTATTATCCCTTAAAATGTACATTAAATTACATTCTGTCTATGTAATTGTTTTTAATAATGGAATTAGAATATTTTCACAAAATTATGTACAATAATGAGATTTATTTTTTTCAGAAAGAGTAGCTATTATATTTACATTTACTAGTGAATTCCTTTTTTTCCTTCAGCTGCTGATTTATTAAGCTTTTATTGTGAGACAGAGGTAGATTACTGAGATTAAACTTTAGTTTACTAGATAAATAAAAGTAGTGTAAATAGTCTTGATCCCACTTAGTGCTTCAGCACATTGCACCCTTCTAATCCTTTCTTCTGTGATCTTTCAAAGAATGCTTCAAAGATTTGTGAAGCTATTGTATCATGGTGTCAAGTAGAATAGTGTTTGCCAGGTAATGAAAATCTTACTGGTATGGAAGATGAATATTTGACGAATTATTGTAAGTTCTCCAAACTTGCTTTTTCCAAAAATTTTGTATTATAAAAATTTTCAAACCCACAGAAAAGTTAAAAAAAAATACAATCAATGCTTATATGCTCTTCACCTGGATTCAACAAATGTCAACATATTGCCATATTTGCTGATAGCTCTCATATATAATTTTTCTGAAACATTTAAAGTAGATATTAGGCATCTTGCCACATCATTCCTACATATTTAAATGCGTATCACCAAAGAATAAGGAAGTTCTCCAAAATAGTTAAAACTTAATGAAAATTAATGTATGATAAAAGTATCATCAAATGTCCAATTGTTCCCAAAATTTTCTTCACAACTTTAAAAAAAATAGCAAAATAGGGCCTTATCAATGTTTTAAACTCAGTTTTTTAAAATTTAATTTAATTTTTTTCAGTGTTCCAAAATTCATTGTTTATGCACCATACCAATATGTGCCCTCCATAATACCCACTACCAGGCTCACCCAATTTCCCACCCATCTCCCCTCCAAAACCCTCATTTTGTTTCTCAGAGTCCACAGTCTCTCATGGTTTGTCTCCCCCTCCAATTTCCCCCAACTCACTTCTCCTCTCCATCTCCCCATGTCCTCCATGTTAGATTCCTTATGCTCCACAAGTAAGTGAAACCATATGATGATTGACTCTCTCTATTTGACTTATTTCACTCAGCATAATCTCTTTCAGTCCCGTCCATGTTGATACAAAAGTTGGGTTTTCATCCTTTCTGATGGAGGCACAATACTGCATTGTATATATGGACCATATCTTCATTATCCATTCATCTGTTGAAGGAAGGAATCGCCACACTGTTTTCCAAAGTGGCTGCACCAACTTGCATTCCCATCAACAGTGCAAGACGGTTCCTCTTTCTCCACATCCTCTCCATCACTTGTTTACTTTCCAAACTCAGTTTTAATCATGTCCTATATAAATGTGAAATACTAGTTTGGATGGCAAAACAAAACAAAAAAAAAACCAACCTCAGCAATCATTACTTCACTAATTCAGAATTTAAATAATTTAGCTTAGATTAGTATGTTTAGAAGTTTAGATTTATCTTAGATTAGAAGTTTCCCTTGGCAGTGTCCTGAAGTAAATGTTTGCTAATAGAATTAGTGGAAGATTGTCTTGAATAGAGCCATTCCAAAATCCCTCAGCACTTGAATTTGCCCTTGATGGCTTCTAGGTGGGGACTGCCCTAAGGAGAGTAAATCCTATGCAAAATGCACTGTCTGACATACAGTGTGTGGTCAGCAAATTTTTTTTTACTTAATGAATGAAATATTAGGAACCTAAAAACAAAAAGCATTAGTATCACCTGGGAACTGGATAGAAATGCAAATTATGGGGCCACATCTTCTACCCATGAAATAAAAAATTCCAGCTTTTTTGCCTAGCATCTGTGTTTTAACAAGATACTGTTGAACTTGTGGGTGGCTCAGCAGGTTAAGTATCTGCCATGGACTTAGGTCATGATCCCAGGGTCCTAGGATGGAGTCCCTCATCATTGTCATCCAGTTCCCTGCTCCTCTCCCTTTACTTCTCCCCACTGTTTGTATGCCACTCTCTCTGAAATAAATAAATAAAATTTTTAAAAAAGATATTCTTGATGATCCTGATGACCATCCTGATGCTGGCTAAGGTTTGAGAATAATTGATCTAGAACAATTTCTGGTAGGTGTCATGAAGTAAGAAACTCTTAGAAAAGAGAATGGAGGATAGTTTTCAGATTAGGTAAGGGGAGAAAACGTAAGTGGAATGATGAGGAGATGCTTAGCTAGATACCACTGCTGGGGCAGGGAGCCTGAAATATTGTCTTCTTTTGGGAGATGACAATAAGGAAACCAATATTCAATTATATTTTAGTTATTTGCATCAAATGGTGTTACTTTCACGCTCACTGATGATGTGAGGATTTTAGTGCACTTGAGGATAGCTTTTAATTCACAGAAAAGATTATCAGAATGTTTTATTTTTTATTTTAATAACAACATTATTAAAACTACATTAAAAAAGCACAACAACCTGTTTTTTTCATAAGTCTCTGGGTTCAACTCACAAATAGTATTGTTCCACATATAAGTATAGCAAATGTTAGCAATTTTTTTTTTAAGAAAAGAAACCTTGAATGTTTAGTTTCATTTACAAATTTAACATCCTTCCAGATTTAGTGGTCCAATGTTTAAACATTTAATATTAACTTTGTTTTTTTTTTTAGATCTTCAATCTTCTACCTAGGCAAAATCTTTCTAAATGATAAATAATCTTATACATTTAGTAAGAATCTTGTAGCCTATTATAAAGGTGTTTTCATAAATTTTTTAACAATTTAGGGGCCCCTGGGTAGTTCAGTAGGTTAAGCCACTGACTTTAGCTCAAGTCAAGTTCTCAGGTTCCTGGAATCGAGCCCTGCATCAGACTCTCTGCTTAGCAGGGAGCCTGCTTCCCCCTTTCTCTCTCTGACTGCCATCTTTGCCTACTTGTGATTTCTCTCTCTATCAAATAAATAAATAAAATCTTAAAAAAATTTTCAATTTAACTTTTTAAGTCAAATAATTAGACTCTCTAAGTTAGAGTTATTTTTTTAAAACCAAACTCCTATAAACATTATGAAAATATAAAATATCAAACAAATTACTTTTTACCTGAAAAAAATTATAACTGGGATATTTAATACTATAGTTTTTACTCTTTTAAATCTTTCTGGGTATACCAAAACCTTTTTTGTTTTTTTGTTTTTTTTTTAAACTAGGCTCAGTGCTCAGAGTAGAGCCCAATGTGGGGTTTGAACTCATAACCATGAGCTAAGATCAAGAGTTGGATGCTCAACTGACTGAGCCACCCAAAACCCCTGGATGTGCCAAATTCTAAATCCTCCTGAGGTTAAAAGATACATTTACCAATTGAGAAACACTGTGATCGTATCAGCTATGAGGATATTTAGACCTGATAGGTTAACCATGGTGGTTACTATTTCTTATTTGTAACTAAAATGGGACTTACTGCCTAACTGTGTTCAGTCTCTGAGTTATCATTCCATTTTTCAAATAGGTAGTCATGGGCCATGAACCTGAATTCAAATTATACATATTATAACAATATATTTCCAAACTTTTGACTCAACATATAGAAGGAAATGAATACATTTCACAAAGTGCAGACACACACACATAATTGCTGGACCCAACTCACAAAATAGATTTCATGATATATTAATAATCAATTCCCATTTGTGAAAGGCTTCACAATACTTTACCTTTCTACCCATTCAAAGAAGACTTCCAGAGTGAGCACTTAATAGAATTTGCATTTTAGGACTCTGCTATGGGCTGAGTTGTGTCACCTCAGAATTCAGATGTAGCAGATCTAACCCCCATGTGACTATATTAAAGAAAGAGCTTTTAAGGAGGTGATTAAGGTTAAATGAAGTCATAAGCATGGAACTTCAATGTATAGAATTGATATCCTTATAAAAAAGGAAGAGACACCAGGATCTTTCTCTCTCCACCATGTGAGGACATAGAAAAGCCCTGTCTGCAAACTGGGAAGAGAGCTTTCAGCAGAAGCTGAAGTTTGATTTTGGAGTTTTCAGCTTCCAGAGCTGTGAGAAAACAAATTTCTCTTGTTTAAGTCACTGAATCTATAGTAGTTTTTTATGGCAACTGGAACTACTGAGATAGACTCTGTTAAAGTTATGCAAGTGCAAAAATTAATAGGATTTGTATTTTCTTATTTTGAGGGGGTCTATAACTCATAGAAGTCCTATTTTAAAAAATGAATTTGATTTAATTGCGAATATTTTATATAAGCTAGTCTGACTTGCAATCATAATTTAGGAAACTATTTTACTAACATCCATCTGGGTCTAACTTTTTATTATGTCTGAATTATGTCTATTTTTAAAACCATAGGGAGGTGTCAGTTTTGGAGAATGTGCTTAGTATGAGTACACATTCCAGGAGAGTAACTAGCCTATTTAAAAAAAATCAATTTAGATGGAGTTGGCAGAAGTCAGGTTAAATCTTGGGAAATGGAATGAGCATCATAATATGGTTTATCCACCTTTCTCACTACAATGCAGTTCTTTAATTACAGAGAAAGTTTGGAGGCAAGGTGAACTGTTCTGGGTTAGGAGCAGACTCATCTTTGGGATCCAAAATATCATTTAAGGTGGCCTTAATTTTTCCCTTAAACACAGCAGGGGCACCCTCCAGCCTACTATGTCAGGCTGTTTATGAACTTTTTACCACTTTTTTACTTTTACCACTTATTTATTTTTTTTTTACCACTTTTTACTATGAAGGCTATTTATGAACTTTTTACCACTAATGCACCTGCCATGCTATCCAATTGGGTTCTATTTGTTCTGGAGGAGAGGCCAGGAAGGCACAGAAAGGGTGGGACTGAGATTATATAGGAATGACAGTTGTGCATGGGTTTCTTTTCTTGACTCAGTCCCTTCCTTTGGGAGGGAAATTGAGGTAACACAGGAAAGGGAGAACCTTTGTTATAACAGTGACTTCTGGTGTTAGATTTTAATGTTTGTATCAACATGAAGCAAGTATGTTGAGATTTTGTCCTACACGTGCTTCACTCAGAAGACAGAAGGATTGGGCACCTGGGTGGCTCAGTGGGTTAAGCCGCTGCCTTCGGCTCAGGTCATGATCTCAGGGTCCTGGGATCGAGTCCCGCATCCGGCTCTCTGCTCAGCAGGGAGCCTGCTTCCTCCTCTCTCTCTCTCTCTCTGCCTGCCTCTCTGCCTACTTGTGATCTCTCTCTGTCAAATAAATAAATAAAAAATCTTAAAAAAAAAAAAAAAGAAGACAGAAGGATGACTCATGACCTGAGTGACCTTACTTCCCTTTCATGAAAGGAATGGGAACAATTGAAGAGAAAAAGAAATTGGGATCAACATATTGCAAGAACATTTGATGGGGGAGAGAGAACAGAGAGGGGGAATTTCCAGGCTATCCCTCTATCTTAGGGGGATTCAAGAAACTGGTAAAAAGTGAAAGGCCATTTTGTATCATTCTTAGAAGCCAATACTTTCCTAATTATCTGGTGGGGAGATTTTCTTTCTGATCATAGTTTCTACTCTTCCAGGTAGTAAGTAGTAGCTTCTATATGTACAAAGGAGATTGCTATTGATGAGCCTTCTCTAAAACACGACAAAGTGTTAGCTAGCATTAAAATATTTTCTTCTCAAGTGAAAAAAAAAAGGAAAAATCATAGTTTTCTTCTAAGCTGCTTCAAGAAATGCTCAAAAGTAAGAAAAACAGTAGATAGAGTCATTAATAAATAAAAATTACTCCTGTTAATGTAGGAGACAGGACTCTTAACTATGACAGTGTGAAAAGTACCATTAAATGCTGGTCAAGAGTATAAAACAGAAGTAGGTATTTAATAAGCTCCAAGAATACGTTCAAATGTGTAGATTAGAGGGGCCTGGGTGACTCAGTTGGTTAAACATATGACTTTGGCTCTGGTCATGACCTCAGGGTTTTGGGATCCGGCCTAATGCTGAATCTTGTGTAGGACTCTGTGCTCAGCAGGGAGTCTACTTTTCCCTATCCCCCTGCTCCTTCCCCTGCTCATGCTCTCTCTCTCAAATAAGTAAATAAAATCTTTAAAAGAAATAAAAGATAAAAAATATATTTGTAGATTATATGGCAATGTAAGGCAATAATTTAAAATTTAGCATCTTCTCCATAAATTATCCCCTAATGATTCTTCTTACACTTGTTTTTACTACACTCAAATCTACATTGCCAGGCACATCTTTCTAGTAGCTGTCCACTAGACATCTCAACAATGGCTGTTCCAAAGTTACCACAGGCTCAACATGTGCACTTTGGTATACTTCTTCCTTTTTCCTGAAGCTGCTTTTCAAATTGCATGTCCTGCTTTAGTTGGCTGAGTAAGAAACTTGACATGCAATCAGTTATCAAGCCATATCCTTCATATCTCTTATGTCTACCTCCTCCTGTCTAGCTCTGGCATCAGCACTAGGTTAGCCTCATTGCCTGGGCAATTAAAATAAGCCCTTAGCTCATTTCTGTGGCTCTACTCAGCCAGTCTCTAATCCATGATTGCAACCAGAGTAATCTTTCTAAAAAAGCAAATCTCATCCTCTCTCCAGGGCTTATAATTCTTCACTAGCTCCTCATTGACTGATGAATAGAGTCCAAACTTCTAGTTTGCCAAACCAGTCTCTGATCTCTCTAACCTGATTGATTGCCATATCTTTGCCCCTGGAGTTATGCTTCAGTCAACCTGAATTTCTTCAAATTCCCCTAATGGGAATTTCCCCTAGTGAAAGTGCTCCTTAAGCGTTAAAGAGGTCTCAATGAAAAGTTTTCTATTTTTTGTTTTAATTTAATGATTATCTTTAAAAATAATATAAGCATATTTTGTATCATCTAGATCAGTGTTTTTCAAACTTTAGTATGCATCGGAATCACTTGGAGATCTTGTAAAGGATCTGACTAGTAAGTTCTGTAGGCTCAAGGCATTTCTTTTTTTTTTTTTTTTAAAGATTTTTTATTTTTATTTATTTATTTGAGAGAGAGACAGTGAGAGAGAGCATGAGCGAGGAGAAGGTCAGAGAGAGAAGCAGACTCCCCGTGGAGCTGGGAGCCTGATGAGGGACTCGATCCCAGGACTCCAGGATCATGACCTGAGCCGAAGGCAGTCGTCCAACCAACTGAGCCACCCAGGCGTCCCAAGGCATTTCTAACAAGATCATAGTTAATGGCAATGGTGCTACCCTGTGGACCACATTTCAGGTAATAATGATCTAAATGACCACTTTCCAATGGAGTACTACCACAAAATTCTCTCATTGTCATTGACACTGACATAAATGAATAAAGAAGAGAAGCAGACAGTATTTTTTAAAATTTTATGTATATATATGTGTGTATGTATTTATTTAAAGTACATTTTTACTGAAGTAAAATTATCTTTTTATTGGAGTATAATTGATATACAATATCCACATGGTTTCAGATGTATATCACAGTGACTTCATATTTTCTGTTTTTTATTGAAATGTAATTGATATACAATTTCCTATTGCTTTCAGATATGCACCATAGTGATTTTATATTTTTATACATTAAAAAAATCACAATAAGTCTAGTTACCATCTGTCACCACACAAAATAATTACAATTTTATTTATTATAGTCCCTATGCTGTACATTTACATTTTCATGACTTATTTATTTTATAACTGGAAGTCAGTACCTCTTAATCCCCTTCACCTTCAGTGCCTGCCCTCCTCCAATCCTCTTTCCCTTCTGGTAACCAGCAGTTTGTTTTCCATATATAAGACCGTTTCTGTTTTGTTTGTTCATTTGTTTTGTTTTTTATATCCCTCTTATAAGGAAAATCATATGTGTATTTATATGTATATATACACATATATATATTGCACATCTTATTTATATATATATACACACACATATGTACTTATATATATCTCACATCTTCTTTATATCTTAACTGCTGGGTGACATTCATATATATATGTGATATATATAAAAAAATGAAAAATGAATGAAATCTTGCCATTTGGGGCAACATAGATGGACATAAAGGTCATTATACTATGTGAAATAGTCAGAGAAAGATAAATACCATATAATATATATATCTCACATCTTCTTTATACATTCATCTTTTGATAGACCCTTAGGTTGCTCTCATAGCTTGACTATTGTAAATAATGTTGCAATGAACATAGGAGTGCATACATCTTTTCAAATTGTTATCTCTGTTTTCTTTAGATAAATAGCCAGAAGTGGAATTGCTGAATCATATGGTAGTTTATTTTTAATTTCTTGAAGAACCACCATACTGTTTGCTATAGTGGCTGCATCAATTTACATTCCCACAAACAGTTCACAAAGGTTCCTTTTCTCCACATCCCTGCCAACATTTGTTATTTTTTGTCTTTTTGATAAGACCCAATCTGACAGTGTGAAGTGATATCTCATTGTGGTTTTGATTTGCATTTCCCTGATGAAGAGTGATATTAAGCATCTTTTCATGTGCCCGTTGCCCATATGTCTTCTTTGGACAAATGTCTGTTCAAGTCCTCTGCCCATTTTTCAATTTGGTTGTTTATTTTTTGGTAGTAAGTTGTAGAAGTTCTTTATATATTTTGGATATTAACTCCTTATCAAATGTATGATTTGTAAATATCTTTTCCCATTCAATAGGTTGCCTTTTTGTTTTATTGATGGTTTTCTTTGTTGTGCAAAAGCTTTTTAGTTTAAGGTACTTCCACTTGTTTATTTCAGACTCAATATTTTAAATGGTATATTCATTACAAATGAAGGCCAAATGATGTCACAACTTGCTATATGAATAAAGATCTGGCAATGATTCTAGTAAAAAAAAGATGATGAAAGAATTAGTCATCATTTAGCCTAAAATAGTATAGGCATGTCAATTTCAAAAGTTTCATAACAATAGAGACAACATTTTTTCAGCAAAAAATATTACTTATACCATTAAATTCATATTGTTATTTGGAATAATATTAGTTTTGTGTTTTTCTTTATAATTAATTTGTCTGTGTGTTTGTTTTTATAATTATATAATAGCTACAAACATTATAGTTTATACCTGGTGTTATATTTCTACACAGTTAAGAAAACAATTTAAATTGATTCTAACATACAAAAGAAATTTAACATTTTATAAGAGGTCTAAACACTTACAAGTTTGAGAAACACTGGTCTAAAGCCAAGCCATGCCTTTTTGCCTTTGCTTCTATTGTCTTCTCTGCTTGAAGTACCCTTCCCTAATCCCTTAACAACATTGCCACCTTGCCATGTCCACTTAATAAACAGTTGCTTTTCCCAATGGCTCCTTTTCAGAGATCCATAGTCAACTTAATAATACAACCATGCTTTATCCGTTCTTTCATAAGATCTATGTAACACTTTGCTGCACACTTACCTGTGTGTATTTGCTTGCTTTGCTGATTGCCTCTTCTATCCCAATGACAAAGGCCTTGTCTTCTTTATCTTCTTTATATTTGTTCAGTGCTTAGCATAACATACTTGTTCAATAAATGTTTCTGAACGCATGAATGGATGTAAAACTTGGCTTGCTCCTCCCTGGAGAGAAAAAGTATATTCATACACCATGTGTTCACATTTGTGGGTGAAAAAAATTAACATTATAAAATAATTGTAATATTCTTTTACATATAATTTAACTTCAATATGGTAATTCAAAAGCTTTACTTGTCTTCTAGAGAATTTGCTGAAAAGTCTGTATTTTTACTAATTTTCCAGAGATCTGCTTGTTGAGGTTAAAGCTCAGACAGTTTTCAAACAATGTGAAAGGAACATTGTGATTACATTTTGGTTGATACATCATCAAAACTAAAAATAGAATGGAAAGATTGAGAAAACTTTACTCAAATCTCCAGCCAAAGTATGGTTAAATATGGGTGAGCTGGAATTGTGGTTTCCAACTTTCAGTTACGCAGGATAAATTCTATAACTTATGGGGTCTCCTGGCCCTGACTTATCCTTAGTTTGGTGTTGCCACCCAATTTTGGTTAGCACCTTCACTGGAACTGGAAGAGGGAGTTCAGTTTGCTTTTAAGGAAAGGACAAAATCTGAAATATATTTGGCTTTATTTGATAGCAAGACTGATATGTTTGCCTATGTATGGAAAGAGGTCCATTTTCTAATAATACCCTCTTTGAATTGACCAGGATGTTTGAAAGTGTGGGATTGGGATTGAGGTTCAAGTTGGGATGAGGAGCTGGAGACCCAAAATGTGTTCCATACAGTTTTGTACCTGATAAACAAACATGACTGTAATGCTGTTCAAATACTGTTTGAGAGAAAGTCTTAAAGTTGTGTGGACACAGAATAGATTTTTATTTTAGGTTTTTATTTTATGGGCATGGCTGCTACCACTTCATTATCAGAGGAAGATTCTTTTGACCCAAGAAGTTATAGAACTTTGTACACCTCAATGGTTTTGGAGGATATTAATTCATTTATAAATTTGAACATTTCTATACTTAGAATAAACAAACTAAGAAGGGGGTTTTTCTTTCAACTCTTTCAGAGTTATGTATTTTATTCTCTAGCAGTATCAAACTGTACTGCAAATTTATCTTGATTCTCTCTCTCCTTTTTAAAAGTAGGTTCTATGCCCAACCTGGGGCTTGAACTCACAACCCTGAGATTGAGAGTCACACACTTTACAGAGCCAGCCAGTTGTCCTTCATCTTGATTTTCCTATTTCCTTCTGGACTTCTCTTCCTGGAATGCTCATCCCCATGTGTGATGGTTAATTTTACAATAACTTGATGTGTTAAGGTATACCCAGATGGCTAGTAAAAAGTTTCTAGGTGCATCTGTGAGGGTATTTCTGGAAGAGATTAGCATTTGAATTGGTGAACTGAGTAAGCAGATGGCTGTTCACAATGTGGGTGGACATCATCTAATCCATCAACAGCCTGAATAGAACAAAAAAATTGGATGAAGGGTGAACTTGCTGTCTCTGAGCACTTGTCTTACCGCCCTTAGACTTTGGCACTTCTGGTTCTTAGGCCTCAGATTCAGTGAATACTTATTCAATTACCCTCTTCTCTCTTCCTCTCTTTTCCCTCTTCCCCTTCTCAGGCCTTGGGACTTAACACTAAATTACATCATCAACTCTCCTGGTTTTCCAGTTTGCAGATGGTAGATTATAGGACTTCTCAGCCTCCAAATCACATGAGCCAATTCCTATAGTAAGTCTCCATACATATTTTATTGGTTTTCTTTCTCTGGAGAAAACTGACCAATAAACTATCTGAGAAAAAATAACTTTTAAAGATTTATTTACTTATTACTTTAGAGATGGAAAGAGAGAGAGAGAAAGAGAGAGTGGGGGAAGGGACAGAGGGAGAGACTCTACCAGCAGATTCCCCACTGAGTGTGGAGCTTGTTGTGAGGCTAGATCTCATGACCAATGTGATCATGACCTGAGCTAAAACTAAGAGTCAGTTACTTAAGCAACTGAGATACCCAAGTGCCTCCTACCCCCACCCACTGCCACCAGAAATCTTAAAAAAAAAGAAAAAAAAGAAAAAAACCCCAAACAAAAAAACAAACCCTATCCAGATATTTCCTTCAAAAAGCTTCCCCACCCATCCTCAGGGAGAGTTATCCATTCTCTCCCATGGGCTAGCTTACATCCTGTACTGTCTTCATAGAGGTACTTAGTGCAAAACATTCTATTTGTTTACTTGATCCCAATGGGGAAGGAGCTCATAAACATAGACATGTAGAATCTCAAACCCAATAGATGTGGTTTCAAACCTTCCTCCTCCCTATGGCCAAGTAGAGAAATTTCCCTTTTGTATATTTCATAGATTGGTCTTCCATAGCTAACTCTTCTCTTTGGGAATAGGATATTAATAAATTTGTATGTTTACTTTCTCACCCAGTTTCCATCACACTGTGAGTATGTGTTCAAATTATTCATTATGTTGAGTTAAATTAAATGTGGATTCTTTTTATTGTACCAACATTCTTTTCTGTGTTTCACACACAGGACCTTAGTGTGAAATTATAGACTCTTTTCCATTTGGTAAAGAGGAAAAAACACAGACTAAAAACAGATTTTCCCTGTTTATTTTCTGATGTGTCAGAAAATTGTCCAACCCACATGTCAGAGAAGAAGGGTGATTTAACATCACTGTTACTCTCCAGCATTGTACATATAAAGGAATTGAGCTACTCTTTCAGACTTTATTTTCCTCAATGTCGTTGCTCTACCTGTAGACTGTGTACGTTTCTAAATGGGGTTCTATCCTGGGAATCCTATTTTGTGAGACAGATATCTAAACCACAATCTGCATTCTGAACATCTTAAATGCCTACGCACTAACCACAGCCGTTTGTTTATTCCATTTCAACAGGGACAAATATAGTCACTAATTTTTGCCTTTTAAGGTAACAACCAATTTAATACTAGAAGTGGAAGGGAAGCTATCATAGTGCTAGAAGAAACAAAAATATAAAATATCATAGCCGTCTGTGTTCTCTGAATATTCACATTGGCAACTAAAACAATGTTTATACAAAATTATTTAAGGGAGTAGGAGCAATTCTGTGATTAAAAATATATCTAAATGATTACTTTTTTTTAAGGCAGCTTTTGAAACTTTATCATGTAGTGTGGTTTATCAGAGCTCAGTTGTATTGTATTTACCCAAAAATTATTGCCAGAATTCAGAGTACTCTCAGGAGAAAAGCTCCTCTCTTTTTTGGTTATGGGATATGACTGGATGTCATGTAATAAGTATATTCATATTTATCAAGTGACCCCACATGGTACAGTCCAGACTATATTTCTCTAACAAAAAATTTCTATTCATGATAATTTTGGAGGCCAACATAGTATTCCCTGAGTGATAGTTATACCTTAGTTTTGTACAAGTCTTTATATTCTGCACATTTTGTCTTTTAACCATCTGCATCTGAACCCTTTCAATTACAAGTGACAAAGACCAGTCTGAACTAGTGCAAGCATTAAAGGGAAATCTTTTTGGTGGAGAGGGCTTAAGTGAAGATATCAGGAGTATATCTGACTTTAATTATGGTAGGATTAAGGTGGGTTTTTTTTGGTCTGTAACTCTCAGCTCAGTTTTTCTGACAACTCCATCAATTAGCTTTTTGGCCTCACATGTTTCTTAGTGTTTGCCATTTTACAGAAGTGAATCTCTTTGTGTTCACAGAGCAAAGCTCACAAAGGAACCTTCAATTAGCTTTTTTGGATCATGTGCCCATCTCTGGATCTGTCACAGCAGAGAAAGGATTGAGGTGTTCTGATTGGCCAGATTGCGGTCACCTGCTAAACCCTGTGTTCTCACTGGTGGTGCTTCAGAATTAACTACTGTATCGGAACAGTATGGGGCAGTGAGGTGCAGTTCCTGAGAGAAAAAAGAATGCTGAGAATTTGACAACAGATGTCTGTTTTGTTTGTTTGCCTTATTTTAGAGACTCAAAAAGAGATTGATCTGACAAAATTCACAGAGTTACTAAGTAGCTAAACTAAATCCTCTAATCTATTTTGTTCCTATCACTGATATTTAGACAAAAGAACATATTTACCACTTAAAAAAATTCTTTCTCCCCCATGAAAGGGACATTTAGATGGGCACACAAAATTATCATCTCAAAGTGAAAGAGCAAGTTGGTACACTTTATGACCCAGGAAGAAATCTGGACTATTTTCTAAGTGGTTGCAAATAACAGAAACTCATTTTAAATATAGTACAGTATTATAAAAAAGTAAGATGAAATGTACAAAAATTTTGATCACTTTTTTATTTATTGGAAATAACATTCTGTAAAAAAAATAATGATAATTTCAAGTTTTACTGTTTGATATCTCTTTTTACAGAGAGAGAGAGAGCACTTGTGTGTGTGGGAGCAGAGGGTGAGAGAGCAAGGGAGAGAATCTTAAGCAGGGATTATGGACATTGGGGAGGGTATGTGCTTTGGTGAGTGCTGTGAAGTGTGTAAACCTGGTGATTCACAGACCTGTACCCCTGGGGATAAAAATATATGTTTATAAAAAATAAAAAATTATTAAAAAAAATGAAACAGGGGAAAGGGCAGAATCAAATAAAGGGAACACCTTTTTATCAAAGGGTGGTAGCTTCATGAATGTCTGGTGACAATGGAGACCCAGATTCAGGAGAACAAAGACAATCAATAATAGAGGTCAAGTGGTATCTGGTCATAATGCTAAGTATACACACTTGACTTACATTGTCTGCTCCTGGACACAACAAGAAACCCAGTGGCTTGTTCTTCCTCAATTCCCAGAATCTCCAAAGTCTAATTATCAAGAAATATTTAAATATTCAAATTTAACACATTGATTATTGCATAATTTTATCATTAAATTTTCTTGCTTTATAAAATTTCCCAACAGACTTCAGAAGCATCAAGATATAGCTTGAAGAAATTTAGAGAAGTTAAAAGTGAAATCTGAAAAAGTCACTGAAAGAAGTTTTGTGAAGAAATAACAGATAAGAACACAATTTTAGGTGAATTAAAAAAAAAATGCAACTCCCAGAAGTAGGTACAATGTTGATTGTACAGAAAAATGAGTTAGACTTTATGGAAAACCTTTTTAACAAAACAAACCAGGAGAAACTATAAACATATAGTTTTAGGGAAGAAATTCATGTATCATTTATCTTTAGGTCTGACAGAAAAAAAAAAATGACCATAACTTAGAAACATTCCATAAGCAACAAAAGCTTTCTGACCACATAATTAAGAGGATTTTTAAAAAGATAGCCTCATATTTAAAATAGTTTTGTTACTTTTTACTATGTAGATGGGACAATGTTTTTGGTGTTAAGGAAAATGGCAGGTGACAATTCAAAAATGAAACACATGTTGAAAGTACATAGGAGAGACACCTGAATGGGAAGTCATTAGAGAGGGAAAAACAACATGGGAGACTCTTAAGTATAGGAAACAAACCGAGGGTTGCTGGAGGGGAGTAGAAGGATGAGGTAACTGGGTGATGGGCATCAAGGAGGGTACATGATGTCCTGAGCACTACGTGTTATACATAACTGATGAATTATTGAGCTCTACATCTGAAACGAATAATGTACTCTATGTTGGTTAATTGAATTTAAATTAAAAAAGAAAATACATAGTATTTTCAAAATCAATTTGGAAAATACACTGAGCCCATGTTGTCCATAAAGATCTGCCAATGTCCAAGAGTTGATATTCAGCAATAAATAACAGATGTGTTGGTTTAAATGTTTTAAAAATCTCTATGAATACAACAACTTTAAATAAGAAGTGGATATTTTACACTAATCTTGGTTATTTTATCTCCTGCTTATCATCACTTTCTAAAATACTTCTGAAATATTTTACTTTTTAGAAGCTGATGGTAGTCTGTGGCAACTCTTCTTGTGTAAATCAAATCAATTTTTTTTTTTTTCAAAATCAGGAGGGAGAAAGATGAATAATGCCAAATGTTAAAAAAAAAAAAAGTTTATCATCTCAATCTCATCCTTGGATTTTCACTTGCATTCTGTTACAGCCAGATTGTTCTCTGCTGCCTAAAGCCATGCTGCTCGGTCAGGCAGCTGGGTACTGACTGACAAATAGAGCAAGTGGCCACCTGGAAGGGGTCTTTGTGAGAGGCATTGGCAGAGGGATCCTGACAAGTACGCTCACCTGTTGCTCAGTGCTTTTCTCTATATTTTTCAACTCTCTGATTTTCAGGTAGGAAAAGAAGACTGCTGATCTCTACAGGATCACAGAATTGTCCAATAATTATTGATATAAATCACTATGGACTAACAAAAAATAAACTCTCACAGGCTTGTTTGTATTTCACCTGTCTGAAGAATTCTATTTTCTAAGTGATGCAGGCAGAAACTTGCATGTAGTCTTACCCTCTACTCATTCTGTAAGCCATCTTAGAACTACAATGAGAAGATTGCATTCAATTTTACAAAACTGGTAAACATTTCAGGCTTACAGCTCATAAACAAACATGTTTATACTGGCATTTGTTTACAATTTAGACCAAAACTTAAGTGAAAATTCACAATGACTGATTTCTTTTGCAATAGAGGTTACTTTAAAACCAAGAGCCTACTAGTGTTTGAAAAGAAAACATATGCTCATTGGTATCAACCAGATCCAACAGTTACAAACTTGGTATTTTTATTGTCTTGTTTGGTAAGCAGGTTTTGCCTCAACTATGATCCTCTTGTTTTTGCTCCGGATTGACATAAAGACTGGGATTAAGGAAAATGATGTTTGTTTCTAGATGTCCTTTGTTTCTAGATGTCTTTGTGCTTCTATTTTTACCATCCATTAAAAAAAAGTCAGCTTTTCATAGAAGTTAACTAATTTTGAAACTTTTTCAGAGCTTAAACTAAATAAGCTACATACATTTTAAAATTATTTTTATGGGCTTTGCCATTCTCTTTGATTTTAACAATTTTCATAAGAGTTTAAAGGTAATAACGCATTTCGAGTAATAATACTTAATTATTATTACCTACTATTTATCCAATGATCTCATGATGGCTTATAAACATTCATTAATTGAGATTTACAAAAACCTGTGAAGTTCAAGTACAATGGTCAAGTTGTGTTAACTACTTAATTCTCTAAATGCTGCTTTGAAGTCTTTGAATATTTAACCAATGATTATAACTCTTGTTGCTATCTGGGAAACTTGAAGTAGATTCATTTTTTTCTTGTGCCAATGGTTTTCAGAGTTTCAGAAGTTTTTATTCATGATTTCTGGAAAGAATCAGAGGAAATTTGACTAAGTAATGTTGACTTTGAGTTGAAACTATACCTTTAAGAGTACTGAGATTAGGGAGAAAGCGATATTGACATTTTCAGTCAGCTGCAACTTTAGTAGTGATACACTTCATTATTCCTGCCATGGCATTTTCCACAGCAGTCAGTCTATAAGACTTCAAACTGTGGCCCACCGAGTACACTGATATCACAAAAATTTTATCATGAGCCTAGCTTCTTCTTTCCACACATTCTATGATTCTCTTTCTTGACCTTTTTTCAAATTAAAAGTATAGAACAAAACTATGGGCTGGTAATCCAGAGGCCAAGAGGCTTGCAAGTATGTGACTTGGAAGGAATGAATTTCGTTTTTAAAAAATTGTTTTCTATGCACAATGCAGGAAAAAAATAACATCTATGTTACATAATACCTATCCTACTATTTCTCAATACTGTGGCCATTATAAAGGGAAAGTTTATATAGTTGTTCTCTTTTTGGAGTCTTCCTGCTTGGTTCATACCTATTCAACAAATATTTATTCAATGCCTAATATAAGTATTATAAAGAATCTTGATTCAATACAAGTTCTACCACTTATGAGGTACGTAGCCTTGGGAAAATTATTTGACCTTATCATACTTCAGTTTTCTAATCTGTGAAATGGGGAAAAGAAAACTATTTACATTTTAGAGTTGTTTTGAAAATTTACATACATCTTATTACAAATAGCTCAGTTTGATATGCTAGTAAGATTTATTGAATTCCAGTCATTCTTAGAATTGAGATTTCAACCCAGGCAGCCAAACTTAAAATTCCTCCATTTAACTACTGTCCTACATTACCACCCACTAATAATAATAGCTAAGAGCTTCATATGTATAATCTAATTTAACCCACACAAGAACTCCGTAAAATAACAAACATTAATATCCCCACTTGACAGGACCCTCCTTTGAGTTCCTAAGTTAGCTTTTCTCAGAGAATTGAGTTTCAGCTCTGTGGCTCTCTTCCAAACTTAAGATACTAATTGCCCCAATATTTTCTCTTTGTACCCCTAGCCACTGAGGTGATAGGGCCTCCTGAAATTGCTAGCTGTATGTTACCTCAGTGACCTCTTTTCTCATTTTCGATTCTCCAATAACTGATCAATCCCTCTGAATAAAATTTCTCTTTTGAAATACTGTGGGTTTTGTCTTCCTGCTTTAACTTAGCCTGATTCTGTACTTAGTACCAAATGTGGTCACCCCAAAAACCTCACAAAGATGGTATTTTGGGATTGTCTAGGTCATGTCTTTGACCTTGAATACCATACTAAGTTCACTGCCAGTGAGAGAGGGAATACTAATAATCCATGGCATGCAGTGCCAATGGCCATCATAATTAACTTTTCCCCTGTGGTTGACTATGATGAAGTGTTAACTCAAGCAAATGTCCCACACTTTTTAACATAATAGTCCTTTACTTAGATGGTATATGATTTGTTTAACCAATCCCCTATAAACAGGGAAATTTTCAATTTTTCACTATGATGATACAATAATAAACACATATACATTATATTCTTATATAGCATATACACATATCACTTTGTATGAATATGAGTATTAGCATAATAATCATTTAATGATTTATAGTAAGTCATTAAAAATAATGGCTAATAGTATGGATAAGGTTATTTCTGGCAGTGGAATTATGGACTATTTTTATTTTCTACTTTATAATACTCTATTTCTGGTTTCCTCTCCAATAAGAACTTTTGTGATAAGAAAAAATGAAGTTGTTCCTATACCCCAATTAATGTTGTTAATGTTGCCACCATCACAGCACAAGTGTACTTTGCTGTGATTTAATGAGGTTTACAGCAATTGTCAACTTATAATAATCAAGAAAAGTCATTAAGTCAGCTGAAATGATCACTTTGATTCATTTGTTTGATCAATTCTTTCTCCTCAAGGATGAAAGTAATTCTCAGATAATCTGAAATTAATTCATGGAATCATGCAATCTCTACATTTCAAGGGACTATGAATGCCCTGAAGAAGACCTCCATGTTAATATTAAAATACACATGATGTCTATAATTTAATAAGTCACTAAATATATCATATGTTAAAAGTTAGGAAATCCTCAAGGCCCTCTATTCTTCTAACTCTTTTCTTAAGCAGATTCATCCAAAACAAAGTCTTCGATTATTAACTATCAAGCTAGCATTACTCAAAATTTTTTTTGCATTCTAGAGTTTTCCTCTGATGTCCAGAAAGGTTTTTAAAAACTCAGGAATAAAGATTTGGACTGGAGGAAAAAGGTCATAAGCTCTATGTATAATAGAATTGGGTTAAGATTAAAGGTAGAAAGATATCGCTCTGTATCTAGCCCCTGCAAAGGTAGAAAAGGATGCCTCAGTTGGGAGTGGAATGCAGGAGAGGAATATGATATGATCTTAGATAAGGTACGGCCACATAGATCTCACTGAATCCACTTATAATGTGGGGAGTGGCAGGGCATCAAATGGAGAACTCAAGATCAGGATATTGCCTGACTCACTGATGAACAGCAACAGTGAACCACCAGGAAGCCAATCAAAGCATGGAAACCAGCCAAAGACTACAGACTAGAATATTCATTTGAGAAAGCACTGTGCATTTCCCAAAGAAATCATTGATTGTTTGATTCTTGCTCCCATTTTACAGAACTTGAGGGTCCTCAAGTGTACTAAGTCAGTAGTGAAGGTGGTATGGAAAGAACCAGCACCGGTGATTTCAGGGTAAGGACAGAATGGAAATCCTTTACCCTGTACACCCCACTTCAGTGAATGACTCCTGGTTGGACAGGCCAAAAATTAGAAACACTACAAAAATATTCCTCCATAACTATTACTCAATTCTCTAATGTTAACAATTTACTGCATTTGCTCTGTTTATTGTACACATACATGCACACTAACATTATTTTTTCCTATAATTTTAAAAAAATATTATATGTATTTATTTGACAGGGAGAGAGATCACAAGTCGGCAGAGAGGCAAGCAGAAATATTAATATTTTATTTATTTATTTGACGGAGAGAGATTGCAAACAGGCAGAGAGGCAAGCAGAGAGAGGAGAGGAGGAAGCAGGCTCCCAATGAGCAGAAAGCCCGATGTGGGGCTCGATCTCAGAACCCTGAGATCATGACCTAAGTTGAAGGCAGAGGCTTAACCTGCTGAGCCACCCAGGTACCCCAGTTAACCCTTCTTTTGAGGTCTTTGACTCTCATTGCCAATGACAGACATTCTCTGGTTTTAACTGTTGGGCCTGTCGTTTTGTCTACTAAAGATCAACTGGAGAACCTTTGCTTTGGACAATCCTTGAAAGGATGGAGAGACAAGTTTACTTTGTCTTTTAAATGTAAATTGTATGTGTATAATTTTGAGATCATCAAAAGCATCAAATAAGGACCTCTGGAAAACAAGAAGTCATTCTGCTGCTTTAGAATTTGAGGTAGTTTTCATTAACATATAACTTATTATTCTTTTAAGTTTATATATATATATTTAATTTTTTTTAGTAATCTCTGCACTTAACTTGGTGTTCAAATGCACAACCTCAAGATAAAGAGTCCACTTCTATTCCAACTGAACTAGCAGGCACCCCTTATTAACTTGCAATTTAATTAATGGCATGTAATGGGGCACCTGGGTGGCTCAGCAGGTTAAGCCGCTGCCTTCGGCTCAGGTCATGAACTCCGAGTCCTCAGATCGAGCCCCGCATCCGGCTCTCTGCTCAGCAGGGAGCCTGCTTCCTCCTCTCTCTCTGCCTGCCTCTCTGCCTGCTTGTGATCTCTCTCAATAAATCTCTCTCAAATAAATAAATAAAATCTTAAAAAAAAAAAAAAAGAAAGAAAATGGCATGTATTGCTTAGGTCCAAGTAGTAAAGAGTTATTTTTTTTTTCCTGAAGTTTTTAAAAGTTTTAATTCCAGTTTAGTTAACATACAGAGTTATATTAGTTTCAGGTGTACAATATAGTGATTCAACAATTCTATACATTACTCAGTGGTCATCAAGATAATTGTACTTTTAATTCCCTCCACCTATTTTATCCATCCCCCCACCCACCTCCCATTGAGGAATGACCAGTTTGTTCCTAAAGAGTTAATTTTTCAGTACATGTTGTATTGAGGATGAAGAGTGAAAGTATGTTTACATGCCCATAATTTACAAAAGAAAAAAAGAGGTGTGGCTGGAGTTCAAATACCCAAACATCAAGGTATTTGGGAAGATGTGAGTGAATTTTTCATTATTGGAAAAAAAAGTTCTATATTTTTATAGTAGTCTGCTTATTCACATAAACTAACAATGGTCTGAGTTTTTGTTATATCAAATTAATGCATAGTTTTGGAGACAGGTTAAACTTCTTGTCCTTTTAAAGAGATTAAAAAAAACCTTGGCAATGTCAAGACACAGACCTGGGTTGTGGGATCTGAAGTTGACTTTAGGGTATGTTACAGACTATTTTATCAAATTATGGAGAGAAATCTTTTATCTGTGAACCCCACTGAATAAAAATTTATGATTAGGCAGAACATGAAGGAGAATGCTGAATTGCAGCCAGTTGACTCAAGGTAGAAGTAATGCTATACGGGGGCAGATGGGTGGCTCAGTTGCTAAGTCTCTGCCTTGTGCTGAGGCCTTGCTCTCCGGGTTCTTTTTTTTTTTTTAAGATTTTATTTATTTATTTGACAGACAGAGATCACAAGTAGGCAGAGAGGCAGGCAGAGAGAGAGGAAGGGAAGCAGGCTCCCTGCCAAGCAGAGAGCCCCATGCAGGGCTCAATCCCAGAACTCTGGGATCATGACCTAGCCAGAGGCAGAGGCTTTAACCCACAGAGCCACCCAGGAGCCCCTGGGACTGAGCCTCGCTTCCGGCTCTCTGCTCTGTGAGAAACCTGCTTCTTCCTCTCCCACTCCCCCTGCTTGTGTTCCCTTTCTTGCTGTCTCTCTCTGTAAATAAATAAAATCTTTAAAAAAAAAATAAAAAGAAAAAGAAGAAATAATGCTGTAGTTCTTGAGAGCAATAAACTGAAAAGCTTTTTTATGGTGGACCAAAAAAAAAAAAAAAGATACATTAAAAAAAGAAGCATAGTGTGCTATATATTTGAATTACAGAGTTAATAAAAAGTTGAATTTTTCTTTTAAGTAGTCATAAGTGTTACAGAAAACACAGAGAAGCAAAAAATAAAAACATGCACATATATTTTATATATATATATATATTATATATACTTCTTTACATATATAAACACACAGATACACACATGTTTTCTCAAAAAATGGGTTCCAACTGTACATAGTGTCTGCCTTTTGCTCAGGACATGATCCCAGAGTCCTGGGATCGGGTCCCATGTTCTGCTCCAGATCAACAGAGTCTGCTTCTCTCTCTACCCCTCCTGTCTGCTCATGATCTCTCTCTCATCCTCTCTCTCAGATAAATAAAATCTTTAAAAAAAATTGCTTTTGCTATTCAACCATACATCACTGTTTTCTACCTATAATTTAAGATATTTATCCAGAATATTTGTTTCAAAACTAATTTTATTAAACAGTGTAACCCTTTTATCTATTATGTAGTGAGGTTTTAAATTAAATTTTGAAAAAAGTCACAAACTTACATAATTTTAAAAAGACTGTAGGTTACAAGATGACAATCCCAGAGCTTTTACATCACATTCCCCAACAGCATTTCAAATGGTTGCAGAGTATCCCACAATATTGCCACATCGTGATTTATCCACTACGGTTGAGCATCATGTTCCTTCAAGCATGTCTTTTATCAAGTAAAACTAAGGCAAACAATATCTTCGAAAGCTGATTTATGAACACATCCATGATTGTTTCTTTGGAGTGATATCCTGATATCCTGATATCTTGTCTCCCAGAAAGGTTTATTTAAAAAATCAATATATTGTTCCCAACAATGTTGGAGAGTTTAATTTTACTAGAACATTGTCAAAATTTCACTGGAACTGTAAAAAGGTGAAGTTTTAAACATTTTTTAGATGATAATTTTATTTATTGCATTTTTTATACAAAGAGTTTTTTTCTTCTGTTCATACTCTTAATTTTTAGAAATTTTTTATTTTAATTTTTGTTAACATACAGTGTTATTATATTAGTGTCAGGTGTACAATATAGTGACTCAACCATTCTGTATATCACCCAGTGTTTATCACGACCAGTCCACTTCTTAATTCCCATCACCTATTTAACCCATTCCTCCACCCACCTCCCTTCTAGTAACCATCAATTTGTTCTTTATAATGAAGAGCTATTTCTTGATTTCTCACTCTCTTTTGCTTTGCCCTTTTTTTTTCTTTTTTAAATTCCACACATGCGTGAAATCATATGGTATTTCTTTCTCTGAATGACTTATTTCACTTAGCATTAAACTCTTTAGCTCCATCCATGTTATTGCAAATTGCAAGATTTCATTCTTTTTATGGCTGAGTAACATTCCATTGTGTATGTGTATGTGTGTGTGTATAATCACTTCTTCTTTAACCATTCATCAATCGGTGGACACTTGGGCTGCTTCCATATCTTGATTATTATAAATAATGCTTCTATAAATGTAGGGGTGCAAGTATCCCTTTGATTTAGTGTTTTTGTATTTCTGGGGTAACTACCCAGTAGTGTGATTGTTGGATCAGAAAGTAGTTCTATTTTAACTTTTTCATACTGTTTTTCACAGTGGCTGCACCAGTTTACATTCCCACCAACAGTGCATGAGTGTTTCTTTTTCTCCACCTCTTTGGCAACACCTGTTGTTTCTTATGTCTTTGATTTAAGCATTCTGACAGGTGTGAGATGATATCTCATTAAAGTTTTGATTTGCATTTCTCTGATGGTAAGTGATGATGAACATCTTTTCATTTGTCTGTTGGTCATCTGTATGTCTTCTTTGGAGAAATAGCCATTCATGTCTTCTTCTGCCAATTTTTTAATTGGATTATTTGTCTTTTGGTTGTTGAGTTGTGTAAGTTCTTTATATATTTTGAATGCTAACCCTTTAGTGGATTTGTAAATATCTTCTTCTATTCAGTAAATTATCTTTTAGTTTTATTGATTGTTTAAAAGGATGAAGTATTGGTACATGCTACAACATGGATGAACCATGAAACTTTATGCTAAATGAAAGAAGTCAGTCACAAAAGACCACACATTGTATAATTCCATTTTCATGAAATGTCCATAATAGGCAAATCTATGAAGACAGAAAGTAGATTAGTGATTGCCAGGGGCTGGAGGGAATGAGGAATGGAGAGTGACAGCTAATGGGCCCATAATGGGTTTCTACTGGGGACAATGAAAATGTATTAAAATTTGATAGTGGTGATGGTTGCACAACTCTGTGACTATCCTGAAATTAATGAATTGTGCACTTTAACATGGTGATTTTATTTCAATAAAGCTATTTATTTATTTATTCTTAATTTAAATTCAATTAGCCAACATATATCTCATAATTAGCTTCAGATGTAGAGTTCAATAATTCATCAATTGCGTATAACACCCAGTGCTCATCACATCAAGTACCTTCTTTAATGCCCATCACCAAGTTACCCCATCCTCACACCCACCTCCCATCCCTCCACTAATGCTCAGTGTTCTTTCCTATAGTTGAGTCCCTCATTCAGTAGTCTCTCCCTTCCCCTATGATCCTCCGTACTATTTTTTACATTCCACATATGAGTGAAACCATATGATAATTGTCTTTTTCTGAGTGACTTATCTCACTCAGCATAATACCCTCCAGTTCCATCCATGTTGATGTAAATGCTAAGTATTCATCCTTTCTGATGGCTGAGTAATATATATATATATATATATATATATATATATATATATATATACCACAGCTTCTTTGTCCATTAATCTGTTGATAGACATCTTGGCTCTTTACATAGTTTGGCTATTGTGGACATTGCTGCCATAAACATTAGGGTACATATGCCCCTTCAGATTGCAACATTTGTATCTTTGGGGTAAACGCTGAGTAGTGCAATTGCTGGGTCATAGGGTAACTCTATTTTTAACTTCTTGAGGGACCTCCACACTGTTTTCCAAAGTGGCTGTACAGCTTGCATTCCCACCAACAGAGTAAGAGCATTCTTCTTCCTCTGCATCCTTGCCAACATTTGTTGTTTCCTGACTTGATAATTTTAAAGCTAATATTTAAAAAAAAAATACTGGAAATTTTGACCAGTAAAGGAAAAAATATGGTAACTGTGGCAATTGGCTTTTCATTAATAATGATATTGTATTTTTCTTTTTCTATATGGATTGGTCAGTTATATTGTTTAGTGAGTTACTTGTCATGTCTTTCATTCTTTTCTCTTAAAAAGTATTCATAATTCCCTTAATGATTTGTGTATTTCCTTATCAGGTAGGATAATAATATCTCTCTTTTAATATGAGTGTTTTTAAACACAAAAGAAAAAAGTCTTTTAAAAGTACTTAGACAATTTTTAAATCTAATATTAAATTTGTGGGCACCATGATATCTATTTAATATCAGCAAGGGCTACAACAGTGCCTTAATACCTTAATTTTAAAATCCCAATAATTTTGATAAATCTTGGTAAAGTGAAAAGAAAAAGATATTGATTCTAGCTAAATTAGTTTCCATGTTATAGGTAGTTACAACATGCAGCTGCTGGCATTTGCTCAATCTCTAAACTGAGTAAGATATTAAATGTAGCTTTAGAAGGAACTCAACCTACTAAGTACACTAATGATATTATCCATTCCTAACAGTCTTTGGAAAGTTAGAAAATGCAGAAAACTAATGGTGGCAGTAAATAAATGTTATTGGTTATTTTATGATGCAGTGACATTTAATTTCATACTTTAGTGTACTTTAATCGAGGACTGAAGTTCATGATCTTATTGCTGAGAAAAATATTCATGGGGTGGAGTGTTATTGAAAAATGAATAAAGAACCATTCTTTCAAAAATACTATTTTGAAGCACTGAAACCCAAACTTTATGTTGTTGTTGATTCTAAAACTCCATTGATTTTAAGAAATATCATTAATGCTTGAGAAGAAAAATTAGTGCTACCACATTAAATGTATACATCATTTATAAAATTCATCACAATTTTAGAAACTGTCAAAGATATGTCTCCATATTTTGGATATGTAGGGATTTCATTTAACATTTTTATTTCATTTAGCATTTTTAAAAAAATTTTATTTATTTATTTGACAGAGAGAGAGAGATATCGAGATCACAAGTAGGCAGAGAGGCAAGCAGAGAGAGGGGGGGAGCAGGCTCCCCGCTGAGCAGAGAGCCTGATGTGGGGCTCGATTCGAGGACTCTGAGATCATGACCTGAGCCGAAGGCAGAGTCTTAACCCACTGAGCCACCCAGGCACCCCTTCATTTAGCATTTTTAAATGATAAAGAAATGTGACATCTAACTGGTAGGAGATTTTCTAAGTGAACATTACATCTATCTAATGTTCCATTATAATTATGTACTACATTTAGTACATAAATGAACAAACATTTACGCACTAAAAGGTAATGTAAAAGGTAAAGTAAACATAAATGTTTACTTTCAACCGTGGAGCCCAGAAAATGGCACATTGCCTGCAGATGATGGTTATAACTAAGGAAAGAGTAGAACTATGGAAATCAGATTATAATCTATATTGTGATGTTTACTGTGAACTTTATTATTTGGCCAAACCAATGCTCAATCCAAGAGCTAATTAAACCTAAGTTGCTACTTGCAAATCACTGTGCTGAGTTTCTGGGATATAAAGCTGAATAAGATCTTATTCATGGTTTCTGCCCTCAAGGGGCTTTATACAATATTTTTTTTCTTTTTGCTTGGAGGTTGGGAGAGACCGGAAAAGTAAGACAAGTACAAGAGCCTGGGGAAACTTGAACTTTGCTTCTTCTTCTTTTTTATTTTTTTTTTTTTAAAGATTTTTTATTTATTTATTTGACAGAGAGAGATCACAAGTAGGCAGAGAGGCAGGCAGAGAGAGAGAGGATGAAACAGGCTCCCTGCTGAGCAGAGAGCCCGATGCGGGACTCGATCCTAGCCTGAGATCATAACCTGAGCCGAAGGCAGCGGCTTAACCCACTGAGCCACCCAGGCGCCCGAACTTTGCTTCTTTTAACAGGTGAGAAAGGGGTGGTTTCTTGATATGATTAAAGGTGGATAAAGCTGAGAGAGAAGCTTTTGAGAAGTTTGGGACTAAAGAAAGAACACAGGGGAAAAGGCAAGACAGAAAGTCAAAGAAGACAAAAGGGCAAATGTTCTATTAGGAAGATGTTGGGGCAGGGGCAATGTGTGAGATTCTGGGTCAGGGACAGTTCAACAATCTCTGATTCACATGAGAGCAGAGGCAGCCTTTGCAGTGGGAAAATTAATGATGCATCATAGCATAAACAAACAACCTTTTCAAAGAGTGGGTCACATGTCAAGAAAGCTGAAAAACAAGAGCAGACAGGCCCTGGAGAAAGCCTTGTGGTGATGAGGGGAGCCTGCTTCCTGGAAAGTGGTCAGAATTGTATAGACACTTTTTAAGTAAACACATTTTTTTTTCAGGCTCAGTTAAAAACGTGTTTATTTAACACCTCTCATCTAAGGACCTAGGAATGTTTTACTGACATTTACTTTCATAGTTTGCTTGTATTCCATGAGACAGGAATAAAATTGGAATGTTTCTGTGATCTGTTCCTTGTCTTGCAGTCCCCGTGAATTTATTTCCCTCAAAAGAATGATAACATATAGCTATGTTAACAATAGAGAGAATAGAATTTTAGATTCTTTCTAATCCCAAATTGTATAAAATGTTAGGCCGTGAACAGGTCTGGTGACTATTAGTTTAGTAACACACCTGTAAAGTGGGGAGAACACTATTTGTATACACAGGCTCCATGAGGTTATGATGAGAGGTAATAAGATCATATCTATACTGCACTTTGCATTTCTTGGAAGTGGTTCAAGGTATTCACACATAATTACTGCATGGTTTTAGCTTTTTACAAGACTAAAATAAGTATGGAATAAAATAAGGCATGGGTTTCTAAGATCAAAATTTGATCTATTCTCTGTGGGAAAAAAATTATTCTAGATTTTGTGCATTTTTTCTACCTGTTTGATTACTTTTTCTTTTTAATCCTGTATCTTCTCAGAAGAAACTCTTCTTACAATTAACACTGGAGTTTCAGCAAGTTTTTAGGAGTTGGAATTTGAAAACAAAAGATAATTAACAATGTATATGAGTCTAGAAAGATATATGCAACTTGTTTTTGCTTATGTATAAATTTTAAACTTATTAATACATATATTTATTTCTAATACTATAAACACTATAAAGAAGAGAAATTGAGATTAAAAGACAGAAAATGACCATGGTGAAAGAATTGCATTTATAATATTTTCATTAATAAAGTATCTTTCCTATGAAGAGCCTAATCCCATGCAGGAGAAATTTCCCATGTAAAAACACATTCTTGAGCTATCAGGACATATGAAAATAACAGATGGTGCCAGAACAGTGGGAGATAGCAGATGGGATAAAGGCAAGGGAGAGGATAACAGGAAAGAACAAACATGGGAAACTCAGCTGGCAGCAGGCAGGCAAAGAGGTCCAAGGGCAAACTGGTAGGAGGCAATAGTATCTCAAAAGCTGACCTCTGTGCTCTGGAGCTGAAATATGTACATGAAGACAGAGTTTGGGTCTAAAGATAGTTTATTACTTTTCCATGTGAAGGAGGCTGCAGCAAGCTAATGCCTCCAAGACTACAAGCCCACCCAAGGTAAAAGCTGAGAGTTTTTATAGAAAAGTACAGTATCTGGGCAGTTTCAGTAGGAATCTGGAATGTGCTTCGAGCTGTGTTTATCATGTCTTCAAGGCTGTCTCCTGACTGGTGCTGTCACCCGCCATCCAAATCTCTAAGTATCAACATAGATACTGAGTTTCTGGAACAAAGGATTCTACAGAAAAACAAGTGAAGGGGCGGGGGAGACTTCAAGAATGAGGAAGAGAAAAATCTGTTTAGTTTTAAGTCAAGTATTTTGAAACATTAGTGTGTCCATCTTAATTTCCATCCATTTTTACACTTCTATATCAGTTTCAGTTAAGGGCATGGAACTTGAAAGGATTTAAGATACTTCTAAGTTCCAAACCTTTTTGTGAGGGAGCTGCAGGCCAGAGTTAAGTGATCCACTCAAGTCACAAAGCTTGCTTTGTGCCGCAGTATTGAGTCTTCTAACGCTAAGTCCAGCCATTCTCTTATATCATGCAGGTAGTTCTGCCTGGTCTCAGCTTATAAGAAAACTTTTCCCATGCTAGCATTAAGTAACAGTCCCAAACTGCGCTCTTTTGTTTTTTTTTTTCTGAAACAATTGAGAAAAATCACAAGGAAAAATATAAGAAGTCCATAAATAACAAAATCCCAAAGAGAAAAGGTAAATGTCCTATACAGCTTCATCTCCCCCACTTAATTTTCTTGTGTTTCATGCTTCTAGCCCACTGGAAGTCCCTCATTTTTAAATCTCATCATGTTCTTTCAGTAGGAGGAAGCATTGCATTGTGATTTGGTGTGTGGACTCTCATTACCTAGAATTGAATTCCTGACTCTAGAAATTTCATATGTGATCTTGAACTAGTTGCAAAATACCATTGTTCTTTAATTTCCCCATCTATAAAATGAGAATGATAAAATAATACTGACTGCCCATGGTAGTTCAACAGGACTGACACTTGGAGTGCTCAGTTTAGTATTAGAAATTATTATTATTTCAACCTCTATTTATTTGACCTGCTGTTGCCTCTGCAACAGAATGCCTAATTCATTTTTCACAGCTCAGCTACTCTGGAAGCTTTCCTCGACAAGCCAACATGCATAATTTATTTTGTGCTCCTTTGAGCTTATACAGACTCCATTAGAACAATCATACTAAGAAGCATAACAGAAAAAAAAATAGCAAATTCATAATTTAAAATGTAAAGTGACTTGTAGCCACTTCTGATTAAGAACCTTAACTGGATTTGGTAGATCTGAGTGAGAAAATAAACATCCATGCTAGTATTTTTCCATGTAAGGAAGCTCAGGACAGAAATTTTAAGACCTTGACATATTACTTGGACTTCTAAAGAGTAGAGGTCAGTTGTTTGGGAGGGCTCTTTTTAAAAAGTTCCCTTGAGTTGCAAAGGTAGATTTTGAGACTGCTGATAGTGGTTGTACTGGTGGAGAGGGGTTGCAGAATGACATTGCTTTGCTTTTGGTAATAAAATTTGAGTTCAGGGGAAAGTTTGTCTTCAAGAATTCACAATAAGTGGGGAATCAAAGGCTTTTGAGTTGGGAGGTATCTGAGCAGAAACATGAAATAAAGCACATACCTAATGATGTCAACTATTCACATAAATGCTACATATTAGTGAAATGTGCCTATGAATAAAAGAAAAAGATCTGAGTTCTATGGTTGGGTTAGTGCGGTCAAATTCTGTGTGAATCCTAAAATATCACTAACACAACCTGTTGTTAAGACAAAGCTGAGTTTATTGCTTACCATAGTAAGGAAGCATTCTGTCTAAACAGAACTGCTTATGTCTTCACAGGAAGGTAAGCAAGATAAGAATTTATTGAAAATTGGATGTTTAATTCAGTGCGAAGTGTGCACAGAATCATAGAAAGATCTATAAACTGAACTCTTCAACCCAAGCAGGTACTCAGACCTAAAGTTAGTAGGAAATATGTAACCTACTCCCAGAATGCTTGAAAGATTAGAAGAGACACAGGGTTGAACAAATGGTATGGGCTTTGAGTCATTTAATCTTCAAACTTCAGGAATACAACTTCCACTACACCACTGGCCAAAGTCAACGAGTTTGTAATTACCAGACCCTGTGCACTCATTTTAGGGGTCTAATGATTGCTATTGTTGCTCCGGAAGTAGTAGAAATCCTCCATCTTTCACCTGAACTCCGGCTGCCATCCCTAGTTAGCCTCCTCTGTTTGTTTTATTTTATTTTATTATTTCTTTTTTAAAATTTTTTATTTATTTATTTTAGAGAGAGAGAGAGAGAAAGAGCTGAGAGGGGGGCAGAGGGAGAAGCAGACTAAGAGGGGCAGAGGGAGAAGCAGACTATCAGCTGAGCAGAGATCCTGATGGCAGGGCTTGATCCCAGGACCCTGGGATTACAACCTGAGCCAAAGGCAGGTGTTTAACTTACTGAGCCTCCCAGGCAACCTAATTTTATTTTATTTATTATGTTCAGTTAGCCAACATATAGTACATCATTTGTTTTTGATGTAGTGTTCAATGATTCATCAGTTGCATCTAACACCCACCACTCATCACAACACATGCCCTCCTTAATACCCATCACCCTGTTACCCCAGCGCCCTACCCTTCTGTAACCCTCAGTTTGGTTCCTGGAATCCAGAGTCTCTCATGGTTTGTCTCCCTCTCTCATTTCTTCCCATGCAGTTTTCCCTTCCTTCCCCTATGGTCCTCCACAACATTCCTTATGTTCCACATATGAGTGAAGCCATGTGATAATTGTCTTTCTCTGTTTGACTTCTTTCACTTAGTATAATCCCCTCCAGTTCCATCCATGTCGATACAAATGGTGGGTATTCATCCTTTCTGATGGCTAAGGAATATTCCATTGTATATATTAGCAATAGCAGCAATGTCCACAATAGCCACACTGTGGAAGGAGCTGAGATGTCCTTCAACAGATGAATGGATTAAAAAAATGTGGTTCATATATACTCTTCTCACTTTTGACCCCTATTGTCTCAACAGTGTTTGTGTTTTGTTTTGTTTTCTGTGTGTCTTGACTGCTTTTTTTTATTTTGAAATTTGATTTCTGTTGTTAAGAGACCAGTGTCATGTGTCAGTAACACTTAATCCCAAGTGCTCATTGCGAGAATTTAGTCTAGGCTACTTGGTTCTTTGCTGAGTACCTTATCCCTGCTTGGACTACAACATTGTCTTAAATATTAACTCATTTCTTTGAGGAAGTGCCAGGATGCTAAGTGCAATGAGGTTCTCTTATTTGCATGGCTGGACCCTCATCTGTATATTCCCTGGTTCTAGCTCATGTCCTCCTTCCAGCAAATGGATCTCTTAAACTCTGATGCTGTAACTTGTATAATTTCAACTGATCCACTGCCTAGAGATATCTGCTGTTGTGGTCTGGTCCCCAGAATAAATCCCCATGGATATGGATAGCAGAACCAGGGACAAGCTCCCCTTGTCTATTCATACCCTATTGTTAGGCTTATTGCAAATCCAACCCTGGTCCTCTCTCCCTTCCCTTTGGGCCATGACATTGATATTTCAAAATGTTTCATATCCAAGCCTTCCTACTTATTATAGGACAATCCTTGGAACCAAACCAAAACAAAGTAAACAAAACAGAACAACTTCCATTTTCAGAGATCCAGGAGGTGAAACAGAGAACTTGGGCTAGGTTGTGGAGAAAACTATACCCTGAAGGCTGGGCTCCTAGAGGAAGCAGATGATAAGAATATGATAAAAAACAGGAAATAGCTAGAAGAAAAATGGGCAAAAATTCTAGATTTGAATGCTTGAATCTCAGTTTTTTTTTTTTTTTCTGTAGCAATAATACCTGCTTTATTTCCCTCATAGGGTTACTTTAAAGAGTGAATGACATGACATATGTGAATATGTTGTAGCAGTTACAAATCTAATTCCTAAATATTAGGAGGCAAGAAATTCAAACTTACTTTTTTGTAGCAAACACCATTCTCTCTAATAGCAGAAACTTAATTTTGGCCATTTGTGGTTCTCCCTACTCCTTGCCTTTGCTTGCACCTGACTTCCTTGGGACTTATGTAATGACATGCTTTTGGTATATGGCTTCTTTGGTTTATTTAACCAATATCTAAAGACCTACCACATGCAAGGCATTTAAGCAAATAAAATAAGATTTGTTCTCTTTCATAAGGAAGTATAGAGTCCAATACTTTGTTCTTTTTTTATTTTAACTTTAATTTGAATACTTTTTGATTCATCAAGATATCTGCTTCCTCTTGCAGAGGTTTATCTATGGTTTATCTTGCAGGCTATGCATTTCCTAACTCTTATCACACAGAATGTGACTTGCCTGGGACTATAAACCTGACTAGTGCCTAACTTTATCACTGTATGTGGCCAATCTGTGCATTTGATTTTTTAATGTTCATTACACCCTTTTTGCATCCAAACAGAGATGCAATCTTTTGGTATGCAAAAGAACCTAACAAATATGTTTGCAATTTATTAAGTCTTCCATTGCAGAGAAAGGAAGAGGCATTAACAAATAAATTCAATTAGGAGTACTATTTCGAGGCATTTCTCTTATTAGCTATTTCTGTGGCTAGGTAGTTCTGTAGGTGACATTCACTATTCAATAAATGTCCTCTGAATGTGTAAAAGAATAAAGACCAAAAGGAAGTGATATGAAATGCATATCATTTAAATTTATTTGGTGGTTTAATGGCAACTGCTGCTTTTAAATGATTCATATTATACCTATCCCCATCCCCATATTCACCTCCACCTCCACCACTAATGAAAAGCTGGCTGTCTTTCAGAGTATCTGCTCAAAGTTTATTGAGCAGAAACTCAGCCATATCCTCTTCCTCTCCTGATCTGCTTTCCAGGCTAGACACCTGCTTGGAACACCTTTCTGGCTTCTATACTCCAGACTGCTTGTTCCACTTTCAGAGAGCTCTTGGAATTATGCTGCTCCAGGTGGGTGAAAATGCCTGCAGTGATATTCCAGAAAAAGGAAGGTCCCTGGGTGATGTCCAAGAGTGTTTAATTTAGTGCTGAGGTGAGTGGAGACAGATACCCTGGAGATGTGAAGGCATTGGAGAGTATGTGGGGCAAGTCAGTGAAAGTCCTAAAGCAGAACAAGAGACTCTATAATTTAACCTAAAGGTGACTGGTTAATCATGTGGGTTATTATCTGCCTCACCTTTCACATATGAGAAGCAGCAACCTAGTTAAAGCTTCTCTCTCATTTATTAATTTATTACTTACTTATTTATTTATCATTTATTATTCATTTATTATCCCACTGACTTTCTAATTAGCATCTATGTCACCACTTGGTGATATCTCTAGCAAGCCTTCATTCCCTTAAGACTTTGTTCAATATGCATTCATGGTGACTGAGTCTGATCACTCCTAAGCAATGTATCTTTATAGTCCTATGGAAACACATGTGTACTGCCAATTTCCCCAGTGATTCCTTGGCCTGTCAGGCAGAACTCCATCTCCCTACTATTGTTCATGCTGCTTCATCTACTGAAAACACTCTCTTCTCACTTCTCCATTGTTTGATTTTCTCCTCCATTTAAAATTACCCTCAAGACTTGCTAACTCCTTAAATGTTGGTGATCTATTTTCAGGCTGGACCATCTGCTCCAAAAACCTTCAAACCAAACAGTCCTTTTGCCTAAAGTGCTTCCTTATTTAAGCCATGACACCTATTGTATTGGTTTCCACATTTTTTAAGTAAAACAAGTTCTCTCCATGTGCTTATTTTAGAAAAAAAAAGGAAAATAAAGACAAATGAAAAAAAGAAAATTGAAATCACCTTTAACTTTATTTTATAACTTCTCTATAAAACCTTTTCATGAATTCTGCACAATATAGTTGCATTATAATGTAGCTTGACTGAAATAATACACAATGAACACAAACTACTTGATACCAATGATGTTTTTATCTTTTATTTTTTTAAAAGATTTTATTTATTTATTTATGTGAGAGAGAGACAGTGAGAGAGACCATGAGGGGGAGAAGGTCAGAGGGAGCAGACTCCCCATGGAGCAGGGAGCTTGATGTGGAACTTGATCCCAGGATTCTGGGATCATAACCAACTGAGCCACCCAAGCACCCCTCAATGATGCTTTTAAATAATTTTATACTTTCCCAGGAGCATAGTGGCAGAGGAGTAGGAGACTTAAATTTCATCTGGTTCCAGGAACTCAGCTAAATATCAAACCATTCTGAACACCTACATACTCAACAGGAGGTCGAAGAGAAGAATAACAACAATTCTATGAACAGAGAAGCAATCACTTTCTGGAAGGTAGGAGGTGTGGAGAAGTGAATCTGAGGTGATATATGGGAAGATAGACAATGGAGGGAGGGTCCAGCTCCTGGCAGGTAAGAGAGCAGTGGTGTACAAAATCAGAACTTTTAGAAGTCTGGTGCACTGAGGTATGTTGCACCAGTGGTTAAGCAGGGGCTGGAATGCTCGTTGGGCCAGTGTGGTCTCAGGACCTTGGGGGTCACAGAAGGACTGGGGGTGCCTGAGTGTGACCAAGCTTCCAGGTATTAGAGTGGGAAACTGGCTGCAAAGATGGAGGTGAGGAGTGGGTTCTCAGCTTGTGGTTGCCATAAACTGTGATCCCTGGCACAGTTGGTCCACTGCCCTTTGATCGTTGACCCCACAAGTGGCAGATCTGGGGAGACCCTCCTATTCTCCACCAGAAGGAGCAGTATGGAAGTGGGTTGTAGGAATCTGCTGAACTTGGAGACTCTAAATGGGGTTGTGTGCCAGAGATAGAAATTCTTGCTCACGGGCTGGGTGAGTTTGGAGTGTGGCCAGAGACCAGGAAGACAGGCATGATTGACTGCTATTCTCTGAGGACTCACCGAAGAGGGGGACCCCCAAACTCTTGGTTCTTCTGGGGCCAGAGATTGGGAGGCCACCATCTTCATTCTCTTCCTCCAAAGCTGTATGGAAAACTTTCAGGGAACAAAAGATAGGAAGAGCAAACCCAATCAGATTATTTAGCGTGGCCCTTGGCAAGGGTGGTGCAATTCTGCCTTGGGCAAAAACATTTGAGGAACACTGCAAGAGGTGCCTTCCCCAGAGGAACTTCTACAAGATCATCCAACCAAGAGCAAGTTTACTGATCAATGAGAACTGCAAAACACCAGTGCTATGAACATACAGCACATAGGATTAATGACTTTTATCCCTATGATTCTTTAGTCTTTCAAAGTTAAATCTTTAAAATTTTCACTATTTTTTTCTTTTTCTATTTTTAAATTTTTCCTTTTTCCTATTTTAATGTATTTTAACTTATCAATAGTTTTTAAAAAATCTTTTGCAATTTTCATTTTTATAGTCATATTCTATCCCTTCATTGTATTTAACCTTACTTTTGTACACATATAAGTTTTTCTTTCTTAGAACTTTGGGATACAGTTTCTTACAACAGACCAAAATACACCCTAAAATAGCGTATAGCTTTGTTCTATTCTCCAGTCTAATCACATTCTCTCCTTTTTTATTTCTTATTTCACCCAACTGCTTATCTAATCAATCCCTTTTTAAAAATATTTTTAAATTTTCATCTTTATAGTCATATTCTATTCCTTCATTGTGTTTACTTTTATATATATAGAAATATTATATAAATATAAATATATACATATATGTGTATGTGTGTGTATAATATAAATATATAATACACACATATATTCCTTGTGTATATATATTATACACACAAGGAAAGAAATAGGAAAGAAATATATATTTCTATATATTTTATATAGAAATATATATTTCTTTCCTTGACATTTTGGGAGAAAGTTTCTTCTATATATTTTATATATATATTTCTTTCCTTGACATTTTGGGAGAAAGTTTCTTCTAATAGACAAAAATACACCCAAAATAAAGTATGCAGCTCTGTTCTATTCAACAGCCTGAATTATTTATTATTATTTTTTAAAGATTTTATTTATTTATTTGACAGATGTAGATCACAAGTAAGCAGAGAGACAGGCAGAGAGAGAGGAAGGGAAGCAGGCTCCTGCTAAGCAGAGAGCCCAATGCAGGGCTCGATCCCAGGACCCCAGGATCATGACCTGAGCTGAAGGCAGAGGGCATTAACCCAGAGCCACCCAGGTGCCCCCTAGCATGAATTATTAATATATATATATACATACATATGTACATACATATGTATGTATATATACATATATATATGTAATTTTTTTTCCCCTTTCTTCTTCCACTGGTTTCAGGTCTCTTCTGATTTGGTTAGTGTATATTTTCCTGGGATCATTGCTACCCTTTTAGCATTTTATTCTCTCATTCATCTAGTCTATCTGGACAAAATGGCAAGATGGAAAAATTTACCCCCCCCCCCCAAAAAAAAGAGGCAGTATGAACTGCTAGGGACCTAATCAATATGGATATTAGTAAGATGTCAGAACTAGAGTTCAGAATGACAATTATAAAGGTGCTAGCTGGGCTTGAAATAGCAAGGAAGATACTAGAGAATCCCTTTCTGGAGACATAAAATCCCTTTCTGGAGAAATAACTAAAATCTAACCAAGTTGAAATGAAAACAGCTATTAATGAGGTACAATCAAAGATGGAGGCTCTTATTGCTAGGACAAATGAGGCAGAAGAGAGAATTAGTGATATAGAACACCAAATTACAGAGAATGAAGAAGACGGAAAAAAGAAAAGAGATAAACAACTACTGGCTCACGAGGGGAGAATTTGATAGATAAGTGATACCATGAGTTGAAACAATATTAGAATAACTGGGATCCCAGAAGGAGAAAGAGGAAGAGGAAAAGGAGGTATATTGGAGCAAACTATAGCAGAGAACTTCCCTAATTTGGGGAGGGAAACAAACATCAAAATCCAGGAGGCACAGAGAATTTCCCTCAAAATCAATAAAAATAGGTCCATACCCCATCCTCTAATAGTAAAACTTATAAGTCTCAGAGAAAAAAAGAAAATCCTGAAAGCAACTCAGGACAAGAGATCTGTAACCTACAATGGTAGAAATATTAGTTTGGCAGTAGACCTATGCACAGACACCTGGCAGGTCAGAAAGATCTGACATGATATATTCAGAGAATAAATGAGAAAAATATACAGCCAAGAATACTGTATCTAGCTAGGCTGTCACTGAAAATAGAAGGAGATATAAAAAGCTTCCAGAACAAACAAAAATTGAAAGAATTAGCAAACACTAAACCAGCCCTACAGGAAATATTGAAAGGGGTCCTCTAAGCATAGAGAGAGCCTAAAAGTAACAGATCAGAAAGGAACACAGACAATATATAGTTAACAGTCACCTTATAGGCAATACAATGGCACTAAATTAATACCTTTCAATAGTTACCCTGAATGTAAATGGGCTAAATGCCCCAATCAAAAGACATAGGGTATTAGAATGGATTAAAAAAAAAAAAAAAGACAAGCCCTATCAATATGCTTTCTTCAAGAAACTCATTTTAGACCCAAAGACATCTCCAGATTTAAAGTGAGGGGATGGGAAACGATTTATCATGCTAATGGACATCAAAAGAAAGCTGGGATGTCAATCTTTCTATTAGTCAAATTAGATTTTTAAGCCAAAGACTTAAAATTAAAATTAAAGAGATGACGAAGCACATAATATTATACTTAAAGGGTCAGTCAAACAAGAAGATCTACCAATTTTAAATATCTATGCCCCTAACATGGGAGCAGCCAACTCTATAAACCAATTAAAAACAAAATTGAAGAAACACAGCAATAATAATACAATAATAGTAGGGGACCTTAACACCCCTCTCACTGAAATGGGCAGATCATTGAGGCAAAAGATCAACAAGGAAATAAAGGCTTTAAATGACACATTGGACCTAATGGACATCACAGATATATTCAGAAAATTCCATCCTAAAGTAACAGAATACACATTCTTCTCTAGTGCACACATTCACCAGATCAAATTACATCTGTTCTCAAATCAGTTCTCAACCAGTACCAAAAGATTGGGATCATTCCTTACATATTTTCAGGCCATGGTGGTTTGAAACTAGAATTCAACCCACAAGAGGAAAGTTGGAAGGAACTCAAACACATGGAGGCTAAAGAACATACTACTAAAGAATGAATGGGTCAACCAGGACATTAAAGAAGAATTTTAAAAATTCATGGAAACAAAAGAAAATGAAAACACAACTGTTCAAAATCTTTGGGACACAGCAAAGGCAGTCCTGAAAAGAAAATATATGGCAATACAAGTCTTTCTCAAGATACAAGAAAGGTGTCACGTACACAACCTAACCCTACACTTAAAGGAACTGGAGAAAGAACAGCAAAGAAAGCCTAAACCCAGAAGGAGAAGAGAAATAATAAAGATCAGAACAAAAATCAATGAAATAGAAACCAAAACACAGTAGAACAGATCAACGAAACTAGGACCTGGTTCTTTCAAAGAATTAATAAACTTGATAAACCCTTGGCCAGACCTATCAAAAAGAAAAAAGAAAGGACCCAAATTAATAAAACAATGAATGAAAGAAGAAAGATCACAACCAACACCAAAAAAATACAATTATAAGAACATATTATGAGCAACTATACACCAGCAAATTTGACAATCTGGAAGAAATGGATGCATTCCTAGAGACACATAAACTACCACAACTGAACCAGGAAGAAATAGAAAACCTGAATAGGCCCATAACCATATCAGTAAGCTGACTGAAGCAGTCATCAAAAATCTCCCAACAAACAAAAGCCCAGGCCAGATGGCTTCTCAGGGAATTCTACCAAACATTTAAAGAAGAATTAATACCTATTGTCCTGAAACTCTTACAAAAGCTAGAAATGGAATGAAAACTTCCAAACTCATTTTATGAGGCCAACATTACCTTGATCCCCAAACGTGACAAAGACCCCATCAAAAGGGAGAATTACACACCAATATCCCTGATGAAACTGGTTGCAAAAATTCTCACCAAAATACTAACAAATAGACTCCAACAGTATATTAAAAGGATTATTCTTCACAACTAAGTAGGATTCATAGCTTGGCTGTGAGGTTGGTTCAATAGCAGCAAATCAATCCATATAATACAATACATTAATAAAAGAAAGAATAAGAACCATATGATACTCTCAATAGATGTTGAAAAAGCATTTGAAAAAATACAGCCTCCTTTCTTGATCAAAACTCTTCACAGTGTAGGGATAGAAGGCACATACCTCAATATAAAAGCCATCTATGAAAAACCCACTGCAAATATCATTCTCAATAGGGAAAAACTGATAGCTTTTCCCCTAAGGTCAGGAATACAACAGGGCTGTCCACTATCACCACTGCTGTTCAGCATAGTACTAAAAGTCCTAGCTTCAGCAATCAGACAACAAAAAGAAATAAAAGACATCTGAATCAGCAAAGAAGAAGTCAAACTCTTACTCTTTGCAGATATGATACTTTATGTGGAAAACCTAAAAGACTCCAGTCCAAAAGTGCTAGAACTTCATACAGGAATTTAGTAAAATGTCAGAATATGAAATCAATGCACAGAAATCAGTTGTATTTCTATACACCAAGAGCAAGTTAAAAGAAAGAGAAATTAAGGAGTCAATCCCATTTACAATTGCACCCAAAACCATAAGATACCTAGGAATAAACCTAACCAAAGAGGCAAAGAATCTGTACTCAGAAAACTATAAAGTACTCATGAAAGAAATTGAGGAGGACACAAAGAAATGGAAAAACATTCCATGCTCATGGACTGGAAGATAAATATTGTCAAAATGTCTATGCTCCCTAAAGCAATCTACAAATTTAATGCAATCCCTATCAAAATACCATCATTTTTTTCCCCAAATAAATAGAACAAAAAAATCCTAAAATTTACTTGGAACCAGAAAATTCCCTGAATAGCCAGAAGAAAATTGAAGAAGACAACCAAAGTTGGTGGGACCACAATTCTAGTCTTCAAGCTCTATTACAAAGCTGTCATCATCAAGACAGTATGGTACTGGCACAAAAACAGACACATAGATCAATGGAACAGGATAGAGAGCCCAGGAACAGACCCTAAACTCTATGGTCAACTGATCTTCAACAAAACATAAAAGAATGTCCAATGGGAAAAAGACAGTCTCTTCAATGAATGGTGTTGGGAAAATTGGACAGCCTCATGCAGAAGAATGAAACTGGAACATTTTCCTTACACCACATACAAAAACAGACTAAAAAATGGATGAAAAACCTCAATGTGAGACAGGAGTCCTTCAAAATCCTTGAGGAGAACACAGGCAGCAACCTCTTTGACCTCAGCCACAGCAGCTTCCTCCTAGAAACATCACCATAGGCAAGGGAAACAAGAGCAAAAATAAACCATTGGGAGTTCATCGAGATAAATAACTTTTGCATAGCAAAGGAAACAGTCAATAAAACCAATGGACAATCAACAGAATGGGAGAAGTTATTTGCAAAGGACATAACAGATAAAGGGCTAGTATCTAAATCTATATCTGAACTTATCAAAGTCAACACCCAAAGAACAAATAATCCAATCAAGAAATCAGCAGAAGACATCAACAGACATTTCTGCAAATGTGATATCCAAATGGCCAACAGACACAGGAAAAAATGCTCAACATCACTCAGCATCAGGGAAATACAAATCAAAACCACAGGGAGTTACCTTCTCACACCCATCAGAATGGCTAAAAGTAACCAGTCAGGTTACAATAGGTGTTGGCAAATATGCAAAGAAAGGGGAACCCTTCTACCTTGTCGGTGGGAATGCAAGCTGGTGTAGCCACTCTGGGAAATAGTATGGAGGTTCCTCAAAAAGTTGAAAACAGAGCTACCCTACAACCCAGCAATCACCCTACTGGGTATTTACCCTAAAGATACAAATGTAGTGATCTGAAGGGGCACATGCACCCGAATGTTTATAGTAGCAATGTCCACAATAGCCAAACTGTGGAAAGAACATAGATGTCTATCAACAGATGAATGGATAAAGAAGATGTAGTGTGTGTGTGTGTGTGTGTGTGTGTGTATTATGCAGCCATCAAAAGCCCAGATATCTTGCCATTTGCAATGATGTAGATGGAACCAGAGGGTATAATGTTAAGCAAGTAAGTCAATCAGAGAAAGACAATTATCATATGATCTCTCTGATATGAAGAATTTGAGACAGAAACAAGACAGAAGGAGGGAAAAATAAAACAAGAGGAAACCAGAGAGGAAGACAAACCTAAAATACTCTTAATCTCAAGAAACAAACTGAGGCTTACCAGGGATAAGTGGCTGGATTATGGACATGGGGGAGGGTATGTGCTATGGTGAGTGCTGTGAGTTGTGTAAGTCTGATGAATCACAGACCTGTAACCCTGAAACAAATAGTACATTATATCCTAATAAATACATTAAAAAAAAAAAAGAAAAATCAGCTGATATAGCCTTATGGTATTTCCTTGTATGTAACTCTTTTATTTTTTCTTGCTGCTTTTAAAGTTCTCTTTTTATCATTAATTTTTACCATTTTAATTACTATATGTTTTGGTGTGGACCTCCTTGGGTTAATCTTGTTGGAGGCTCTCGTGCCTCCTGAATTTGGCTATCTGTCTCCTTCTCCAGATTTGGGATGTTTTTTAGCTATTATTTCTTTGAATATAGATTCTGTCCTGTCTGTCTCTCTTCTCCTTCTGGAATCTCTATAATACAAATGATATTATGCTTTTATGGTGTTGCTGAGTTCCTTAAGTCTATTTTCATTTATTTTATAATTTTTTCTCTCTCCTGTTCTTTTTGATTGTTTTCCATTATTCTATCCTCAAGGTCACCGATGCATTGTTCTGCTTCTCCTTGTCTACTATTTATCTCATCTAGTGTATTTTTTGTTTCAGTTATTGAGTTCTTATCTCTGATCACTTCTTTTTAATGCTTTTAAGTCTTTGTTGAAGGTCTCACTGTGGTCCTTCACTCTTCTCAAGTCCAGTGAGTATCTTTACGATCATGACTTTAAATTTTCTATCAGACATATTATTCCCATTTTGTTTAGCTCTCTTGATGTGATTTTGTCCTGTTCTTTCATTTGGTACATATTCCTGTCATATTCCTTCATTTTGTCTAACTCTGTCTCTGTTTCTCTTCTCTAGATTTAGCTGTGGAGAGTCTGTTCTTTGGGTCATTTTCTGGATTATTTACACTGATGTGGTGTTATGTAGTTGTAACTGTGGGACACGGTGAGCTTAGGATCTTCCTACTCTGCCATTTTCCCTCTCCACAAGGTGATCTTTAAAAAAAAAAAAAGTCATTAATCAAATAAATTTGAGAAATGCTGCATATTATATCCCTGTCTTGGAAATTTACTAGGCACATGAGCATATTAACCACATTAAAAATACTACATATTAAACAAATCTGTTTGTTTAGTAGCTCATTTCCAAAACTTATATAATGAAACAATGTTAAAAATATTTCCAGACATTTTTCCATATCTGGAATATGTTGCTCCAGTGTCTCCATCTCTTGAAGCAATGAGTTTTGATGTTTTAGGAGAAGGGTGAAGAAGTGGAATGATAAAAGCACTTCTCCATTCTGACTGTCAAATAATGTTTGCTTTTGGCCCTACAAAGGCAATAGTTTTGAGGAGCAGGCTTTATTGAAACTCGAGATTACTAAATGCCACAGGTAGAGAGTTCTAAAGAGATAATGTGAAATAGTCCTTGCCTTAAGGAAACAATGTTTCCTACATGGAAATGTCCTCCTACATGGGGGAGTGTGGGAAGAAGAGAGTTGAAGGGACAAGGAACACGTGTGCGATGGCTTCCCCTTTAGGCCAAGATCTTGTGGCAGAGAGGCTAGTAAATCTGTGGAAAGGAAAAGTCAAAACAAAGGGTCTTTTGCATATTTTGTGGGTCACAACTGTGAAAGAACATCACTGTACTAACTGCACCAACTGGAGGGGTGGCATTAGAGTAAGGGCAGGTATTGAGTCAACGTTAGCAATTTCAGCCTCTTTTAGTTCTTAAATGCTATAGAAATGTCCCAGATGTTTTCACAAGACCTATGGGAGAAGATTAAAAATAGCTGTATAGGCCCATAGACCTACTGCTGAGGATGAGTGAGTGAAGCAGGTCATCACACGTAGTGACCCACCTCAGAGGCCATGGGGGGATACTAGCTAGGAAGATGTCTAATCAAAAACACAGAACTGGTTTCAGAGTTATATGATTAGATTGTCTAGTTAGAGTGAGGTGAGTTAGCAAAGCTGAGTTAGCAAAGGAAGACTCCCTGTGTCCTGACTAAGCCAAGAGGCCAGGTCTAGTGTTGACCAGCTGTAAACACCAGTGATTATTAACAGGCTACTGGGCACCAGGCAGGTAAGAGACATCTCTGAGGAGATCAGAGAATGCAGAAGACAGAAAGAGAACCTGCTTTTGTTCACCACCATTAGGCATTAAAGAATGATGTGCTGGTAAATGTTTAACCAGTTCTCTCCTTTCAAAAAGAAGTCCTGATTTATAGCATGTGACAACTCCATGGTATAAGTATACTATGCTTGACTTTTAGCTATCAGCATGGTATCACTGAGCACAGAGTTGGGAAAAAATGTGTAACTGTCTCAGACTTCATGTAAACCCCATTCTTACACATAACCTGTATCTGAATTTCAGCTTATGAAGGGATGGGGAGGAAAATAAAGCCTGAAAGAACATTAACCTGAAGGGACTCAGTTACATCTAGTTAATAGGAGAGTTAATTTTCTCTTCATCTCTGTTTCTCCCCAGGTGCTTAGATAAGTGGAAGATTATTTTAAAAACTAGAAAAAAATCCACATTATTTTTCACATTCAAATGTTAATTTTTTAACTCATCCTATTATTTTAGTACAGAACATTTTTTCACCCTTTGTGTTACCAATTTGTGAATTGCTACTTTCTTCAGCCTTCATTGATTCTTCTTTGTATAAATTTGGGCTCAGTCTCAAAATCTGGGCACAAAGCTCAGATTATCTTTCTCCTTGGATCTCTACTATTATATGTATCATTATATATATGTTTGTAAGTTTGTAAGTATCTCCAGTGTGACACCACCTCTAATGCTCAGCCAAATCAATGTGGCATACATTTCCTTTTGGTTCTCTGTCATCTAGTGAAACCAATATATTTATAACCAAAGCTAGTATTTTCACTACTCTGAAGTCAGTCTCCACTTTCCCAACTCAATTTTTCCACTGTTTTGGAATCATCCGTGTTCCTCCCTTTCACACTCACTTACATCTAAGCAATGTCTTTCACATTTCCCCTTTATTTTCCATTCCCGTTGCCACAGCCTTAGTTCAAACATTCATGACCCCATTCCTAAATAACCATGATACTATCTGTGCATAATGATTTGTGTTTTATTTTAAAGATACGGTTTTGCAAACAATTAAAATAGTTTATCAAAAAATAAAAAAGATAGTTAAGCAAAAACAAATAAACCAAAAATAACCCTGAAATTTCATTGTCCAGAGATGACAATATTTGTTAAATTTCTTGGCTGATCTTGTTTCAGGTGTTATGAGTGTGTGCGTGTGTGTGTGTGTGTGTATGAGAGAGAAGGAATACCAATCATATGTAAAGATAATTTACACACAATAACACTATCATTCACTGATGTTACAGGTACTATGGTAAGGATTCTGCATATACCAGCTCCTTAAATATCCACAAAATTTTATGATGTAAATATGATTATCTTCATGTTACAGATAAATCAACTGGAGCTTAGAGAGTCCCACAATGCTACATAGCTAGTTAAGTGGAGTTACCTAGAAAGACTGACAAATCCCAAAGCCTATGTATGCTTTTACTTCTTTACCTTTACCCTATAACACAACCATTAGATCATGTGGTACATACTCTTGTTAACCAGCTTTGAAAGTTAACAATACAATGCAACTTATTTTTATGCTAAATATGTATTTTATAAGCATGGAATCATAATAGGCATATATCTAACCAAAACTTTTAATTTAATAATATAATAGGAATATTTTTCACATAAAATATACATTTAAAATTTTAACATAATATTCCACTGTATACTTGTAACTGTCTTCATTTATCAAATTTCCCTTTGATAGATATCTAGTTGCTTCCAAATTTTTACTACAAGAAACACATTTAAAAAAATACTTGTGGACATACATATTTATGGGTGATGGGATTACAAATATTTTTTGTGCTTATGTGAAATTTTAAATGTTGAACAAATATATACACATATATGCACAGTGTGGGATGGTGCAAAAGTGGAAAGAAATGAGGGCAAGCCACATCTATGGGTCTGATTGTGAGAGCCAGGGTCCAGGTCTCATGCTGCTGTATTGTAGCATAGACAACGGAGCAGTGTAAGAATTCTAAATTCAATTTGGATTTTAGGTCCCTATGAAGTTATAGCTTTAAAAGTTTTAAGAAAGAAGAAGAAAGAAAGCAATTCAAGCCTAGTGATTGCCTAATCTATGCTTGAACACTTGAAAATCAGGGAGCTTACTAGTTTTCCAAAACTCCCAACTTTGTTCCTGACTACCCTCAACAGTTTTGGGACCTAAGTCAAGAGGCCCATGTACCATGTGCCCTAATATTTAAAATAAATTCTTCAAGCTACAAAAAAGAGTTTTTTTTTTTTTTTTTCCTACTCTATGCTATGAGGTACCACACATGGATGTGTGTAGACATCTCAGCCCACATACGTGAAGTCTGCATATTTCCACCTGGACCCCAAGCCTTAGATGCGTGCACTGGCATATAAGAAAGGAAGCTCTTTGAAAAGTTGTTGGAGAGGGGTGCCTGGGTGGCTCAGTGGTTTAAAGCCTCTGCCTTCGGCTTGGGTCATGATCCCAGGTTCCTGGGATGGAGCCCCGCATCAGGCTCTCTGCTTGACGGGGAGCCTACTTCCTCCTTCCTCTCTGCCTGCCTCTCTACTTGTGATCTCTGTCTGTCAGGTAAATAAATAAATAAATAAACAAATAAAAAGAGAAAAGAAAAGAAAAGTTGTGGGGATACATATAAGGATGGGACTTGTGGGATAGTTTCATAAAAGAAGAAGCATTTAAGGTACCAACCTCACAGGTGAAAATGGGAAGGAGTGAAGGAAGATTATGTGTGTGAGGTGTGGGCAAAGAAAAGGAGTGTGTGTGAGTACTGGCATGACTGGCGAAACAGTGAGTGTGAAAAGGAAGCTGGCGGAGATTTCATGAGACAAATACCCAGGCCAGGAGGACCTAAAATGATGTGTCGGGGCACCTGGGTGGCTCAGTTGGTTAAGCAACTGCCTTCGGCTCAGGTCGTGATCCAGGAGTCTCATGATCGAGTCCTGCATCGAGCTCCCAGCTCCGCAGGGAGTCTGCTTCTCCCTCTGACCTTCCCTCACATGGTCTCTCTCACTCTGTCTCTCAAATAAATCAATAAAGTTTAGAAAAAATCACTATAAAATGATGTGTCACGAGGTGGAACTTTACCCTGTAATGATGGGAGTTATTGAAATTTTCTGAGCATGGAAATCACATAGTTAATTAGATCTGTATTTTAGGCAGTCAAGTTCAATAACAAAATTGAAGGTGAATTGTAGGTGGTTGTAGGCCAGTAAAGAAATTGAATGTTTCTTCAAATTTCCTGCCTTTGAACTTTTCCTCACAAAGTTCCCTTGCAGTACTAGGATAGAAATTATTAGTTACCAGGCAGTCTGTAATAAACCGTGGAAAGAGAAATGGTGACTTTAATATTGGCTCCTAGGTCTACCATTATACAGCACAGATGGCAGAGGATGCATAGCAATATCATTGCAGACACCTGCCTTCAGAAGGATGTCGAGGCTTCTTATTATATAGCCCATACAATGTCTTAAAAGATTTTTGGTTTTAAGGAGTTTTGGCAAATGGGTTCATTGGCAAATGTGTGTGTGTGTGTGTGTGTGTGTGTGTGTGTATGTGTATGCACATGTGCACACGTGTGTGTGCATGCTTGACATTGAATATCCAGATATTGAAAATTTTAACCTTGTTTGCTGTTTACTTTATTTGGAGAGGGGCAGGGAGTGAGTGAACAGTCTCTTGTATATCTCTGTGTACTGAAGGAGTTGATAAAAAGCAGAGAGAAAGATATAGTTTGTTGTCTTTGAGATCTAATTTGAGAATCTGAAGAGCATTGGAAAACAAAATCTGTGTACATATGGGGAAAATGGAGTACCTTGTGATTATATTGTATTACTCTAGGCATAATTTTGGACTTTAAAAAGTACATATTATTTATAAGGAATACTATAATTATAAGCTTTCAATGAAATACATTATTTCCTGGACTATCTGTAATAGCCCCTTTGAGGCCATCTGTGGAAGGTCAAATTACTGATCTAATTTTGGTTTTTTGGTCATGGTACAGAGATAAGTGTTGGTGGTAGACATCTGCTGTCAAATATGAATAGTCACATGCTGTGAGAAAATGTGTTGGCATTTAAGGGTGAAGTTTAGATATTGCATAGAAAGCTTTTCAGTTTAATACAGGCATGTGATTGAGATTTGTTGTTTTATTTACTTACTTTGTGAAATTGAATGCAGAGCTGTTGAAGATTTAGATATTCTTCAAACTCTATTCTTATACTTCATGACCTAAGCAACACCATTTCCTTTCTTCCTTGCTCTAATTATCAAGTCCTTCACTCTGCCACACAGCTTTTCCTGCTGACCTGTCCCTCATGCCTCTCTGCCCTCTATGTTTTTCATGTTTCCTGCTGTTCACAAAGGAAGACCAATAAAACAGAAGAATGACAGTGAAGAGACTTGGGTTTTTATAATTCCACTCTGTCACCAACCAGCTGCATGACTTTGGGCAAGTCCTTTTTACTTTCCTTACTCTAAGTTTTCTTCATCATTACAAAGTGGAGTAGGAAATAGATGATCTCTATGGTACTCTTCAACTCTGATATTTGTGTCTGGAACAAACATGGAATATAATTATTATAATCCCAGTAGTGAGAGAGATAATTAAAGGAAAACTGTCCTGAAGTATTAAGTGTGTGTGGTAATACTACAGTGACGTCATGAATGCTGTAGAACTCTCCATGAGAACTTGTTTTCTTTTATTTTTATGACTTTTTCTTCCCATCACCTCCAAAACTGTCATGTAGCAATTTACTCATTTTATTCTTCAATCACTATGCAGTACTATATTCAGATTTGAGAATGCTCTGGTCACTAATGACATATACTGACAGTTCTGGTGGAAGAATAGTCTGAGATGTAGTTGATGTTGCAATTACTAAATCCCCATGGACGAGGTCCAAAAGAGATTCATTTTATACCAGATTCTGTTATACATAAAATAATGAATCAAAAGCAGTTATCCCCAAATCCAACATTTAGCAGGGCATTTATTACTGTAAATAAAATTGAGATTTGGAAGCTGAGACCTAGGTTTCAGTCCTGGATTCAACAATTCATAGTTAGTACCCAAGTCCAATTGGGCCCAATTGACTCAAAGTCTTAGCATTGCACTTACTGTCTTCCCAGAAAATATTCCTGCAAGAAAGTGTGATGTAAATTCTAGCCAAGAAATAAAGTAATAGTATTCATGAAAAGAAAGGGTATTTTAGAACATTAATAAACAAAACTTCATAGAATAATTGGATTTGTGATCAAGGGAGTTATATTTGACAAATAGAACGGCTGGTTAAAGTTAGATTCAGGGGCACCTGGGTGGCTCAGTTAGTTAAGGATCTGCCTTTGCCTCAGGTCAGGAACCCAGAGTCCCGGGATGGAGCCCTGTGTGAGTTGGGATTGGGGGAGTCCCTTCTCAGCGGGGAGTCTCCTTCTCCCTCTCCTTTCTCCTCTCCCTCTTCCCTTCTCCTGTTCATGTTCTTTCTAGCTCTCTGTCTCTTAAGTAAAATAAATAATATCTTTAAAAAAGTTAGATTCAGGCAAGAATAACTGGGAGCAGCAATAAAGTCTGAAGTCATTGAGGGATGTAAGAGAGGAGTAATGAGAATAGTAGTAGATTATATGACCTTGAGGTGGTAGCAAAAATTTTTTGTGGACACATCTGATAGGAAATTGACAATAAGATCTGTAGGTACAGGTTTATGTGTCACTTGTGCAGAAATAATAAATGAAACTTTACTAATAGATCTCCAAGACAGAAGGTATAGAGTAGAGATTTTTAGACTTCAGTGGGAATGAGAATATTTTCGAATTGCCGGCCCTGATCTCAGAGATTCTGATCATGGGTTTAGGACAGGGCCTAGAAATCTATATATTCTACTATCACCCCCAAAATTTTGATATAAGTATTCTGTGCCCCATACTTTAGGGTGGTGGTTCTTAAACTTTAACATGCATCAGAATTACCAAAAGGGGCTATTAAGGCACTGATTGCTTGGCCTTACCCCCAAGGTTTCTTATGTAGCAAAATGTGGGACCAGGTAACTTACCATTCTAATAAGATGATACTGTTAGTTAGTTCTCACTAACACATGAGAACACATTCCTTAGAACACTAATTTCACTGACATAGAGGCACCAGAATAAATCAAAAACAGACTTCTGGAGGATAATCACATTTAGTGGCAGCAGAAAGAGGAAGAACCAGTGAAGAAACTAGAGAAGCAATAAAAAAATGTAAAAGAAGAATTAGTATGGTGATTTCAGTGAAGAGGATTAAACATATTTCAACAAGGTTGGCTGGTTTCTTCTGGTTTTATTTGTTTTGTTTAGTTTTTGTGTTATACAAAGCAAAAAGGGGGAAAATAGTCACCTGTAATAACAGGTGAATAAGGTATAATAATAGGTGAAAAAGGACAATAATATTACTCTTATGGACTTGTTAAATAATTAAAGTGCAATGTCTAAACTGTTCATTAAAGTCTTTAGTAAGCATTCAGTATATATCATTAGTATTGTTATTTTATTGACAAGAGTCACAAAATTAGTAAATGTAGAGATGGAATTTTTTGTCACTATATCAAGTTCTGAAAGCAAGGAGGACTTAAAGGAGAGAGAGCTATCAATAACACTGAAGGCTGGTCCCCAATCCCAAACTGAAGTAAGAAAAGAAACCATTGGATTTGATGTTAATTAAGGATAGAATAAATAGGGCAGAATCAGATTGTAAGAGGAATTGGAGAGTGAATGGAAGCAGCAGGTGTATATTCATTTGAAAAATTTGGCAATAAAAGAAGGTGAGAAAAGATGGTAGGTAGAGAAAGCAGCAGTTTAAAGCCTTTTTGTTTTTCCTGGGATGGAGAAAAATGGTGCATCTTTATAATCCTAGAGAGAAATACTTCCAGGAGTAAACTGCCTGGAAGATGCAAAAGAACAAGGGAGCTGAGGTCTGGGGCAGGATAAAGTAAGGAAGAGATCCATCACAAGAAGGGTGAGCCTTTGAAATGGGGGCAATAGCTACTTGATAGGATTTCAAAAAAGGATCAGTGAAGATCAGAGGTTTGTTGAAATTATTTTTTGAAAATTTGTTGAAACAAATTTTTGTTTGTTGAAACAATAAGAGAGGGGAGAAAACTTCCATTGAGAAGTCCTTACTTTCTTGCCTTTCTCTGGTATACCTGCTCTGCAAAATCCCATTATATGTTTGCTCAGCTCCTATACATGTCTGTTGAGTACAGCAAAATAACTAAAACCTTTTCAGAATAAAGGTGGTCAGCCCCATATATTGTCCTATTTTTCTCTGTTAAGCTCCTCTCACATTTCTCATGTCCCCAAAACCCATTTTTCAAGTTGTCTCGAGTCTCCTTGGGGCTTCTCTTCCACCACATCTCCCTCATACTCTCAGCATATATCTGTCCTCCTTTTTCAAGGTCTTGACTCTTGATATTTTCCTTTATATGACAGGGTACAGAGTAGTTAATCGGTTCCCTGTCTTTCTCCAAAAGTGAGCCCTAAGGTTGTTTTTAGTATGATCATGAACTCATGAATTTAAAAATTATGTTTTAATCTACTGAAATTATTATTCTTTTCAATGTTCAAATTATTCCATTCTTGACCAGTAGGAAATGCTTAAAATTATATTATTATCCTACTGGTGTAATGCCAGTAATCATTAGTAGTTGTTTTGTTCTCCAGTGTTACAAACTTCCTAGGTCTATGTTATACTTTCCTTGTTTGAGCCCAAGATCAACCATTTACCCAAAAGATTTTATTTTATTTTTAAGTTTTCTAGAGATTGCAATCTGGGAATTACAGGGGGTGTTTAGAACTATGGAGGTTTTTGTTTTGTTTTGTTTTTGTTGTTGTTTTTGTTTTTTTTACAATTCTATTTTGAAACATTCTCCCTTGGTTTCCAATACATCACTCTTTTCAAATCTTACCACTCTTCCCTAACTTACCTGGATGTTTCTTCCAAGTCTTTGTTGATTTCTGCCACAATCTCAACATAGACACCCTCTCTGGATGATCATATCTATTTCTTTCTTTCTTTTATTTTTTTTTAAGATTTTATTTATTTATTTGACAGAGATCACAAGTAGGCAGAGAGGCAGGCAGAGAGAGAGGGGGAAGTAGGCTCCCCGGTGAGCCCAATGTGGGGCTCCATCCCAGGACCCTGGGATCATGAACCGAGCTGAAGGCAGAGGCCTTAATCCACTAGCCACCCAGGCGCCCCTGATCATATCTATTTCTCTAGCATAAACTATACCCATGTGTCCAAATCTCTCAATCTGAGCTACTATCAGAGGTCTCTCTTATAAACTCTATATTCCTCATCACACTTCTTAGTTTTAATTGCTCTTTTCAGTTTTTTCCAACCATCTGGAACTTGTTATAAATGTTTATTAAATTATAGAACAAATAAATGGATAAAGCATAATAAATTAATTTATTTCTTCTTCAATTTATTGATAGAGGAATTACATCAAGTATTTGGGGATGAAAGGAGGGGGAAGATAAAGGACTTGAAAGTAGGGAATGCTTAGCATAATTATTGTAGTTACAGTTCAGTAAAGAAAATCTAGAAATGATTAGGCAAGCTATTAGAATATTGTGTATATATTAAATTTTAATGTTGACAATAACAAGAACGCATGTTATTTAGAGGCTAAAGCCTAAGCAGTAGAGATTGATGTGGAGAAACTCTACTAATTTGCCTGTGTTTCTAAAAGTGAACTGAATTCATTTTTACATGTCTGTAATGTGAAATTTGGAAACTTGTGAATAGAAAATTTTAAAACACTCTGTTTTCACATATGGGTAATAGTATATTGATAATGTAATTTTTTGGTTTTCCTTGGCTAACTACAGAAAACAGTTTCTATGGATTTTTCTAGCACTTAATGATCTTGTTTGTACTGTCATTTAGCCTTTATTGTTTCTGATGAAAAATTAGTATGTATGCAAATCGCTGTCCTATAGATATAACCTATAATTTTTTTATACTATCATATATTCTCTTCAGTTTTGATTTTTTAAAAAATTTCAGCAGTTTGTCTATGATATATCTTTAAGCATATGGTTTATTCTTTGTACTTATTCTCCTTGGGGTTCACTGAAGTTCCTAAATTTATAAATGTATATCATTTTAAAAATTTGAGAATTTTAAAGCAATTATCTCTTCAAATATTTTTCTTCACCATTTTCTCTCCTCTTTTTCTGGGACTTCAATTACTCATATATTAGATCCTTTGTTATTTATCCATAGATCCCTGTTCATCTGGTTTCATTCTTTTTTTCTCTCTCTTACTCAAATTGGATACTTTTTTTTTTTTTTTGTGTGTGTGTTTTTTTTTTTTTTTTTTTTTTATTTTTTATTTTTTATAAACATATATTTTTATCCCCAGGGGTACAGGTCTGTGAATCACCAGGTTTACACACTTCACAGCACTCACCAAATCACATACCCTCCCCAATGTCCATAATCCCACCCCCTGCTCCCAACCCCCCCCACCCCCCAAATTGGATACTTTTTACAGGGTAAAGAGAGACACGGCCTTGTTATCACTGACACTCCATTAGACTCCCTCTGATACCAGTCCAGTAAGGAGTGGAAGATTGCCTTGTTTCCTCTGGGTGGGTGTTGAAGATCAGACCCTTCACATTTTCACTATCGTAATTGGTGTGCCTTCTCATCTCCATCTTCCAGGGTCTTCTTATGTGTCTTTACATTTAATATCGGGGTTTTTACTTGTACTTAGAAAGAAAGAATAGGGAGATATACATGTGCTTCATTTTTAGGGAAGCTGAAGTCTAAGAATTTTCTAATTCAGTTTTTGAATAGGTAGTACATTTACATGGTATGAACCCCATCAAAATATAACAAATTACATAGTGAAAAGACCCTCTTTCTTTCTTGTTCATCTTCTGCCCAATTTTTACTCTGCTCTTACCCACAGTTTCTTTTCAGAGTTTCTTTATGCATATATAAGAAAAAGATAAAGATTATTTTACTCCATTTTACATAAAATTTGGCTCAATATGTACACTGTATTGATTCTTCTTTCCCTCTCTCCATTTAGCTGTATATTTTAGAGAACTTCTCATGTCAAGAACATGAAGAGCTTTTTTTTTAATAGTTTCATAGATTTCCATTGTATGTATAAAAGACAGGATTTTTATGGTATTTTTGAACTACTTTAATAAATTGTGAATTTTCTCAGGATTATTAATTTTCTTTTATACTAGTGTTTATCCTCAAACGATCAGATGTTTGAGGAAACTTGGAGCTAGCTTGTGTGTTTTTCTTTCTAGAATTGTTTATATGTAATATGTTTATTTTTAAGATAAAGAACATTTGTCATTTTCTTTTTCGTATATCGTGTTTTCTAGATCATCTCAGGAATTCCATGATTCTGACATCTTAGAGGAAAAAGAAAAATGCCAAGTCCAATTATGAAAGTTACAGAAGTGTTTAATGCTTTTAATTGCAAGAAACAACAATGCAAGAAGGTTTTGGATGTTCTCTTTCCACTTGCAAAAAAATGCCGGTAAAGATCTGCTTTCCCAAGATTCCTGCCCTAATAGATCTCTCTGCCCTGTTCCAAGGGCCTGTATCATAGAGCCTGCAGTCAAGTGTACTCCATCTAAACCAATGCTGTAAATTGTCTGAGATTTTCGGCACAAAATGTTTTACAAGATTTGCTAGCCCTCATGAAGTAGTCCCACCTAACTGTTACCTGATGATAAGAAATTGGACGCTTTTGGTTAAAACATAGAAAAGAGTTTACTCACTGCAGATAGGAAAACTGTGAGGAAATAAAAAAAAAATGTTTCAAGAGGTTTTGTTTGTTTATTTTTTGTTTTTTCTTTTCCTTTCTTTTTTTTTCCTTTTCTTTTCTTTCTTTTTCCAGAGAAGAAGAGCTCTGTTTCTAATTTCCTTGGCATTATTCTCACAGCCATTATTGTGATTTCTGTATGTGAGGCTTACCACCTGATGCAACAAAGAAGGAATAATGGTTGTAATGCTCCCTCCTCTGTGTACATGTAGCCATAAGGAGTTAATGTTGTAACTGGAGGTAGCTGAATCAGAGTATAAGAATTTGGTCTATTTTAATGCATCAAAGTGTTAGGTCCAATGACCAGTACAAATTATGGCACAAAGTAGATTTCAGTGAACATTCACAAATAAATAATGTCAAGGAAATTAAGCAAGCTGCTTTGAGAGTCTCAACTTGTTAGATCTTGATTGGTTCAAATGATGTGTCAAGACACTTGAGGCTGACATGACATACATTCTTTCTTCACTTTTTGTTTTTATTAATGAAATCAAGATTTTTGATGAGGAAGATGATCCTATTCCCAATACAGGGATAAATCATAATTAGTCTAAGCTAGTACTTTGCCAATGTTTGTCTTAGTGATGTGATATAATTTTGGTCAGCAAAACAGAAAAAGGAGTTTTATTTTTAATTTAATTATTTTAAAATTATATAATTGTAAAAGCTTTCCTCACATTAAAAAAAAAAAATGCCAATAGGAAGAACCAGGATTTCCCACTCCTGGAATAGCTGCACTATTTTGTCTGAGCTTGACGAAAAGCCAATTCTCTGAGTATGGCAAAATTGAAAATAGGAAGAATTCAAACCCCCGATACGCCCAATTTACCAACACTGGAGACTTGTTATATAATAAATAATAATAATTCCCCATATAGTTTAAGTTACTGCGATTTGAGTTTTCTTATATTTGCAACCAAAAGCATGCTGACACAATAATCTTTATATGTTACATTTTGACAGTAAGAGAACTGATAATTCACTTGTGAGAGTGTTCATATTAAAATACACATTGATCATGTAGTTTGAAGAAATAGCAGCTATAGGGCGCCTGGGTGGCTCAGTGGGTTAAAGCATCTCCCTTCAGCTCAGGTCATGATCCCAGGGTCCTGGGATCGAGCCCTGCATCGGGCTCTCTGCTCCGCAGGGAGCCTGCTTCCTCCTCTCTCTCTGCCTGCCTCTCTGCCTACTTGTGATCTCTGTCTGTCAAATAAATAAATAAAATAAAATAAAATAAAATAAAAGAAATAGCAGCTAGAAACTGTATTTAGGGGACATCTGGGTGGTCTTTGGCTCAGGTCATGATCCCATGGTCTTGGGATTGAGTCTTGCATCAGGCTCCCTGCCAGGGAGGAGTCTGCTTCTTCCTCTCTCTTTAACCCCTCATTGTTCACTCTCTATCTCTCTTGTTTGTTCACTCATTCTCTCAAATAAATAAAATCTTTTGCAAAAAGAAACAATATTTAGTTTTCAGAAGTTACTCTTTCTAAGAAGCCTTCTTGGTTGAAATCCCAATGTATTATTTTTATGTCAGTACATCTTTCAACAGCCTTGGGAATTTCACATCTCTTGTAATTGAAGTATGATTTACTTATATAGGGAATTACTTTGAAAGGCTAATATTGAGGAAGCAGTAATCAATAAGTTCATGATATTAGATAAGCAATAGGTATTGCTTGGGGTCCAGAGGCAAGAAAAATACCTTTTAGTCATAATAAAAATACTATGAAATGCAATGAACTTATAAATATTTAATTGACATTGTGGGGGAAAAGTTTATAAAATTTTCTGATAACAATGCAATGATAATTAAAAATTAAATTTCTTCTCACACCACACTGAGGGTTTTGGAAGGGAGGGGGGTGAGGATTGGATGAGCCTGGTGGTGGGTATTAAGGAGGGCACATATTGCATGGAACACTGGGTATGGCGCATAAACAATGAATTTTGGAACACTGAAAACAATTAAATTAAATTAAATTTAAAAAATAAATATCACTTTTCTACATGCACTTGAAAAAAATTAATTTGTTGTTTCCATTGTTCATAACTGACCATGTCTAAAATGTTATTTTCTTTGTTCAATGTGTCTGTATTAACTTATTTTAATAAATTTATCATATTTGTATGTTTATAAGTCACCTTACCAGAATTAGTTGTGATTTTTGTTTCTTTAACTCTGTTTTCCATCAGTTTTCATGTTCCTCGAACTTGAGATTTTTCAGCAACCCAACTAATCTGGGAATATCCTCTCTACAATGATTTTTTGGGGATACAGTTTTGTATTATTCCAAAATATATTCATGTTTTGAATAGTTTTAAACAAAAATTTTCATAGAGAATGTATACTCATGTATGTTCCACTTTTGAAAAATTTAGATTCTTCTATGTTTTTGTTTTCTGAATCTCATCCATACCCAGGACTATGTATGTCATCTCTTAGCAAATGCCACCTGTGATATTGTGATATAATAAAAGATATATAGTTGATTTTTGTCCCTAGTTCCTGGCACAGAACTCCTAAAACCTTTAAGATTTTCTGAATGACAGGGGTGGGAGGAACATCTTTTATTATTCATAATAAGCCCCTTTCAACCATACTTCGGTTTATGCTGGTGAAGAGACTCTTGAAGGAAGGAGATTGGTTGCCAAAGGAACCAACAAAGTGATCAGAAGGTTAGACATTTCAACCTCAACTCGAGTTAATTCCAATAGCCAATCATTTAATCAATCATGCCCACATAATGGAATTTCCATTAAAACCCTAAACAAAAGAATTCAGAGAGCTTCCACATGCCAGGAGGGTGATGCACCCCAAGCTCCATGAGGACAAAAGCTCCTGTATTCAGGGGTCCGTTGGACCTTGCCCTATGTACCTTTTCATCTGGCTGTTCATTTGTATTTTTTATAATAAACCAGTAATAGCAAATGGACTGGTAATAAGTAATGTTTTCCTGAGTTCTGTGAGTCATTATAATAAATCATCAAGCTTAAGAGGAATTTATGGAAACCTCTAATTTGTAGCCAGATCAGACAGAAATGTGGCTAATGTGTGGACCCAGTACTGAGTGATTTTTATTTAAAGTAGTGTGCAGTCTTCCGAGACTAACTTCTTAACCTGTGAAGTTTGCACTAATGTCAGCTAGTTAGTTTTAGAATGAATGAAATTATAGGACATCCTGTTGGTGTCTACAGAGAAATGGAGAATTGTTTGATGTGAAAAACCTATTATATTTGATGTTGGATGTATTGTGAATAGAAAAATAGTTTTCTTTATCTCTGACATCTTTGCCTGAACACACTATCAGTACTGTTAGTACCACAAATACAATATTTTTTCAGCCCAAGCTTGTCATTTGCATTCTGAAAACTGCTCTTCTATCTTATATTTCTATTTTTTTCAAAATCCTTCTCATTGGACTCAGGTTTGAAAATTCAGAGTCACTTTGATTTCCTCTTCTCATTTGCATTCAGAGTATAATCTGCGGACAAAATTCATTTCCTGCTTCAGTCAAACACCAAGCATTTATTAAGCCTCTCCATAGGTTTATTACTATGTTGGCAAAAATGGAGGACACACAAGAAACACTAAATTTATTGCAAAAAAGCACAGAAGATCACACACTCAGGTGGTCTCACCAATTTCCTTGTTTGCCAATATAAAATTACCAATGTTAGCTTGTTGAGTTAGTAGTTACCATAAGCATAGATATAAAACAATTTCTGTGTAGTAGGATTTATGAGTTAGTGGCCTAATTTTCAGGAAAAATCTGTTTCAAGAATTGCAGTACTTTGAAAAAGAGCATAAAGTATAATAATAAGAAAACACAGATCAAAAAATCCATTACATGAAATATGTACTCACTTCACAGTAGAGTCTGGATCTTAGATTGGGTCTATTGGACTTTTTGCTCCACCTTAATGGTAGATAAGATAATCTCTTTCTCTGCCCTGCTATGTCCCTAATAGCAGGAGATAGCCTGGGTAGATGGAATACTTTAATTTTTTTCATCTCATACGAGTCCATTATTTCAAAGCTCTCATTCTCCAAATCTCTTTTGAAATTATTTTTTTGTATTCTTATCAATTATTCATGCCACTGACTACCAGCCTTTACAGATGAACAGAATTCAGGGTGATGAGTACTAGAATAGAGATATCCAGTGAGATCCATGAGACTACCTAGGTCTGGCACCTCCTCTCTGAGGCTTTGGGACAGAGTGGGTGGGGAAAAAGTTAGACATTTTAGAAGAGGTAATGTCTAAATTGACTATTAGAAAGCATGTGTGAATATTCAGATTAGGGAGAGCAATTCAGACAGAGATTAGAGTGTGTAAAGGCTTAGAGATATGAGAAAGCATAGCACTTTCAGAGAACTTTCATAGTAATTTCAGATATAGAATGGTGTATATAAATTTGGGGTGGTATAAATGAGGCTGGACTGAACTGGATGCCATTGGCCAGAACATGAAGTTCCTGATAGGCCATGCTCAAGAGTTCCTAAAGGCTATGGGGAATCTGTAAAGGATTCAATGGAGAGATATGACATGATCCTCCATATATATTCCAAAATCAGTGCAGTAGCCTTTGTAATAGTGGATTATTAGAGGCTAAGACAAGAAGCAGAGAGTGCTGTTAGGATCCTACTGCAATGATCTAAATAAGAAATAATGAGCTTGAACAACTGCAGTGCCATTGAGAATGGAGAGAATGAAAAGATTCAAGAGAATTGTGGCTCCAGGAGTACAAGGAGTGAGAGCTACTACATTTCTGTTTTAGGCAACTGAGAAAATACTGCTACAATCCAGAGCTAATGAAGGAGCCCTATCTGATTCAGCATAACTGGATTTTCAGAAGAGCAGATAAAGAAAATGATGAGGTAAAGCACCTGGATTTGAAGACCGCTAGAGAATTTCAAGATAGTGACGTTAGTGAAGTGAGGGCTTTAGGAATGAGTAGGAGTGAGGAAGTAGAAAAAATTGGCTTCCACCAGTTTTGCTTTAGGGCTTTTGGCAGACAAAGCATGGTGAAACATGATGGCTAATGGAAGGAATAAAGGGAAATATTATAATTAATTTTAAAAATTATAAATGAGGGGCACCTGCGTGGCTCAGTCAGTTAAGCATCTGACTTCAGCTCAGGTCAGGATCTCAGTGTCCTGGATCGAGTCCTACATTGGGCTTAGTACTCAGTGGGAAGTCTGCCTATCCATTTCCCTCTCCCTCTTCCCTGCCCCTGCACTCCTGGTCTCCCTCTCTTTCTCAAATTAATAAATAAAATCTTAAAATATATATATATATATATATATATATATAAGTACATATGTGTATATATATATATATATATATTCTTCTTTGATCTCCAATCTCTCTCTCTCTACTTCCTCTCACTCTATAAGCATACTTAGATCATATATATGTGTATAAATGTATATATATGTATATATGTGTATATGCATATATGTATACATGTATCATATATATGTATATATACATATATACGTATATATGTATACATATACACACACACATATATATGTATATATATATGATCTAAGTATGCTTGTAGAGTGAGAGGAAGTAGAGAGAAAGAGATAGGAGATCGAAGAAGAATCAGAACAATTAAAGAAACAAGGGCCCAAAAGAGCTAGGAAGAAATGGGCATGATAATAAAAGTGGTGAGTTTAGTTTTGGGAACAGTGACTATGAATGAACCCTTTTCTCTAAGACGGGAGGGAAGGAAAAGATCATGTGAGAAGAATAAAAGGAATTTTATATGGAAAGGAGAGTGTGACTATACAGGAATTTTGAGGTGGAACGACAAGAAATCAAAGTACTTCATGTGAACATTGTCCTTCTCCTGAGGAGAGCACTTCATGCTCATGAGAATGCTTTGGTCTAACAGTTGTGAGTATATGACTGTGAGTCAGTAGATGATGACCGACAGCATTGTGAAGCATGTATATGGGTTTATTTGGGATCGGCTAGTGTGAAATCATACAAGACCTTTTAGCACAATTTCAAAAAACCCCTTTCATGGTTCAGCTGCTGATAGAGGCCCTAAAAAAAAGACTAGAGGAAGGTCAAAAAAGATAGGGATCTGACAGTGGTCTCCTTAACTACTATTTCTTATATTCTGCATCCACTCTACATAATGTTTGTTTCTCAATTCATTTACATTTTCCAGTCTTTTCAGCAGCTACAGATCTACAGGCAGACACAGTGCTGACCATTATAGTGCATCTGTGAAAGGAATGGAGAAGCTGAGAGGTAGTGAGTGAGCCAGGACAGTACCAGGTAAGGAACCTACCTCCCACCCACATGAATGGCTGCTCTTTCCTGAATGGAATTGTTGTTTCCATTCTTTGGCTTTTTCTTGCCTCTGCCCTTTGCTCATGTCTCTACCAGAGAGTTTCCTTCTTTTTACCAACTTTACAACAGTTAAGATACACCTTAATTGCTCCCTCTTAGAACCTTTTCTGGTCACTTCACCTGTAATAGATTTCTCTCATTTCTATCTCTGGTAATATGCACAACTTTTACGGACTTCATCATGTTTCATGTAATTTCATTTGTTGTTTTCATGTCTACCATCCTTATTTAGTTTGTTGGTCTTTGGGCATAGCAACCATGTTTGAAATTTCTTTGAATCCTAGGCCAAACACTGTCATTAGTAAATATTCAATAATATTTGATTAAAAAACAATGGAGTGCTACCAAATGATAACTATCTTTGAGAGGAAATGGCATGGTAAAAAACATCATGAGTCCAAAGTTAGCCCTGAATTTAAATCACAACTTGTAATCACAATACTAGCTTTGTGATTTTAGACTAGCTACATAATCTCTCTGAGCTTACATTTCCTTGATTTTAAAATGGGGATAATAACTATTTTTCAGACTTTTTAGGAAGATTAGAATCGGTATAATCACCTAACAAAAAGCTTGGCATATTGTAAATACTCAATAAAGCGTAGCAATTATTACTTCCTTTGTCTTCTGTACTTTTATCTAAACCTTAAATAACGTAGTTGCAAAGACCCAAATATACACTATATGGCTTAAATAGTAACTAGAGGAGGCCAGAAACAAACTATTGACGTAATTTAAACTGAGCTGGAAGAAACCCAAGACACTCTGTTTATAATCTGGACCTGGATCCAATAAGCAACAGCTGCTGGATGGATGTACCACAAGGATGTCAGGTGCTCACTGCTCAGTGCTAGTGTTTATCCAGGGGTCTACACTAACCTATCAAAAATGACTTCATGCACAGATGGTCTGGGCTTCATTTCACTTGGTTTTCATGACTGACAGTAGCCAATCTGTCACAGGGAATAATCCTACCCTAATCAGATGGAGGGATCGATTCACCAAGTATTGTCTCTTTTTTCATTACCAATGACTATAAGTACATGAAGTAATTTTTCTATTAAGCAAACGTCTTATACACGAAAAATAAAGCTCATGGTTAATCTGGAAGAATTCTTTGCCCAAGAGTTCTGGCATTAGTGAAGTCTTGTTGGGAGAGCAGGAGAGAACAAAGGCCTGCCATCCAAAGTGAAAACAGACCACAGTACAATAGCAACCACTGGGGTAATTTGTGTGTATTTAGGGAATTACAAGGTTGCCAAGGAGAAATGCACTGTGATGGGCTGTTTAGAATAGAGCAAGTATTTTAGGAAGAGTAAAAAATATCCAAATCTGTTTTGCCAGACATCATTTGTAAATATAGTTCTATCCAGGGATGAAATATTATATGCAAACTAGTATGCCAATAACTCTTTTCAACAAACACTTGTCTAAACTTGGCTAAGAATCTTAACATTGTCAAGGGAGTTGTTGCAAATGATGTGCTTCTCTTTGCTAGTATCAAACAGTCCTAAGCTGGTTAAACCATGCTTTCCTCAGAGCCACTTTCTTGGAAGGTGTGTGGATAGAGATGTGGTTGCAACAAGCTCTGTGACTAGATTACTGGAGCTGGTAGTAATAACCCAGTAATACCAGAGTAGCAGGTGCTGATGGTGCTTTAAGTGTCTCTGAGAAGTCACCCTGTAGGCTTCCTGCCCCTGTGCTCATGACCTGAGAGTTCCTTTTACATATTCTCAGCTACCTGCTGTATCTACTATAGGCCATGCTCCTGCTTTCCCCTCCAGTTTCTCTCTGCATTTTTTCCTCTACCCAAACACACCTGCTGAACTTCTCCTACTGGTTAATTCCTAGTTTTCCTTTAGGTCTCAGCTTTGACATACTTCACTTTAGGAAGTATTCCCTGAACACATCCTAAGATGCTTCTCCTCTGTTCTCCCATACTACCTGGTATTTTTTCCTTAAACATAGCATGTGTCATGTAAACTATGAGGATTACCTGTTTGTCTATCTCCCATTAGTATAAAACTCATTAGATCTCTGTGTTGGATCTTGTCCATGGTTAAATTTTCAATACCCAGCAAATTGTTTGGGACATAATAAGAGATTAATAATTGTTTAACATATGAATGAATAAATAAGTATACCCCAGACAGTCTAAGACTATAAAAATTGGTAAGATGTATTGGCATGATACTAAAGAAAGTAGTCATAATAGATCCGAAGAAAGATGATTTGGAGGAAATGTTTTACTTTTTAAAAATAATTTATCTACCAATAAATTCTGAAACACTGAAAAGAAATAAAGTAAAATGAAAAAAGATTATCTTAGTGTCTGGAAATGTTTGGAGGACTTTTGAGTACTGATCTGCTCAAGAATAAGTTGTTGACAAGATGCCTCCAAGTACTTTACTGTGTGTTTCGAAAAAACATAAAACTAAAACAAAGGCATTTTCCAACACAACACAATACAGAGAACTAGAAAACTAATTTGGATTACTATTTAATCCTCAGGTCTCTTTCAAGTTTCAGCAATTATCCAATAGTGTCCTTTGCAGAAAATGGTCTACTCCAGAATTACAGGTTGCATTTAGCCATCATGGTTCCTTAGTCACCTTCAATCCGGAGTGCTTTTCAGTATTTCCTTGCTCTCCATGATCTCAATACATTCAAAGATTAGTTTTGTTGTTGTTGTTGTTGTTTCTTTGGGGGTGGGCACTCCATTCTGCATGTGTGAGATGTAAATTGGATTACATTGACAGGACTATCACAGAAACAATGTTGAATTTTTACATCCTTACATTTCTTACATTTGTGTCTTATCAGAGGGCACATGATTTTAATTTGTCCCTTTATTGGTCATGTTAGAGTTCTTTACTGTACTAAGATAGCATCTGACATGCTTCACTACTGTAAAGTTACTTCTTTCCTCACTCCCCGCCCCTGTAATTAAGAACTTTTGGAGAGGTATTTTGAGACAACTTAATATTTCATAATAGCTGATACCACGTCGTGAAAAGAGGTCCATGAGGTGAGGAACTGAGGCCTCTTGCCAACAGCCATACTAGTGAGTCATTTTCAGAATGACTCTGTTAGCTCTAGTTGAACCTTCAGATGGCTGCAGCGCTGGCCATAATCTTGACAGCAATGTCATGAGAAACCCCAAGCCAGAACCACCCAGGTAAACTGCTCCTGAGATCCTCACCCCTAGAAACTATGAGAGATAAGTAAATATCCTTTGTTTTAGACCACTAAATTCAGGGATAATTTTTATGTGGCTATTGATAACAAATATAATATGTTGGCAGGGTGACTAAATCATCTTGTATTTTTCCCCTAATGTTTGTTCTGGGTTTAGTACTGAAAGTCTCATAATTTAGGAAACCCCTCAGCCTTGGGTAAACCAGGACAACTAGATGTTAGTCACAATATAAAGTGTATGCATATTGTAGAGTCATGACTTCATGTGCATAGTGGAGAGCCGCAGCGTAATAGCCAGTGTAGTTGATAGCATTTTTAACATGAAATAATTAAAACAGATAATTCCTAAATTCCTTCTCAGGCCCAAATTAAGTCTCGTTAAGAATTCAGTTTTTGGATGGTAGCTATAAAAATAATTTCAAAAACTGGTAGGCTGAAGCTAGTCAGTATATTTTAATGCAAATTGTATAGCTGTATTACTGCAATAAGGGGATGTCTTGAATCGATTCATGGCTCACAAAAGAATCTCTGAAACCATGGGGTTTTTAATATAACTCCTACCTGGCTGAAAAAGTTTTAGGTCCTCATGTTAGCGTTTGATTCCTTCCTTCTCTCTTCTCTATGTGGAATTTTTCAAAAAACACAAGCTAACAATCCCAACGACCTGTCATTTAAACAAAAGATTATTTTTATCCAAAGAATAAATAATTACTTAGTTCAGCAAAGTGTAAAGTCCTCCCCACTTTTTAAATCCTGAGATATGTTGCCTGTGTGGGACTCCGTATGCATTTTAGTATGGGAAAATGAAACTTATTTTCTCCTAGAAATCCCAGGAACTTGAAAAATAGATAGTGGCTGAGGGTTCCAGGGGAGAGCAAAGGGCACCTGTGAAATCTGAGGAATCTGAACATCGACAGAGTGGGTCCTTGGAGAAAAATACATTGTAAGGGGGACAAAGAAGATGGAGAGGCTTATGAGGAGCCTGTTGAATCATAATTAATGTGGAGGGGGTGGAGTTGTGACAGAGTCACTTTTGCTAAGCTGAAACCTGGGGCAATGAAATGATGCTGTGCCTGGTTCAGTGTTTCCAGTCTAACATCCAACAGTGATTCTGCAAAGCCTTGAGGAGCAGAGATAACCATCAGAATAACAGGGGAGGTGCCAGAGTTCCAATTTGGACTAAAACTTGACTGGACTTCATGTTTGCATTGTACTGAGTGCTTTTGGGGTACAGTGAAATGCTTGGGGGCTTTAGGGCAGGCACTAGAAGATAAAAATAGATCTTCTGATGTGGTTGTTTAAAAATAAGTAAATTCTCCAACACTACTTCATGCAAAAGGTAGAACTTAATTTCTTTTATTTTGGGTGTGGGCTGTACTTAGTAATTTGCTTCTTGTGAATAAAACATAGTGGAAGTGATGCTTTGTGACTTCTGGGATTATACTGTAGTAAGCCTTGTGGCCTTCTCCTCATTCTGTCTCTTAGATCACTAGTATTTGAGTCATGAGGATACTCAAACAGCCTTACAGAAAGGTCCATATGACAGGGAACTAAGTCTAGCTGCCAGTAGTCAGCAAAGAACTGAACTGAGGCATCCTGCCAACAGCCACATGAATAAGCCACCTTGGAAGTAGATTCTCTAGTTCCGGTCAAGCCTTCAGATGACTGCAGCTCTGATCAACATCTTGACTGCAACATTGTGAGAGGTCCAGAGGCAGAATCATGCAGCTAAGCAACTCTCAAATTCCTGACCCAGAAAAACTATGAAGTAACAAATGTTTAAAATTTTTGTAACCACTAAATTTTAGAGTAATTTGTCATACAGCAATATGTAGTTAATATATCTACCAACCCAGAGACAAAAATCTTAGGCTTGTTTTAACAAAATTTGGTGAAATAACGGAATATGACTCTACTTACCCTTGGGGTAGTATGTTGCAAATTATGTGGATCTGGTACAGCAAGAACACTATACACAATGGAAGATGATAACATATACCCTAGTTTATGGACTCTGTAAGCCACTAGGTCTAGCATCTCCTTTTCTGCCCTACTCTATGATCGTTTTCTGATGGCAGTAAATCCTGGAACAATAATCTAGTTTCAGGACCCCTGACTATATTCAGTTGTATAAACAATATGAAAAAGTCTATGGAGACAAGCAATAGCAGAGAGAATGAGAATAATTATTTGCCTGCTTGGTGGTGGTGGTGGCAGGAGAATACCTAGGTCAAGACCTTAGTTTTTAGGAGGACCCATATATTTTCAGCATTTGGATTTGTGAAATTCCACTATATTCTTCCGATTGCTCCTTTTATATCTGAACTCCTTTTATATCTGAATTTGAATGGTTTCCTCTTCCTTACAATGAAAAGATCACTAATTAGGATAGGAATGTACAGGTATGTACTCATTGTCGTAGTGAGATGGTTGGAGCTTAAGTACGTGTGGGCCAGGGAAGTCCCAGGGCTCTCGCTGCAAAGGCCTTGTGCCTTGGGAGGACAGCTGGAGAGAAAGTGGTTGCCAGCCTGGGGGTCTTGGGGCTCTCAATGCAGGGGACACCCTGGCAGGACAGCCAAAGCTAAAGTGGGGGCAAGCTGGGGGTCCCAGGGTGCTTCATGTAGAAGGTGTCCTAGTAGAGCAGCTGGAGCTCCAGGCAGCTGGAGTCCAGAGTGACAGGCTGGGAGTCCCATGGCTGTCTATATAGGGGGTACCCTAACAGTATGGCTGGAGGTGAGGGCCTGGAGATTCTTGGACACCCTGTGCAGTGGGGCATCATGGTGAGCAGCTAAAGCCCAAGTGGTGTGGGCCTGGAGTGTTCTGGCATGATTTGCACCAATGTCACTTTGGCAGGACACCTAGCTGTAGTAAGCATTGACCTGTGTGTCACACATACTGGTATGTGCCATACCTTGGTGGGAAGACTTGGAAGGAAGGCTTGCACTGGTGTGGGCTAAGGACCTGGAGCTTACTGAGATGGTAGGCCTACTAGGGTGACTAGGGTGCCTGAACCCTGCTTTGGCCTGGGCTATCAAGGTGGAGGGGAAACGTTATCTGTGGCACTCTGCAGCCCCTCTGGCCCAGAGAATTTTCACATCTCCCCATTGTTTGGCCCTGTTATAGGACTACTTTTGTAATATTTTAGTTGTTCTTTTAAACCACAGTTTTTTGTTTTTTGTTTTTTCCTGTGCCCCAAGGTGCATGAATCTGTTCCTGGTCCCTCAGTACTACCCCTCCCTACTACAGTTCATAAGGTAGGGGTAGGTTTTCCCTTCCTTTTACTATGTCTCTGTTTTTCTTGCCTTTCTCTATGTGGTCTCTCTCTCTTTCTTGTGCAAAAGCTGTTCAGTCAAACATCTGTTCTTCATCAGGAGGAATTGCTGTATAAGTAGGTATAGATATAGTATGTCAATGGAGAAGGTGGATTCAGGGTCTTTCTACTTCACTATCTTGGACTGGAATTCTGTATCAAATGATCCCTGCAAGATGGAATCCCAGAGCCTTGTTGCTGATCCCTTATTTCTACTCTATAACAACATCTGTGGAACAGAAACAAATGCCCTTGGGTTAACAGCTAGTTCTTACAACACAAGATTGGACAACATACATGGATCTATTCTTTTTTTTTTTTTTAATATTTTATTTACTTATTTGAGAAAGAGGGAGAGGGAATGGGAGCATGGTGGGAAAGGGGCAGGGGAAAGAGAGAAGCATACTCCCTGTTGAGCATGGAGCCTGGCGGGGGGCTCTATCCCAGGATCTGGAGATCATGTCCTGAGCCAAAGTCAGAGGCTTAACCAACTGAGCCATCCAGGCTCCCCCACATGGATCTATTCTTAATTCAAGAACTATTCTCACCCCTAACAAGCAAGTCATTCCTGGAGAACTTCAGATTATAAGTCCAAGATGAAGAACATAGTTTAAAATCTGAGTTTAGGGGTGCCTGGGTGGCTCAGTGGGTTAGGCCACTGCCTTTGGCTCAGGTCATGATCTCAGGGTCCTGGGATCGAGTCCCGCATCGGGCTCTCTGCTCAGCGGGAGCCTGCTTCCTCCTCTCTCTCTCTCTGCCTACTTGTGATCTCTCTCTGTCAAATAAATAAATAAAATCTTTAAAAAAAAATAAAAAAAATAAAATCTGAGTTTAAAGAAAGTAGAAATATGCTCTTTTCTTGAGTAAAATATGTTCTAAACAATCTTATATTCTATAGGAAATACATTATTTCAACCAAAAGTGATTAAAAAACTAGCATTATTGAGTAATCAAAATGTTCCTAGGGTTTCTCATCTAAAATTCAACAAATGTAAATACTTGAGACAAGATAATATAAGGTACTCATAATATAAAGTACTCAAGAACTTAATTAACAATTAAAAATAAAATGCATGAAAACAAAAAAGAAAATCAAATGCAGAATAAAAAGCCCATGAATAGTTTCCCTGGGAACTGAAAGCCCTGTGTGCCTCTGAGATTTGCTGCTCTGATTCCTAACTGCTAGGTGGAGGAATGCCATTTTGCAAATACAGAGTATATTAGACAAATATTTACTGGCAATCTTCCAGAAAAAAGTACCCCTTACATGGAGGAAATTCAACATAGCTGAGGTTACTGTTCAAAAATAAGGAGTCATTTTGCAGGGTAAAAAGATTGCCTGTGCCACCCACGTTCCTAAACATGCTGTTGATTTCACAAAGGTTTTGTTTACTGTTTCAATTGTGACCTGATTCAGGCCCCTGAGGATTGCCTATTGGCAAATCTGATTGCAAATTTAATTTTAGTTCAGAGATGATTTAAATAAAAACTCATAGTTCAGGTTGTCAGCTCTATGAAAGCATATAGAAGGAAGTACACACACACACAGACAATATTCCAATAGGAAGACATTACTGCATTTTGGGAAAGTTTATTTATCAGTAATTTTTCTGCTCAAGTCTCAAAATAATTTCACAGCACACCCAGCGAACAATTTTTTTTTTTTTTAATCTGACACGGAGATTTTAGAGATCAGAGCAGAGATGGGAAGGAAAAAAATATTCAAGCAAATGATTTTTTTCTAAAAATGTTAAGGAATCTCTTTGGGGGCTCTAAACGAAGCAGTCTGGTTTCCCATCAAATTTGGAATGCTGAGTAGATGTATTAGCTTTGCACTTTTGCAGAACTTGGTGGGATGGAAGAACACAGTGGCATTTGGGGTTTGGCAAAACCTTTCAAATTATTTTTCAAACACTTTTGGTTTGGCAAAGGCAGATTGGATTTTGCCAATGTCTTTTTTCCTACTTTGGAACTCAAGTGTGCTTCAAGGAAAATTTAATCCATATGCTTCTGATTTACTTATTCTTAAGTCATCAAATTATTGTCTTGAAACAATTGATTAATGCTCTAGAGAGTCTTTTGATCTCTTTAATGAAATTGTTATAAAGCCTCCTTACACTCCATTCCTTCTCCTTTGCCCTGAATGTTGAAGCCATGTGAAGTCAGTATTAAATCAAGCCAAAATTTTGGACAATTTACATTTTGTTTCCTATTTAAAGGCCTGTGAGTATGCAGTAGTTATAAGATTAGCCAAAAATATAGCCTATTGTTACTGGATAATATGATTATAGGGTTATACAATTTAAAAAAAAAAATCTTTTCCTCAGTACAAGAGTCCCTTTTCCATCCTTCTGAGAAATCAGAAAGTGGGTGATTACCCACCTTCCATATCAACACAAAGCAGGAAATGGTCCTGTCCCTTGTTGGACAACTCTAAATGTAGGTTTTTCTGTAATCTGTGATTGAAGTTTACAGTAAGTACAGTGGTTATTATCCATGAAGATTATGCAATATTTACCTGGGAAATGTCAGAGCCTTCTTTGCTGTCACCTCTCTAGGCTTATGGTTAAGCTCTTTGCTGGTGTGATAGTCATAGAGTCACTACAAATCCTCAGTGCTATGAAGAGATGTCATTTCTGCATCCAAATCTTTTTATTCCTATCTTCTCTAGCTCAAAGATACAAAGCCTAGTCCCAACTTTATCTAGCCAAAGGACTCACTCATCCCCTAGCATTTACAGAGAACTACTCCAGTTAGCCAGTGAAAAGTACTGAAGCCAAAAAGAGAGACACGGTTCAAGTGGATATTGAATGAATATATCAAGTTATGTTCTGAGCTTAAATGGCAAGGTGAGATTGGTCAGAGCTATGTGGTAGAAGTGCATTCTGGTGATGTCTAGCCAAGAAGAGGCAGGGAATGGCCATAATTAGAATCCCTTGGATAAGAGAGGGGTCAAGATTATGATGACTACGTGTCTTCAACTGACCCAGAAGCTCTTAGGAAGCATAAACTCCTTGGACTATCTGACAATGACCTCACCCACAGGAAAGTAAGTTTTGTGTGGAAGCTGTAAGGAGACTGACTTAGAGTGTGGAGAGTAACCTAATTTAGGGGCTGGCCCAAGGCAGGGGGTGAGTGGATAATCTGGGTGAAGAACATCAGGGCATGAAACTGATTCACCTTCTGGTTGTGCAGAAGCAGCTCCCGTTTTCCTTAGTGTTGTCCTGAGCATACAGGTCTTAAATAAAGCTGTCCTCATGCTTGTGTTCAAGATTTTCCCATTATTCTCTATAACACTCAGATGTCTGTGCCAAACACTACACTGGTGGGGTCTTGGTGATAAAAACCATGGGGTGGGTCTGTATATTTTTATAATTTTCCTTAGAACATTCAAGGAAGCAGATGATGTAATAACTTTAATGATTAAGACCCAGTAAAAAAGGTGCTTCTAGCAGAGGCAACTGAGATTTAAATGATCAGGGAATGTTTCCCAGGGGAAAGGGCAGCTGATTTGCATCTGGAAAGACAGCTATGAGTCATTCCAGTAAGGAAATGGAGAGGGGGAAAGAAGAATGGTATTCCTGCCAGAGGTATCACCATGGGCCTGGGTATGGTGATAAGTTAGCAGGGCTTGTTCAAGAAACCACATTTTATTGTAGAGTATGAGAAAAAGGTGATGAAAATGAGGAGGAGAGATGGTTTAAGGGTTCACTCAAAATGGGTTTTTTATTTCATGCTAAGGAACTTGGACTTTATACCATAGGCAATGGAGGATCATTAAAGATTCCAAACTGGGGAGTTATATGATCAAGTCTGCATTTTAGAAATACCTTTTTGGTATGGAGGGGCAGTCTAGAGGCAATGAGGTCAGTTGGTGGCTATTTCCACAATTCAGTAAAGGCATTTTAAGATCCTAAAGATTGGGGAGTATAAACTTGAGAGCAAATTTATGAGACTTGATTACTGAGTAGATATAGATGATAAAGGACAGAGAAGTATGAAAGACTTTTGTGGTCATTGAAGCAAATATCCTCTTTTTGGAAGAACATATATGACAGAAAGAGACTAAACACAGAATCCAGTGTTTCTTGCCTGGTGTAACACAGTGTTGGTTTCCATGAGATAGCAATCTGCTATCTGTGTCATTTTATGGGTGCATTTAGGCCATTCACATTGAGAGTGATTATTGATAGATATTTTTTATTGACATCATGTTACCTTTGAAGTCTTTCTTTCTGTAGATTGTCTCCATATATTTCAGTTCAATGCTATTCTTAGGATTTTTCCTCTTTTATAGAACCCCCCTTAATATTTCCTGCTGTATCAGCTTGGTGGTCGCATACTCTTTTAAGCCTTGCTGGTCTTGGAAACTCTTTATCTCTCCATCCATGTTGAATGTCAGTCTTGCTGGATAAAGTATTCTTGGCTGCATGTTCTTCTCATTTAGTGCCCTGAATACATCTTGCCAGCCCTTTCTTGCTTGCCAGGCTTCTGTGGACAGGTCTGACATTATTCTGATGGGCTTTCCTCTGTACATAAGGGACTTCTTTGTCCTAGCTGCTTTCAAGAGATCCTGTCTACAATTATTATTCCTAATTCTTGCTATCAGGTGTCATGAGGACTTTCTAGATTCTATAATCTTGGGGGGGGGGCTGTTCTGCCTCTAGTATATGAATGCTGGTTTCATTCATGAGATTGGGAAAATTTTCATGGAGAATTTGTTCCACTCTATCTTCTAGTCTTCTTTCTTTCTCCTCCCCCTCAGGGATTTCAATAATTCTGACGTTGGAACATTTCACGGCATCATTTATTTCCCTAATTCTGTTTTCGTGGCTTTTTTAAAGCTGTTTGTTCCAGGCTTCCTCCTGATTCTTTCTCTCTATCTGTTTGTCCTTCAGATCACTAATTCTATCTTCTGTCTCAGTTACACTAGCTTTTAGAGAATTTAGATTAGATTGGAACTCATTGAGAACATTGTGAACGTCATCCCTGGTGGCTTTCAGTTCTGCCCTAATCAATTCCCTTTTGTCATCCATGGCTTTCTCCAACTTAGCTATTGCCTGGATAATTGTTAGCCTGAATTCCCTTTCCAACATATTGTCTATGTCGATAGCCATTAGCTCTGTTGCAGAAGGCCCAGCCTCTGAATTTTAATTCTGTTGGGCATTTCTCCTCCTAGTCATTTTGGTGAGAGATGGCTGAACGGATGTAGCTGAATGTATCCGCCATGGTGCAGGCAAGGTGCACCCTGGAACGCTTCTGAGCAATCGAGTCCCCACCCAAACAAGAGAAAAAAGAAAGAGAGAAAAGAGAAAAAAGAGAGAGAGAGAGAGAGAGAGAGAGAGAGAAAAAAAAAAGAAAGATAAAATAAAAGAGAAGGCCCAGCCCAAATTGGCTCCAAGGTAAGATTTATAAAGTATACAAACAAAAACAGACAAACAAAAAGACTGATAAAAGTAGATGACAAGAGAAAAAAAAATTTATACATATATATATAAATATATACAAGCAATACAAAAAAAGAACCTCATCAAAAAGAACACCAAGTATAAGATTTATATATTACCAGGACAAACACAGATACACAGAAACACTGGCAGAAGAAAAAGATGGAATAGTGGTTATAATTTCTCAGTGTGGGTGAGGAAGGTTATTTTGCTTCTTCCTGGATGTATCTTGATATCTTTGTTAAAGGACTCAACTTTCCTAAGATAAAGGGGGAACAAAAATTGGTTTACCTATAGGGGTAGCATTAATTGGGGGAAGGGGATTACCTTGAAGTTTAACTCTATATGAATATTAAAAAATAAAAATAAAAAAAGAATAAACTAAACTAAACTAAAATTTTAAAAAATTGAAAAGGAAAAGAAAAACACAGGTATATGTATCAAAAAGTTCAGGTTAAAAGGTTATTACGGTATTTGATGTACTGGACATCTCACTGTGATGGTAAATAGGTTAAAAAATTATCTATAAAAAAAATAAACCAGAATATTGGGAACAAGTTAAAAATAAAAGAAGTAGTGGTGGTTGTTCTCTTGTCTTCCCCCCCAACCCCCTGGTTGGCTTTCTGGGGGAGGGGCCTGCCCGGTGGGTTTTCAGTCAGTGTTCCTTGAGTTAAGTCCTCCCTCCCCCATCAAGGGGGTGGGCTCTGAGGAAACTGGTTTTTCAGGCCTTTGTTCTCTGGAGGTTTTTATGTTTGTTCATTTGTTATCTCTCACCTTTACAGCTTTTGATGTTTTTTGTAGGTTTAGAAGAAAGCAAACTGCACCCAGACCTCCCTCTCAGAGAGAAGCCTCAGTCTGTTCACCCTGGGTGCTCCAGAGCACATAAATTCCCCCTTGGCTACTGGAAGAGGACGTTCCCAGTTGTGGTCCCTGGGGACGTTGGAACTCCTGCTTGTACCCAAAACCACAACAGCGGTGGCTGTCTGGGCAGCTCCAGACCACCAGAGAGGTCCCAAGCAGTGATAGCACACTGAGATTTTCCCACTGGCCCGGGCTGGGAGTGCTCAGACTTTCTGGGTCCAAGAGCACTGGGCTGGCGCCTGCATGCACCTCTCTCATGGGAGGGTATGGGGCACGACTCAGACTCTGGTCGCGTGGCATACGTGCATAGAAAGTGCACAAGGCTGTCGTTCTGCTGGCTGGTGCCTATAAGCACCTCTCTCAGGGGGAGGTGTGGGATGCAACTCAGACTCTGATAGCATGGTGCAGAGCACACATGGAGCATGCACAAGGCTGTGGTTCTGCTGGCTGGAGAGGCTCCCAGCCCTCACGGGAGCTGCCACCCAGGCACTCTCAGGCGCGCTCGTGGCTCAGGGACCAAGACCTGGTTTCTTCGCTGTACTCTCTCTGGTTCAACACTAGGAGTGGCTGTCCTGGGTCCGGGGACTTAAGTCCCTGTCCCCAATCGCCCCGATTCCCACAATTTCCCCCTACAATTCTTTGCTCTTTTTGAGTGCTTTCAACCAGACTCCAAGTTAATGCTGGTCCCCAGTCACAGGGCACTCTCGTATTGGGGTATTACTTTCCAATGGGTCGCTTCTGGTGGCTCCCTCCCCCTTTTGTTTATCTTCTGATATCAGTCCAATGTTCCCACTCCACTTTACCTTACCACTTTATCCAGACGTGTATAATTCTAATCTCAGGCTGATTTCATGGGTTATCAGAGTTCTTTGTTAGGTAATCAGCTCACTTTAGGGTACAGGTTGAAAGGCACCTCCTCCTAGTTCCCTGCCATCTTGTCTCCAGAAACTCATATTTTTTACAAGAAATGTCAACATTACATTTCCCAATGAAAGAAAAGGAAGAGATATTAGATTCTAGAAATATATCTATTAACTGCTGTAAATGTTTGAATCATTGTCAAAATTAAGAAAATATTTCTAAAAATATTTTTATCATCAACATGTGACAACAAAGTTTGTTCTTTATGGTTACTATAAAGTCTTGTCAAGACACTGAGTAACCATTTCAAAATTTACAAAATGAACTATTTTGGAATTTTAAACAAATTTAGTATTTAACACTTTTGGTAGCTCTTTTTATTTTATTTTTCTTATAAATTACACAATATAAAGATAAGGCAATTACTTTTTCATTAATACCATTTAGATATTTCCGAACAATTTCCATTTTATCCCAGTATGTTTTATGATTGTTTTATTATTCACATAGTTTATGAGGTGAAAAAGTTTAGAAGGTTCCGACATGGGAACACCAAGATTTAAGGGGTGAGTAGAAAAAGTATAGCCCCTGAAGGAGGTTGAAAAAGATTGACCAGAGAGAGGGTATCAAATAAGGGCAGAGTAACATCACTGGAGTCAAGGGAGTAAAAGGATGTGGTTAGCAGTGTCATAAAGCATGGAGAGAATGGATGACTATGACAACTTCTCTCTACTTAGCAAGGAGGAGATGATTGATGATCTCAATGAGCACAGTGCCAGTGATGTTCCCAGGGTGGAATGTAGTTTCAACAGGTTAAGGAGTGGAGGGAAGTTAGGATGTGGAGATGTTAAAATAAGTATACATCTATTCTTCCAAGAAGCTCTATTTGAAAGACTGAAAAAGATTGCAACTGGAGTGAGAGCAATATAGAACTGATAAAAATTATAGTGCTTTCCTCACAGAACTGAAAGAGAAAATATATTCATGAATTGACATAATAGAGAGTGTTTATAGTTACAGGAAGAGAGGGGAGATAAGTAAGGGAGCAGTTTCTGAGGAGGTAGGAGGAGAGAAGATCAGAGTACAGTCAAATGTGTTAGCCTCAAATATAAAGGACACCCTTTTCTTGGAGCCTGTAGTGGCAGAGATGAGTGTGAGGTTCTGATACTAACATATGGCAATGTGGCTACAAATAGTTGAAGGCATACAAACCACACCATTTTGATTTTTCTTAGTCTAATAGAAGGTCCAATTAATCTAGGAGAAGGGAGCTTAAGAATAGCGGTTAAGTTTGAAGTTTGGTGAAACTGGTTGAAATTTGGTTTTATAATGGCTTTAACCTGAACAGTTGAGTGATTTTTTTTTCCAGACATATGTAGCAGGTATAAGAGTACAGAAGACAGATAGTTGGATTGATCTAAAACTGGAAATTTACAGAGTAATCTTAGTGCAGAAGTGAGGTGGTTTGGAGGGTGAGAGCACTATAAGAATATTTGAAGAAACAGATCATAGGACATACATAACAAGGGATCGAAGTGAAGTTCTTGAGATCTACAAGATGGTAGTGGGGCTAGGAATGAATTAGGTGTCAGAGTTGTTAGAGAATGACAGGGGAGAAGACAACATTTTGTGTAGCGTTGAAGAGGGTTTTGGAGATTTCATTTATAATGAAATGATTCTGGAAATGCAAGAGAAAGGCTTGGGGCACTGAAGGACATTGGAAAAAAAATTCAGGAATGAGGAAGCACAGAGTAATGAGAGGAGAGAAGAGATGATTCCAGAAGTTGTATTTTAGGTAGAATTATAGGGGTTCTACAGTTGCAGTAATGGGAGGAATCCATGAAATCAACAGGGCTTGATGTCCCCGGGGATTGAAATCTGAGCTGCAGTTAGTGAAAGGCTCTGGACTCAAGATTCTCAACAAAATACTGTGAGGAAATGTTTAGCCCCCTGTGATGTGCAGCTGGAGATGGTGAAGATGAAGAGAATTCAGCTTTAGAGGCAACACTCTTCAGTGGGTTACTCATGCTTCAAGTTCTCTAGGATTCCTTCTCTGACACCTGCAGGTAGGAAGCAAACATTTTGTCAAGAAGGAGACCAGGCAAAAAAATATGACTTGCATTTGCTTGATTGGGAAGTAGTTCTGTGTCATCTCAGGTTTACCTTTAAGGAAGTGTTCTGGACAGAAGGCTTATGAATCACAGTCATCTGGTCAGGCCAGACCTCCATACAGCACTGGGAATATTGCCACATGCAAACCTGGTGAAACTCTTGAGTCCAGCTTTTTGCCTCCAGGCTCATCCAACTAAAATCACAGTTTTGGCTCAAAACAAAAAATCTTGCTACCAACCAACTTTGCCACTTGAAATGAAAGTTGAAAAACATCCTCAGAACAAAGAGGTCTGGATTCGTCCTTTATTCCTGAGGGAATTTAGGTTTTAATCAAATATCAAAAATTTTTGATCAAATATCAAATATTTCAATCAAATATTTGTTTCTGTCCTAAATATAATAGAGACATTTTATGATTTTAAATTATTTACAGGTTTGTTGCTATATATACCATTCATTTTGCCACAAGTATCTAAGGTGTTTAGAGGAAGAGGAATTGCTCATTTATTGGGGAGTACTATTTGACATATCTTTTTCAGAAATAGGTTAAGCCATAATGCCAATATGAAACAATTTTTTTTAAAGATTTTATTTATTTATTTGACAGAGAGAGATCACAGTAGGCAGAGAGGCAGGCAGAGAGAGGGGAAGGGAAGGAAGCAGGCCCCTGCTGAGCAGAGAGCCCGATGTGGGACTCGATCCCAGGACCCTGAGATCATGACCTGAGCTGAAGGCAGCGGCTTAACCCACTGAGCCACCCAGGCGCCCAATATGAAACAATTTTTAAAGCTGCCACGTATAAATATAACAAAACATAAGGATAATATCTGTTTTTGATTATATGCCTTTAAAATATTTTTATATAAAAATGGAATTTTGTTTTTGTCAGATGCTTTTCCTATTTTTTTGTCTAAATGTGGAGACAACACTGAGAAAATAATGGGGAGAAAAAAAGGAAAGAAATAGATTAAGTATTAGTGTGATATTACGTATTTACATAATAGCTCTACCAAATACTTAATTCCATCCTCTTGACTCTGCCCAGTTTTCTACTTATCCCTGTTCTGGTTCCTTTTCTTACATTCCAGAGGGCAGAGAACATATCTGGTATTTCATGGTAATCTTTTCCTACACACTATGAAAGATAGATGCTTTCCTTTTGGGGAAATGCTTGTATATGCTCATGCACACACATACCCACATAGACAAAATTTTTGGAAATTCATGACTTCTGGCTCTATTCACTCTCCTGAATCCCATCCTAAGGCTCTCAAATTTATTTCCTCTACTCTAGCAAATGAACATTAAGTACAGAATGTCATTTATCAACTGGGGCTGTTTCTACAACCTTCACCTGCCATTAAAGAAAGCATTCAGTCACGTTTGATAAATTACACTGCAAGAAAGGCATGCCATTTTAATTAAGGAGGTATAAGGAAGAAGGCAGGAGTCTTGGGCAGTAGCTTGTTAGGAGAGCACTGAGGTGAGGTGGAGGCTGCTGGAGCAGAGGCTGGGTAATTATAGATTGAAGTTTACCAGTTGTTTTCTCTTAGTATACATATGACTAGAAAGACTTCAAAAAAAGATTCTTTGGCTCAAGAAAAGATTCTTCAGTTTCTGAAGTTGGTCACTGCTGATTGTAGGTAAAGGTTGGATAATCTCAGAAACCAAAGAAACTTCTAAAGAGTGATATGAGTAAAAGGATATATACAGAGTAAAGCATGGAGGTGCCAGTGTGAGGACTACTGCCTTCAATGTTTTCCGTTGAAGCATGGCACCCCCCGTGGTTTTATATAGCAAGGCAAGCCTCTCAGAGCAGTGGACCCAGAACAATCACTGCCTGCATTGTTCCCATCTAGAGTGTCAGTCATTCCTTGACCCTCTCCTGTATCCCCAGAAGGAACCAAAAACATGCTGCATTTGTGGGACATTTCCACCCTGAGTTTCAGTTCATTGTCATAGAAAGCTCTGGCCTGCTTTTTCTGTAGCACATCCCAACTGGAGCTGGTGTGCTCAACTCTTGCCAGAAATGAATTCCTGAAGTAGATGACTAAAATAAAACTGCCTGTGAAAATCTAGTTTATACGTTAAGACAGAGACATAGCTTTAGCTACAATTGTATTTACAGAGAAAAAAAAAATAAACAATAGAAGAAATCATCAAATAACACTCTCCCCTTCTTTCTTCTTGACCCAGCTTTCCTTCCCTTTTGTGCTCAACTCATAATCTCTTTGTGCACAGTTTATTTTACCAAAGAAGTTGTTTAATCAACGTGGAATATGTCAGCTAAATACAAATCTATTTAATCAAAAGAGGAGTGTCAGGGACCCTTTGTCTTTAATCTGAAAAAATGGGGGCTAGGATGATGTTTACCATGGGGACAGAAGAAAGATATCATAATTTTAATGTCTTCCATCACTTTTTACTTGGGTTCCATTTAAAACAAGGCCGACGTTGATCTCCACACCATCAAAAGGCCAAAAATCACTCCAGATTTTTTTGTTTGTTTGTTTTGTTTTGATGCTTCCCAAATACAGCCTTGATATGTCAGTTTAAGAAAGAAGAGGTTCAGACCTTCCTACAGGTCTTTTCCCTCTAGGAGCTTTTGAGGGAGAAATCTGTGTTGTGACTCTATATATAGTTAGGGGGAACATTATACTGATCTACCAAAGCAGACAATCTTAAAGCTGGGAGGAAAATAGCTATAAACTCTCCACCTGAATTTGTTGGATTATTTCAACCTCTATCATGATACAAATATCTATGACATGAGAAGAGAGAAGCTTGGTCTGAGATATTATACTCATCAAATATGTGCTCATTATTACTGAATCACAGATTGATAAAATATGATCTAAATTATTGTTAGTAATCAGGATTTACTTTTCCTTTAGCTTACTTTTTCCATCTGGTTTTGGTTTTGTGGTTGCCTTTCCAGTTCTGAGTAAATGTAATAAAAAAGAAGATTAAGAAAATAAAAACACAGTATGATTTGTGAATCTTGGCCCTTTCCAGCCCTCTAAATAAATAGATATTTTAAGAAATCAAGACTGCGTATTACCTTAGAGACTCATGTTTTAAATACCCAAACCAGATATAAAATGAACATGTTTCATTCTTGAATGACATGTTCAACAGAGAAAACTGTTTATTTCACCCCACCCTGATATTCTGTAACAAAGATCCTGATAGCAAGAAAGAAAAAAAGAAAGAGACACACACAGAGAAATCCAGCAATGAGAAAAAGCGCAAAAATATATTGGTTAGCATGGCCAAGGGATTGGAGCCAAGTTCTTGGGGGTAAACATTAGTTCTCTTATCTCAGAGGACCCTCCTATTCTCCATCATCAGATCTTATCTACTATGACACAATGAAAGCATACACTCTCTGTGCATCTTCATCGTCTCCAACTTGAGTTCATGGAATCTATTACAGGTCTATTGATCAAAACATGAGAGTAATAATAGTAATAATGATAGTTCACGTATAATACGTGCCAAATGTTGTATCTCATACATTAAGACATTATCTATAGTTCTCTCAGCAATTCTTTCTGTTAGCCTGTATTATTATTATTGCTACAGGTTTATTGAGGGGAAATAGAAGCTTAGAGAGGCTAAAAAAGACTTTCCTCAACAGTGAATACAGAGATAATGCTTGACACATAGCCGGTACTTAACAACTGCTGGGTAACAACTGCTAAACATGATTACATGTTGGGGATTTATAATACTTAAGACTAGTTTTGCTAGCTATTTTGCATCTTTTCCAGATATTCAATAGTTTTGTTTGTAATTGCATACCAACTTTTAAAGTGTAGGCAGATGCAGTTGAAAATACAATCTGATGCATAATTGCCATTATTATACTTGGCATTTGCAAATTTAATTCTAATTACAGAATTAACTATTGCATTGTATTGAAAAGAAAAGAAAGTGTTTAACATTTTAATAGGAAGTTTATGCATATTTACTAACTTTATTATAAAGCTGTCATCAAGTATTTTTGAATATCTATACCACAAAATGCAATTAGTTTTTTTGATGGAAGATTTAATCTTATTTTAATAGAGACTCATTTTCACGCACAGCCTTGCTTCATTTTTAGCTCAGTCCTCAGATGCCCTCTAGTGGTGAAAAATAGTAAGTAAATACTAAAATAAGGGAGGGTGGGGAATAAGACTTTATCCAGTAGTGGTTTTCACAATCAGTAATCATATCTGTTTTGATTATTATATAGATCAAATATAATGAAGAAAGAATATTTTCTTTGTATTTCCTTTTAAATGTTACACCCTTTAAAAAGTTTCATAGTATAAAAAATAATTGTAAAAGAATATAGACCTACAAACATAGTTATACAAAATGAATAAAGTATACGGAATAATTAAACAAATATATGTGTACTTAAGATCTGGCTTAAGAAATAGAAAAGAAAATAGAAAGATGGAAATCAAAAAGAAAAAAAAAACTTAGTTTTTGTTTGATTTAAAAGGCCAGGATGCCTTTTAGTTCTAGGATGCCCCTGTGGCTTAGTCCGTTAAGCTTCTGACTTTTGATCTCAGTTGAAGTCCTGGTCTCAGGGTTGTGAGTTCAAGCTGAGTTTAAAAAAAAAAAGAAAAAGGAAAGGAAGAAAAGAAGGCCATTGTTTTTCCTGATGTCATACTACTTCCCAAGAAGCAGAATAAGAAAACTCATCTTCATGTGAATAAAATCAACCTTCAGCTTCATGAACAAATACACTCTAGCTTATCAAACCAGTAGTCTTTTGAGAGAAAAGTTTTTGTAATGCTTTGCACATACTGAACACTCGATAAATAATTATTTATTTATTTTGTACTCAGTAAACAATCTTCTGCTAATAATCTTGATTGAGTCTTTTAAAAGGTATCCTGGGGAAATATGAATTTCTATCATGGAGGAAAACTAATATTATTTATCTGCTTTCAAATTAAATTATTTCAAAATCATTCCCAGAGGAAATTGTTTCATTCATATTCTAGAAACAGAAACGACAATAACTATTTTAAAAGTCTACTGGTTTAAGATTCTTGCAATATTGCTATCAGTATCAATTTAGACTACTTATGATTCAGAAGTATTTATTATTTTTCAATATACTGGAAATTGATACCAACTCTACTATCTTAAAATTAAATAGGACCAAACTATATTTCAGTGATCAACCCTTAAACTGTGTCCGATGACAGTTTCCACTTTGTAAATAGAGAAAGTAGTTTTGAAATACTTAGAAACATACAGATACAATTCAACATGCTTTTCCCACAAGATGTCACTATGGTACCTATGAAATACAGTCATAGATGTATTTATCTGTCTGTGACCTTATTATTAAAAAACAACAAAAAAAGATTTATACATAGGCACATGATCCTGAAATAAAGAACACATAGGAGATAGGTGAACTCATAGATATTTAATTTCTACTATATATGTATGAAAGCAAGCCTATTTGGATTTGGATGTATACTGAAATCTTAATTATATGTATCCAAAGGGAAGTATAAAACTGATAATCTAAAATATGTGTGTGTGTACCTTCAGTTGTATTCAAGACTATTCCTTCTTAGATAAATACCCTAAAAGAACATAGCATGTCACTTACACTATGACTCTTCTCACCAAGTATGTGATAAATTCATGGGTGGTAATAAATTGAGTTTTTAACGTGGTAATAAATTGAGTATTTAACGTGCACGTGTGATGGTTAAAGGGTGAATATTGAGTGATTTCTGAGTGATGAACGACTCGCAAATTCACGTCTCTCTTTGTTTTTTCTTTAAGTGAGTTTGAGTTTAAAAGACAAGAAGTCATTCAGAGCATAGTTCAAAATCCAGCTCAGCCACCTGTATTACCTCTGGTAAGTTAATTAACCTCCCTGAGACTGTTTTTTCATTTATAAAATGGAGATAGTAATATCTCACTGTGGTTGCTTTGAGAGTAAATCAAGACAATGCATAAAAAGCACCTAGCACAGAAGAGATTACTTAATAAATAATAGTAGTTACTATTAATTTTAAGAGGAAATGTTAATTAGAATCAGATTTTATGCTTTGATCACAGGCTTTAGCATATAAAAAACCTGAGTTTGGCTCACAGATGTGGAATTTTTATGTAATAAAATTCAAGCATATCTATAAAAATTTAAACACTTGTAATAACTGATATTCCATGATGGCCTCTAATGAAGATTTTGTTTGCTAAACTCAACTATTTGCTTGAAGAGTAAACAGAGGTTTGGCTTTGCTTTTTGGAATGCTGGTGACAGTAACTGAAATTTGTCTTAAATCAGGCAGCTGTTCAGAGTTAAACATCATTTAGCTAATTGTTAGGCAAGCTGTGGGATTTCTTTTTGTCCTCTTGTGTTAGTCCTGCCATGTTACCTTGCCTTGTAACTCCTGCCATGTACCGTGCTATCGTTGTCTTCAATAAAGCCCCAAGGCTCAGAAGACAACGTGCAAACATCTGCAGCTTGCCCAGTTAATGCAGTCAGCCTTAGAAGTTGTGGTCTAGCTATTCTAACCACTGGCTTATCAGCCATACTCTACAAATGAAGGGTCTGAATGCCTGAAGGCTGAAAAGACTTGCCCAAAGTAATACTGCTTCTAAATGAACTAAGACTAGAAATCAAGTGCCCTGTTGGCACCATCTTTGGATGAGGACTCCCAATCCCAAAAGAACCAGGATTATCTTCTTCAATCCAAGTGCTATTTTGTTTTTTAAAGATGTATTAATTTATTTTCAGGGGAGGGGCAGCAGGGGAGGGAAAGTCTCATTCAGATTCCAGGACTCCATGCACGGAGCCAGATGAACAGGGGCTGGATCTCAGGATCTTGAGATCATGACCTGAGTTGAAACCAAGAGTCGGTTGCTTAACTGACTGTGCCACCCGGGTGCCCCAACCTAAGTTCTGTTAAAGACCCAGACCAGGATGGGACAATGAAGTGCAGCATTCTCATTCATCCAAAGACATGTATACCAAGCAGTATGAAGATGTTTAAAGGGTGTTAAGAACTTTATCTTTTTGTTAGATATCTTTATATTTGGTTTTGTTTTATTTCTCAGCTTTAAAATGGAGACACTAAGTACAATAAGTAATACAATATTGTTAATCATTTCAATAAGGTAAGTTGACCTTTTGGCCACTCTGAGGTTCAAAGTCCTACCTGCAGATAGTGACTCTGAGTTGTGCTATAAGCAGGCTGGGTTATGTTGCAGTAAATCTTTGCTACTCAAAAGTGCAATTTGCAGGTCAGCAGCCTCCAAAACACCTGGGAGCTTGTTTGAAAAAAGAATCCCAAGCCCTACTCAGATCTTTTGAATTAGAACCTGCATTTTAACCAGGCTCCCAAATGACTGGTACAGGCACCAAAATTTGAGAAGTACAATCTTAAGCACTATATGAAAGAGCCTCATGGAAGCAGTAGCCTGTCTAGATTCCTTTCTAATGCTCTGGCTGTTTTGACCAAGGGGAAAACAGGTGAAAACCTTGTTATATATATATATATATATATATATATATATATATATATATATATATATATATATATAGTGTGTGTATATATGTGTGTGTGTGTGTGTGTATAATAGTATATATATATAGTATATAGTTACTGACACTTCTTTGTAACTCCACAAGTGATAGTTTCCTTCTTCCTTCTTGAAATTTTATTGACTCTAGGCTGTCTGGAAAGGAATTAGTTAAAAAAAAAACTGGACAAAAATGTTTGATTTTCTCCCATTTTTAAATAAAAAAAAGAACATTTATTCATTAGAGGAAATTTGAATGACATATGCATAAAGAAAAAAACAAACTATTTGTCAGTACAGAAGGACAGCTACTACTTTTATCATCTTGGTGAATTGTTTTCCAGAATATATATGTTTATTTAATAAATATTTTATTCAATAAAATTTATGAATGTATTTAATATATTGAATAAGTAATGCATTCATATGGTTTAAAAAATATGAAAAGGTATATAATTAAAGTATTTTGCTCATTTCTATACCCCATCGGCTTAGTTCCACTCCCAACCTCATGAAGTAACTGCTCCTATTTATTTTTTTATGTATCCTTCAGGAGATATTTTTATGTATAATCAAATAATATGGATAAGTGAACTTTCTCCATTTTAACACAAATGATAGCTTTACTTTGCATTGTTTTCCACCTTACACATGTTTTTAAAATGAATGTCCACAGTTACAATACATTTTGTAATTCACTTTATTTACCATAAACATTTCCATGTTTTTACAGAGTTTTCATAAATACAATTTGAAATGACCACACTATATTTCATGTGTGCATTTGCAATAATTTTTTAACCAGGAGAGGTTACTGTTGAATATTTTGTCTGTCCCTTTTTCCCTCCTTCAAGTACAGATACCTTTGTGATGAAATTCTTTGTGTATATTTTCTCCCACTTAGTGGATGCTGAGGAGAGCTTGGGTAGGCATAAAACTAACTGCTGCTAAGATCCCAGAGACACTCAAGTCTTGGTTATTCAATTCTTTTTCAGTATAGTGGAGTACTCTGTAACTTACTGATATAATAATTACTTTATCCAAAAATATGAAGAGGAATGTAAGTTTGCAGCAAATAAGTCTTAACTTATTTAAGATAGAAGAGGACACGTCTATCCAGCAAATGATTAATTCATATTTGGTAGAAAAAGAATGGGATTACTTAATGAGTCGAGTAGACATGAAAAGCAAAAACCAGGGACGCCTGGGTGGCTCAGTTGGTTAAGCAGCTGCCTTCGGCTCAGGTCATGATCCCAGCGTCCTGGGATCGAGTCCCGCATTGGGCTCCTTGCTCAGCAGGGAGCCTGCTTCTCCCTCTGCCTCTGCCTGCCATTCTGTCTGCCTGTACTTGCTCTCTCTCCCTCTCTCTCTGACAAATAAATAAATAAAATCTTAAAAAAAAAAAAAAAGAAAAGCAAAAACCACCTAAAACTGAGAAAAAGGCAAAGGAACATTCATAGAAAATGAACACCATAGGGGACTCATTTCTTGTTATAGGAGGGAAAAAATATTAGAAAAAGAAAAGTGTTTCATTGAAAAGATGTCTTAAAGTCTGGAAAACTCAAATGGTTGAGGAAACACCTTTCATCTCTGAAGCAACAGGCTTGAAAAGTATCTAACAGAAATTGTTCTTGCTTAGAAACTTAGAGAGAATTACTAAACAGAGCAAATGCATAGTGCTGTAGCTTATCTCTAGGCCAGTTCTAGAGCAGGAGATGGTCAGCCATTGCAGTGTAAGGAGATGAGAAAGGATTGGATTCCGTTTGAATTGTAGAAATACTTAGAGAAAAATGTGATTTTATAAGTGTTGGGGAATGCCCATTCTTCTGATGGATTGGTTAAAAGTAGTAAGAGTCAGGGGAGAGAGTGAGTGGAGGTAATGGCTTTCAATCCAATGGCATATTGAATTCAGCCTCAGAGAGCTTGTCAACCAGGGATTAGAGGAAGATTGAAGACTTAATTATTTGTGATAGATTCCAAAGGAAGGGAGTCTCAGAAAAGACCTGTAATTGGAGGGGTATATATGTATATCTACCAGCTAGCATGCTAAAATAGCAGAGTTTGTCAGATGCAATCATAAAGAAACTATAACTGTGTTCTCTCACTCTTTCACATGTTCCTTAGGAAATCTTCAACTTTGACCCATTGTAAATGGGAGTTTATTTATTCCTAAAAGGCTTCCAGAGACTGCACTGCTATAGGTAAATCCAATCAGCATCTCACTCTGTCATGGCTAGGATATCAATACACCATGTCTACCAAACTCTAGGAGACATTTAGTTCCAGAAGTCATTCTTCATCTTCACCGGGCTGCAGGAAAAGGAGTACCACACCCTTCCCCTGGATAGTGAAGGTTCTCACAAAGTGTTTTGTCATCTCTACTTCTTGGCCAAATGCTCACAATTCCTTTTATAGGATGGAGATAACTAGATAGCTAAGGTGTGTAAAACTGATTCTTGACCAGTCTTGAATGTTTTGTATTCATAGTATGAAGGTCTTGCACCAACACTTTCATATGTGGTATGATTGAAATATAACTTCTAGTTATTTTTGATAATTGATAGGCACATGCATATGTAACTAGTTTACATCCAAATTCACATCAGTTTTAGAGTTGCTTTTTAGTGTCTAGAATATTGAAAAACTTGTGTGATATGTTATTGTATGAACAAAGTCCTTTAATTTCCTTGAATTTTATTTTTATGTCCAAGAGATTTTATGCTCTGGAAGATTTAAACATTCAGGTTGGAAGTGTATTTTATTTTCCAGAGAAAAATCTGTACTGTTTTCTAGAGGAACAAGAAATGAAATACCACAGTGAGAAAAAAATTTATATTGGGGATTGAGTGTATATGTGTAAGTTACTGTATGTCTGTGAGATAAATCTGTGTGGAAAAATGTCATTTTGGGAATTCATTTTTATGTTATGAAAGAATAGTATGGAGAGAAAGGCATAATGGACCCTTGCATTTTTGGATTTCACTGCTTTCTCCTGCAAGTAGATAACATGCATAAATACTAAATGTACACACTAAAGCTGCTTCTTGAGAGATATGGATTATATTCTAACGGACACATCCAAAGACCATCACTCAAATCACTTATTTATTCTTCATCCCCTATGCCATGTGCACTTCCACACTATTATCATGTACAGTTTTACATAGCTCTCTGTATTTAGCCTTCTGCTATTTCATTGCTGAAGATAAGAAAACCTCTATACAATTCAGCTTGAGTAAATTAGTAAATTTACAGATTGAAGTATTACGTATCTAATACAAAATAACTTTTTGGTTTATAGAAGAGACACTATGAATTTCCTCTAAAATAAAATCTTCCTCAGGGTAGTTTTAAAAATTAAGTTTACATAAAATTGACCCAGACAACATATTTTTAGCAACCTCAGGTTTCTCAGAGCACAGCAGGGTACATGCAGTATTGAGGTACCTCAAGTATCTTATGGGAACTGGAGAAAGCTAGACAGGGAGAACATAAGGGGACTTATTCCTGAACAAATATGAGACTAGCCCTGTATTTGAGGGCTTGCAGAAGTAGCCAGGGTAACTTTAGGGATCTCATGTGAGCAGGGAGAAGATATGAATAAGAAATGTTAACTTATTAATGCAATTATACTCTCACTTGTCCTCACAGATGGAAGTGAGTGTGGAGTAGAGGTGAGGATATTTAAGATATGCGTCTATAAGGTTTCTTTTCCTTTGGGTCCTCATCCTCTACCAAGATCACTTACTTCTAAAAAACATGTCCAGATCTGACAGTTTATCTAATGGCATTATGTAAATAAATAAGCAAGATGAGACTGGCACATGTAATGCCAGAAAAATAAACCAAGTCTTGCTTTATCATGAAAAGTAGGAGAAAAAGCAAATATTCCTTTGGGCTTCTTGAAAACAGAGACAATGTCTTCAGAAGTGGCCATTCAATATTTTTTGCTTAATCAAAAGAATGATTTCATCAAATGGCAAACAACAGAGTCTGATAAGACATTAGCCCTGTCTCTGAAGAATAGCATCTGTTTCTCAGAGCATGAGCTCCTGGAGGGCAGAGCTCACTTTGCATGACTTTTAGCATATCCTTCCCCTTTCTGTCTCTGGTATCTCCCTACTATCTTCAAGTAAGAGGAAGGATTCTATAGCCCCTCCAGGGTTAATAAATTATTGTCTATGATGACGAGATTAGAGTCATTTATTTGTAACATCATAAATGTCTGTGAAATAATGTTGGTGCCATTTTGCTTTTGAATTTTAAGAATTACATAAGACCTATATGTGCAGCTTAGAAAAGAGTAGAAAGCAGATACTTTAAAAAGATTATTCACTAAGGCGCTAATTAGAGATAGCAAGATAGGTACCTATTTGTACAGAAATGGGATCACACTGTACATATTGTTAGTGTTTTGTTTTTTTCCTTTGTGACAAACTGTGAACATCTTTTTTGTGGCATGATTTTAAGTGATCTATTAATGTAATGCCTATCTCTTATGCTCTACTCTAACCAAGATTAATCTACTACATATTTTTTTAAACTAAAATTGGTAGTTCCCTTCCTATTCCTGACAAATCATTACCATTTATTATGCCTCTGAGATCCAGCAAACAGTGTCACTTCTGTATGTGACATAGAAAAAAAATGTATTCACCTGAAGAGGGAAGTTAAGTGTAAAAATCCAGCTAAAAGTGCATAAAAGTGTAGCAAAACCTCAAGGGAGAGCTGGGTTTCAGCAAGAGCATGAAGCATCGTGGAGAATGACACAGGCATCATCTGTTCCCTGCCCTACCATCTCCCCTTGCCCCGTTCCCATCTTCCCCTTGCCTCCTAGTACAGGTAGAGAGGAAGGCCTGAAGTTTGCACTATCCTCATGTAGAGAGAGATACTAGGAGAGGGAAAGAGACAGCTCCGCCTATCAGTGATATTCATTCAAAGACATTATTGGGATTTCAACAAATTTGTGACTGTGGTCCTAACACTAAGCTCAAAATCAGAACCATGCTGGTTTAAGTTAATGAAATCAGAGCCAGGATGCCTGGGGGAAACCTAGACTGCAACAAGCACTGCAGTGGGGGAGGCAGAGATATTTCTCAGTTACCTCTGACCAGAGACTTTGTTTTCTCCCTTTAAACCCTGTGAGGATGTGACCTCATTGATCAGACTTTGCTTCAATAAGCCAAAAATCTGATTTATTTTTAGGGTGCATTTCCATGGTTTTCAGTGGGTTCATGGGTCATGCAGTCATCATCACTGTCTAATTTCAGAACATTTTCATCAATCCAGAAATACCCAAGAGCTAATACTCTCCATTCCTTTCTCTTTGCATCTGATCTCATTTCTGTCTCCAAGGATTTACCTTTTCTGGGCATTCCATATAAATGGAATCATAAAATTCATGGTCTTCTGTGTCTGGCTGCTTTCACTTAGCATAATGTTTTTAAGACTCATCCTTGTTGTAGCACATATCAGGATTTTATTCCTTTTTATGACTGAATAATATGCTATTATATGGATACACCACATTTTGTTTCTCAGTTCATTAATTGATGGACATTTGGGTAGCTTCCACTTTTTGGCTATAACAAATCATGGTGTTATGGATCTTTGTGCACACATTTTTATATGAACATAAATTTTTCAATTCTCTGGGAGAATCTGATGAGTTTGCATATTTCTTTAAACAATAATGCAAAGATTTGAGAACTTTTGTTTTCAATTTTTCTGTAAATCTAAGACTGCTCTAAAAATAAGGTCTACTAATAGAACATGGATTATTAGTTCTGAGTGTAAATGATGATTTAAATATCTGTGTGAATGGACAATGGTATACCAAAAATTTGGTTGTTTTATCTGCAACTCCCAGCTTTACTGATGTATAGTTGGCAAATCAAAGTGTATATTTTGAAAATGAACAATGTAATGATATGTGATGTATGCATACATTGGGAAATGATTACATCAGTCAAGTCAGTTAACGTCTATCAGCTCACATAGTTCTGCCTTTTTTTGGTTTAAAAATGTTTAATATATGCTCTCAGCATATTTCAAGTATACAACAAAATATTATGAACTATGTTATACATTGGATACTCAGAATTAATTTGTCTTATAAGTGAAGTTTCATATTCTTTCGTCAAGTTTTCCCTATCCCCTCCACCTCTACCCACAGGCTTTGGCAATCACCATTTTATTTTTGTTTTTATGAATTTTATTTCGGCCTCTTCTTCTTCTTTTTTAGATTCCACATACCAGAGATACCATATAATATTTGTCTTTCTGTCTGTCTTATTTCATTTAGGATAATGCCCTCCAATTTCATCCATGTTGTCATAAATTAGAAGATTTCCTTCTTTTGAGGGGCTGATAATAATCCAAAGTGTGGTGTGTGTGTGTGTGTGTGTGTGTGTGTGTGTGTGTATACATCACCTTTTCTTTACCTTTCCATCCACTGACAGACTTTTATATTGTTTCTATATTTTGCTACTGTGAATAATGAAGTGAGCATAGAAGTATAGATATACTGATTTTTTTTCATTCAAGATACTGAATATTTTTTCCTTTGGCTATGTATACATGGATATGATCCTTTGAATCATATTGTAGTTCTGGTTTTTTTGGTTATTTATTAATTAATTTATTTTTAATAAACATATAATGTATTTTTATCCCCAGGGGTACATCTCTGTGTATCACCAGGTTTACACATCACAGCACTCATCATAGCACATACCCTCCCCATTGTCCATAACCCCACCACCCTCCCCCGTGCCCCCTCCCCCCAGCAACCCTCAGTCTGTTTTTTGAGATTGAGTCTTTTATGGTTTGTCTCCCTCCCAATCCCATCTTCTTTCATTTTTTCTTTTCCTACCCCCCAGCCCCCCCACATTGCATCTTCATTTCTTCATATCAGGGAGATCATATTATAGTTGTCTTTCTCTGATTGACTTATTTTGCTAAGCATAATACCCTCTAGTTCCATCCACGTCATTGCAAATGGCAAGATTTCATTTCTTTTGATGGCTGCATAGTATTCCATTCTATATATATACCACATCTTCTTTATCCATTCATCTGTTGATGGACATCTAGGTTCTTTCCATAGTTTGGCTATTGTGGACATTGCTGCTATAAACATTCGGATGCACGTGCCCCTTTGGAGCACCACGTTTGTATCTTTAGGATATATAACCAATAGTGCAATCTCTGGGTCATAGGGTAGCTCTATTTTCAGTTTTTTGAGGAACCTCCATGCTGTTTTCCAGAGTGGTTGCACCAGCTTGCATTCCCACCAACAATGTAGGAGGGTTCCCCTCTCTACGCATCCTCACCAAAATCTATTATTTCTTGACTTATTAATTTTAGTCATTCTGACTGGTGTGAGGTGGTATCTCATTGTGGTTTTGATTTGTATTTCCCTGATGCCGAGTGATGTGGATCATTTTTCATGTGTCTGTTGGCCATCTGGATGTCTTCTTTGCAGAAATATCAGTTCATGTCCTCTGCCCATTTCGTCAGTGGATTATTTGTTCTTTGGGTGTTGAGTTTGCTAAACTCTTTATAGATTTTGGATACCAGCCCTTTATCTGATATGTCGTTTGCAAATATCTTCTCCCATTCTGTCAGCTGTCTTTTGATTTTGTTAACTGTTTCCTTTGCTGTGCAAAAGCTTTTGATCTTGATGAAATCCCAATAGTTCATTTTTGCTCTTGCTTCTGTTGTCTTTGGCGATGTTTCTAGGAAGAAGTTGCTGTGGTTGAGGTAGAAGAGGTAGCTGCCTGTGTTCTTCTCAAGGATTTTGATGGATTCCTTTCGCACATTGAGGTCCTTCATCCATTTTGAGTTTATTTTTGTGTGTGGTGTAAGGAAATGGTCCAATTTCATTTTTCTGCATGTGGCTGTCCAATGTTCCCAGCACCATTTGTTGAAGAGACTGTCTTTTTTCCATTGGACATTCTTTCCTGCTTTGTCGATGATTAGTTGGCCATAGAGTTGAGGGTCTATTTCTGGGCTCTCTATTCTGTTCCATTGATCTATGTGACTGTTTTTGTGCCATTACCATGCTGTCTTGATGATGACAGCTTTGTAGTAGAGCTTGAAGTCTGGAATTGTGATGCCACCAACTTTGGCTTTGTTTTTCAATATTTCTTTGGCTATTCAAGGTCTTTCCTGGTTCCATATAAATTTTAGGATTGTTTGTTCTATTTCTTTGGAAAAATGGATTGTATTTTGATAGGAATTGCATTAAATGTGTAGATTGCTTTAGGTGGCATAGACATTTTCACAATATTTGTTTTTCCAATCCAGGAGCATGGAACATTTTTCCATTTCTTTGTGTCTTCCTCAATTTCTTTCATGAGTACTTTATAGTTTTCTGAGTATAGATTCTTTGCCTCTTTGGTTAGGTTTATTCCTAGGTATCTTATGGTTTTGGGTGCAGTTGTAAATGGGACTGACTCCTTAATTTCTCTTTCTTCTGTCTTGTTGTTAGTGTAAAGAAATGCAACTGATTTCTGTGCATTGACTTTACTGAATTCCTGTGTAAGTTCTAGCAGTTTTGGAGTGCAGCCTTTTGAGTTTTCCACATATAGTATCATATCATCTGCAAATAGTGATAGTTTGACTTCTTCTTTGCTGATTTGGATGCCTTTAATTTCTTTAATTAAAGAAATGCCTTTAATTTGTTGTTTGATTGCTGAGGCTAGAACTTCTAGTACTATGTTGAACAGCAGTGGTGATAACGGACATCCTTGCTGTGTTCCTGACCTTAGCGGAAAGGCTTTTAGTTTTTCTCCATTGACAATGATATTTATGGTGCATTTTTCATAGATGGCTTTGGTAATATTGAGGTATGTGCCCTCTATCCCTACACTTTGAAGAGTTTTAATCAGGAAGTGATGCTGCACTTGGTCAAATGCTTTTTCAGCATCTATTGAGAGTATCATATGGTTCTTATTCTTTCTTTTATTAATGTATTGTATCACATTGATTGATTTGCACATGTTGAACCAAACTTGCAGCCCTGGAATAAATCCCAGTTGGTCGTGGTGAATAATCCTTTTAATGTACTGTTGGATCTTATTGGCCAGTATTTAGGTGAGAATTTTCGCATCTGTGTTCATCAAGGATATTGGTCTGTAGTTATCTTTTTTGATGGGATCCTTGTCTGGTTTTGGGATCAAGGTGATGCTGGCCTCATAAAATGAGTTTGGAAGTTTTCCTTCCATTTCTATTTTTTGGAACAGTTTCAGGAGAATAGCAATTATTTCTTCTTTAAATGTTTGGTAGAATTCCCCTGGGAAGCTGTCTGGCCCTGGGCTTTTGTTTGTTTGGAGATTTGGTGACTGTTTTGATCTCCTTACTGGTTATGGATCTGTTCAGGTTTTCTATTTCTTCCTGGTTCAGTTGTGGTAGCTTATATGTCTCTAGAAATGTATCCATTTCTTCCAGATTGTCGAATTTGTTGGCAGAGAGTTGCTCATAGTATGTTCTTATAATTGTTTCTATTTCTTGGTGTTGGTTGTGATTTCTTCTCTTTCATTCATGATTTCATTTATTTGGGTCTTTTCTCTTTTCTTTTTGATAAGTCTGGCTAGGGGTTTGTCAATCATATTAATTCTTTCAAAGAACCAGCTCCTAATTTCATTGATTTGTTCTATTGTTTTTTTAGTTTCTATTTCATTGATTTTTGCTCTGATCTTTATGATTTCTCTTCTTCTGCTGGGTTTAGGCTTTCCTTGTTGTTCTTTCTCCAGTTCCTTTAGGTGTAGAGTTAGGTTGTGTATTTGAGACCTTTCTTGGTTCTTGAGAAAGGCTTGTACTGCTATATATTTACTTCTCAGGATTGCCTTTGTTGTGTCCCACAGATTTTGAACCATTGTGTTTTCATTATCATTTGTTTCCATGAATTTTTTCAATTCTTTAATTTCCTGGTTGACTTATTCATTTTTTAGAAGGATGCTGTTTAGTCTCCACGTATTTGGGTTCTTTCCAAATTTCCTCTTGTGATTGAGTTCTAGCTTGAGAGCATTGTGGTCTGAAAATATGCATGGAATGATCCCAGTCTTTTGATACTGGTTGAGACCTGATTTATGACCCAGGATGTGGTCTATTCTGGAGAATGTTCCATGTGTACTAGAGAAGAATGTATATTCTGTTGCTTTGGGAAGGGATGTTCTGAATATATCTGTGATGTCCATCTGGTCCAGTGTGTCATTTAAGGCCTTTATTTCCCTGTTGATCTTTTGCTTAGATGATCTGTCCATTTCAGTGAGGGGAGTGTTAAAGTCCCCTATTCTTATTGTATTATTGTCAATGTATTTCTTTGATTTTGTTATTAATTGGTGTATATAGTTGGCTGCTCCCATGTTAGGGGCATAGATACTTAAAATTGTTAGGTCTTCTTGTTGGACAGACCCTTTGAGTATGATATAGTGTCCTTCCTTATCTATTATAGTCTTTGACTTAAAATATAATTGATCTGATGTAAGGATTGCCACCCCAGCTTTCTTCTGATGTCCCTTAGCATAGTAAATTGTTTTACAATTGATGGGTTTTGTTTTTTTATCCATTCTGATAACCTTTGTGTTTTTATTGGGGCATTTAGCTCATTAACATTCAGGGTAACTCTTGAGAGATTTGAATTTAGGGCCATTGTATTGCTTGTAAGGTGACTGTTACTGAAACAGAGACTTACTGTCTCTGTTTCTTTCTGATCTGCTACTTTTAGGCTCTCTCTTTGCTTAGAGGACCCCTGTCAATATTTCCTGTAGAGCTGGTTTAGTGTTTGAAAATTCTTTCAGTTTTTGTTTGTCCTGGAAGCTTTTTATCTCTCTTTCTATTTTAGTGATAGACTAGCTGGATATAGTATTCTTGGCTGCATGTTTTACTCGTTTAGTGCTCTGAATATATCATGCCAGCTCTTTCTGGCCTGCCAGGTCTCTGTGGATAGGTCCGCTGCCAGTCTAATGTTTTTACCCTTGTATGTTACAGACTTCTTTTCCTGGGCTGCTTTCAGGATTTTCTTTTTGTCACTAAGACTTGTAAATTTTACTATTAGGTGATGAGGTGTGGACATAATTTTATTGATTTTGAGGGGCATTCTTAGCATCTCCTGGATTTTGATGTTTGTTCCCTTTGCCATATTAGGGAAATTCTCTCCCATAATTCTCTCCAGTATACCTTCTGCTCCCCTCTCTTTCTTTTTCTGGAATCCCAATTATTCTAATGTTGTGTCACCTTATGGTGTCAATTATGTCTCAGATTCTCTCCTCATGGTCCAGTATTTGTTTGTCTCTCTTTTGCTCAGCTTCTTTATCTCTGTCATTTGGTCTTCTATGTCACTAATTCTTTCTTCTGCCTCATTTATGCTAGCAGTAAGAACTTCCATTTTTGATTGCACCTCATTAATAGCTTTTTAAATTTCAACTTGGTTAGATTTTAGTTCTTTTATTTCTCCAGAAAGTGTTTTTATCTCTCTGGAGAGGGTTTCTCTAATATCTTCTATGCCTTTTTCGAACCCGGCTAGAACTTTTAGAATCGTCATTCTGAACTCTAGATCTGTCATTTTACTAATTCCTGTATTGATTAAGTCTCCAGCCTTTGGTACTGCCTCTTGTTCTTTTTTTTTTTTTTTTGTGGTGAATTTTTCCACCTTGTCATTTGTCCAGATAAGATTTGCTTTCTCCTCTGGAAACCTGCTGTTCTCCTTGGTGAGTGAAGTTGGTCTTGGCTGGGTTTCTTGTTTTTCTTGTAGCGATTCTCGAGTGTTTTTGCCCCAGGCAGAATTGCACCGCCCTTACCAGGGTCTGGGCTAAGTAATCCGCTTGGGTTTGCTTTCGGGAGCTTTTTTTCCCTGAGTGCTTTCTGTAGAGTTCCGGAGGATGGGAATGAAGATGGCAGCCTCCCAATCTCCAGCCCGGAGAAGCCAAGATTTCGGGGTCCCTTTTCTCAGTGTGGCCTCAGAGAAAAGCACCCAATTGCTCCCATCTCCCTGGCCTCTGGTTGCACTTAGAGGAAAGCACTCAATTGCTCGCACTTGGAGAAAAACGCCGGGTTGCTTCTGTCTCTGTGGCCTCTGGTTGCACTCTGAGCTCACCCAGACTGTGACCGGTTCAAGGTAACCCTGAGCTGAGAGCTCACTCCTTGGCTCTGTCTCTGTAGCTGACTTCCCCAGTCTAATAACTGCGAGCTCTGTGACACTCAGACACCCCCGATCATTCTGTGACCCCGTTGACCTGGGGTTACTCTGACCCCGCATGGGCTTCTGGAGCCATGTCCCTTTGTGGAACAGATTTTAAAAGTCCTGATTTTGTGCTCCATTGTTCTGCCACTTGCCGGGAGCCGGCCCCTCCCCCCAACGCTCTATCTTTTTGTCACTTTGGATTCACTTTTCCGCAGGTCCTACCTTCCAGAAAGTGGTCAATTTTCTGTTTCTAGAATTGCTGTTCTTCTTTTCGATTTCCCATTGGATTTGTAGGTGTTTGCAATGGTTAGATAATCTCCTGCTACCTGATGTCGTCTCAGCCTGCTACTTCTCCGCTGTCTTGACTCCTCCCCTGTAGTTCTATTTTTAATTTTTTGAGGAACCTCCATATTGTGTTCCATCAGGCCTATGCTAATTTGCATTCCCACCAGTCACATACAAGTTTTTCTCTTCTCCACATTCTTGCCAACACATATTACCTCTTACCTTTTTGATAATAGGGGTTTGACCATTTTCTTTTTTTTTTAATTTTTATTTATTTATTTATTTATTATTATTATTTTTTAAAGATTTTATTTATTTATTTGACAGAGAGAGATCACAAGTAGTCGGAGAGGCAGGCAGAGAGAGAGAGGGAAGCAGGCTCCCTGCTGAGCAGAGAGCCCGATGCGGGACTCGATCCCAGGACCCTGTGATCATGACCTGAGCCGAAGGCAGCAGCTTAACCCACTGAGCCACCCAGGCGACCGGGGTTTGACTATTTTCTTCACACTAATCAGAGTGACCAAAAGTACCATGCAAAAAAGGCCAAACCTCAGCTCTATGCGGTTTTGTTAAGTTTGTGTCATTGGCTAAATAAAAGTGAGCATATAATAAGCATAGAGCAGTATGTGGCCTCTTCCCACATATGGCAACCTAAAATGCTGCTGGTGATATTCTTTCCTTTAAAATACTAAAATTATAACATAATAGAAGCTGGTTTGAGGATGTTAGGAAACAGAGATGAGCATGAAAAAGAAATTAATGTATTTCCACATAAACTGGTATTTCCACAAAAATTAGATAGCATTGTAAAAATGTATTTCTTTTTACAAAACATGAAATCATATAGTATAGTTTGTGTTCTGCTTTTCTCTCTAATCAATGAACTGTGAATATATTTCAGAGATATTTGGTTAGAATTATCTACTAATATAGTACTATTTTTTTCTTTATGTTCTGTTGTAGCCAAATTTAATCATATTAAGTCCCCCCTTTTTTCCCCTGGAAGCAAAAATAGTTCTAGTTCAAAGCAGGCACTTCCATTTATTTTATCCTAGGGTCAAATAGTGCATGCCTTAGAAGGCAGACAGGACTTAGTCTTACCTAAAGGGACATGCTGATATTTAAAAATAAGAATAGACCTGTCTGGAAATAGTAAGGGAAACTCAAGAGGACATAGGAAACCTGGAAAAGAGAGTCTGGTCTTGTTAAAGGATGAAAAGAGAGAGTCAAAGGAAGTCTGTGGTTTCACTATAGTGGTAGAAGTTACTGGTAACTTCTGGTAAATTTGACAGCTAAGGAAAGGGGAGTCTAGAGTGTGTGGAATATGGTGTGGAATTCCCAGGCCTTACTGTCATAACAAGGAGGTGGCCAGATCTTCTCAGCAACCTGAGGTTAATGGATGATTATTGGTGGTGACCTGCTCAACAGAAAATTTATTTGTGATTATAATTTTAACCAGATGCAATATGCTCTGTTTCAGAGGTAATATTTCACCATAAAAAAGATCTGAAACTATCCACAGTAGTTGTTCATCTGAGAATAATTTAAAAATGTCAATAATCAAAGTGATAATAAATTCATTCATATGTCTCTTTGCTTAAAGAAGCATGAAAATCTCTTTTTATAAAAATTGGATGATAAATTCTTACTATTGGTGTACTGATTTTTCCCATATTACTAACCTGTGGATATGTTTTTAGTAGCATAGTTTTGAGGACGTACACTATTAATTTGGTGATCTCTCTACTTAACTGTCAGTTTCAACCTCAGCTAATTGAATTAAGACATTTTCTGGATAGAATAAGTAGGCACACTTCCCCTTCTTGCCTCTGGTCAGTAACTCCCATTCCATGTGCCTTCAGAATCCAATAAAGAGCATCAATTCTGCATAGTTAGAGAAAGAATGGGATCACCTAAACAGGCATGTGGAAACTAGAAAATTATAAGGAACTGTTGAAAAACTTCAAAGAGGACTGCATACTTGAAAAGGGGGTGGGGAGTAGACCTTGCTACATTAGGAAAGAAAAATAACAGGGGAACAGGTTACTAAAGCCGTAGGAATTTAAAAAAAAATGAGGACAGCAAGATATTTTATATAGGCAGATGGCAAAGATTTCATTCATTTGTTCATTTTTTGCCCCAGTTCCCACAGTTCCTGGTATTGATGGTACTATGCATTTTCTGAAGTAGACCATAGTTTCTAAGTGCTGTGAAGCACTGTAAAGATAGATACATATTTAATAAGGTTATTTAGCAATAACCAGTGTTACTTAATAACAGGGTTGAGATCAAGTTTACTTTTGAAGGTATGATTTTACCTTCTGGATATTCAAAATTGCAGAAGGAATATGGGTTTATTTAAGAAAAAATGGAAAACACAGATAGGCAAAGGGTAATAATTACTCACTATATTGTTACACAAAAACATAGATATTTACTTATGACAGATCATACTGTTGACTGTTAGATTTTTCCAAAATGAGAAGCTGTAAGCAGAAAGTTTATGGCATCACTTTTTGAGGTGCACTGTTACTGCTGTGATGTTTGAATTAAGACATTTTCTGGATAGAATAAGTAGGCACACTTCCCCTTCTTGCCTCTTTAATTAGTTTCCCTTTCCCCTTTCCCTCATTAATTAGTTTTTTCTTTTCAAGACCCCCCCCTTTTTTTTTTTTAGAATTGGACAAGCAGACATATATGCACTTCTTGCTCCCAACAAATCACTATTATTCACTTATTGTCGTTTGTCATAAGGCATGTCAGCTGTATATACAGTAAAGAAAAGACTGCTCTGTCTTCCAGAGTTATGCTGATGTTTTAAAGCCCAACTGGAGCCTCAAAATGGGTAGAATACTAAAGGGAACAGAACACTGGAAAAAAGAGGTAGGTGTTTGGTAGATAAAGGGAATCTTGGTCTTTCCCTGCAGGTAGTGGGGATTACTCAGACCCTAATGTCCCCCAAAGATGAATAAAGAATAGATTTTTGGAGGGGTGCATGGCAAATTCATTAACCCACCCCTATTTTACCTAGCACAGAGTTGTGTACATACTCCAAGATTAACACAATACTTAGACTTGCTAGAATAATGGTAGTTTTATGATATTAGTTAAGACAGAAATTAAGATATTAGTTAAGATATGAGTTAGATATGTTAGGGTAATATATATATATGATCATAATGAATTGTAGGGGACTGTTAGACTCAATTTCAGTATTACTGGAGGAAATGGATTTCTTAACCACATCTTAGGGCCAAACTAATGATCAGAATCATATCTAGTGTCACAGTGGCACAGCAAGAATTTAACTTTCTATTTTTCCCAGTTCTGTTAGGAGTCTATCTGGCCAGCAAGTATTGCAGGGCAGCTGCATACCCTGTAGGGAACCTGGGAGTAAGGAAAAGCCAGACCAAGGTTGGCTGCATCTGTTCCTGTTCTATGTAGTTATTTCACTTCCACTCTTTCTGAATTCTTGGCTGGTAACTTGGGAAAATACAGCAGGGTGTTTATGGGTATGTGGTCTCTTCCTGCCAGTATATAATTCACCTGCAGTCATCTTTTTACCTTTCTAATGTTTATAATAACACCAATAACAGGTTTACTTAAGAAAAAAAAAATATGAACAAACCAGGAAATACTGATCAGCAAAAATAACAAAAATATTTTTGATGACTCAAATTAAAAATAATAATATAAATATATTTTCATAAATTGAATTATCTTGTATATTCTGTTCATTTCATGCTTTGTCTCATAAATGGACTGATAATATTGTATCCCTGCAGAATTTAACTTGCCCTCAAAACTGAGTGCTGTTCTTCTTTTATGCCATTCTCTAGAGAATATTGCCCACTATAAGATTTTATTTTCCTGTTAAGGCACTCCTAGTCTCCTTTCCTGTCCTATGGAAGGCAATAACACCCACTGAAGATCCAACAAAATGATGTTAGAGAGGAAATGGGGCCTTCTAAAACTGTATAGAAAACTGTTCTCATGAAAACTGTATAGAAAGAGCAGCAAACAATGGACAGGAAATAGAACGCTGAAAGACTGCATTCTTTCTGCAGCTGGAAAGAGGGGTAGAGAAAAGAGACTGGGCTTTTCCTGGGGTAGTGAAATTTATTCAAATTCCAGACAACACAAAAGCTGTGGAGAGAGAGAGTGCCTCACAGAGGAGCAGATGGCAGATGTATTTGCTCTCTATTTCCAGGAGAATGTTGGGTCACCAGCCAAAAGTTAACAAACACTTATGGATGGTAATGATGAACAATGTGTTCAGTAGGTCATTTATTCATAATTCCACAATGGAGAGATGTTTTGCTTTCAAGTTTCTAAGATTATGGAAAAAATACATATTATTTTGAGAATAAAGAAATATAATGAAGGAAATCATTATTTTATATGCTGTTCATTTAAGGTAATACTATCCCTTATTTATTTTTCAAAAACTAGGATCATTGTATATTCCAGTTTTTAGCTTGATTTTTCCTCTTATCAGTATATATCTATATATCTATATCTATATCTATCTATCAATTGCACAGTGACTTGTTTTTCTCTTTGGTCTGAAACATGATAACTGAGAGAAGGTCCATAAACTCCAGCTGCTGCAATACCTCCAGTTGCCCTGGTTCCTTGACTTGTTGTTTTGATTGTTTAATTCTTTCTTCAATTCTGTGAAATACCTCACAATCCTTTCAATAAAATCTTTCATCTATTTAAGTTAGGGAATATCTTTTTGGTGTTTGAAACCAAGAAAACCTTAAGCAGTATACATAAGAATTATGGGAAAGATGAGGAAAAACAGGAAGACACTCAGATCTAGTAAATGATGTTGCTCATCGTGGGGCAAGTTGAAATTAAAACAAAAGCAAAAACCTTCATTTGAAACTGCATGAACAAAAAGGAGAAACTTCCAGAGAAATAGAATGCCATTAAAAAGAGAATTAGATCTTTCTGCCACAGGAAAAGATACTACAAATTGAGGACTTAGTAATTTCATTAATTTAGTAAAGGCTATTCAGAACTTGGAAATATTTCAAACAATAAAAAGGTAAGAGTTTTGGGAAGAGTGTACTATCTAGGACTTTGGTGTTAGAAGAACCAAACAACAGTAACTCTAGATTAGAAACTCTCTGAGGATTCTCCATCTGGGAAAACCTCCAATTTGGAATAAGATTTATTGGATGAAATGCCAGTGAAGAAGCAGGGCATTGGACAATATAGCAAGAAGAAGACAAGATTGGGAATTGTTTCCTCAAAAAAATTTTTTTAACCTTTTTGTATTTTGCAAATATTCTAAATTAAGTATGAATAGAGCAGGAGACCATTTCCTTTAAAATAATGTACATTTTATTAAAATTTAAAAGTTCACTAAAGATTAGCTAACAATTCCCACTTCAGAAGGAAGATCTTGTAAACATATCAACTTTTCTTAGATGACTTGTGATATTACTCACTTAATTTTGTTAAAGAAACAGGGAGACCATTTTGAATTAAACTAATATTTATGGGCAGATGAAATTTGTTGCATTAAGCCTTTAGGGTGAGTCCATTTGCTCCTAAGATACACAAAAAAATTTCCAGGGGGGAAAGAAACCATATGTGGATTCTTTTACATTTTGTGGATGGGCTATGAACCTAAATTAGTCCATTATACTCACCTCAAATTCAAGTTTTATATGAGTGCCTGTGGTTGGTCTGTGTCCTATTCTATCAAATTTTAAGCTTGCTACTTTATTTATTGCCAATAAATGTTCAGAGTTTGCTAGGACATGAATGGGTGTTGGTCAGTGACCTCAATTTTTCAAACTCCTCTGCCATTATATTGTACACTTTTAGAAATGGATGTTCATGTTTTCTAGTAGTTGTAAGGACCTATTTTATATTTTTATATTTGAGCAAGAGGCTTTTATTGAAGTTAAACAAAAACCTTGTTGTTTAATCCTTAAACTGTCCCTGCTCCCCTTCCCCCAGGGGATTCACTTAAAAACAAGTCTCAGAAACCAGCCCCAGGTAACAAAGCCCAGATACAAGGGTGGGTCAGGCCAGGTGGAGACATTCTATCAGTGGGGGGGATGCATACTGTCTCCCTGGTTACCAAGGAGTATGGGTCTTGCCCTTTGGGAGCCTGTAATAGCCTGGTTCAAATGTCTACTAGGGTAAATTGTAGTTCAATTGGTCACCTGGCATCACTGTGGAGTTTCCTGTATGTGTTACAATCTCATTGGTCACCTGTGTGTGGCCAGGCCCAACCGCATGGCCTTTGCCCTTAAAAGTTAGTCTATGAAACAGAGAAGGGTTGCCCTCTCTTGTAAGAGGTGCGGCCCTGAACGTTCGGTTAGATTCTTGATGCTTGGCGTGAAATAAAGCTTTGCTTGACCTTCGCTTTATATCAGTCTCTCTCCTTTAATCATGGACCCATTATTGGGGCATAACAGTAGTCATAGAGGACAACTAATTCATAAGGAAGTAAGGGTCATTAAGAGGCTTAAATAGACTTCTGACTGCCAATTGATGTGGGAAACAAAGGTAAAAGAAAAATTATTAAATTTCCTCACTTCTTACAGCCCATTGACAAATCCTTGAAATAGGCAGAGTGACATTCTTCTAGGAACACAGCTGCTTCAGTGTTGATACTTTGCTAAGGCCAAAAGGCAATCTTAGCTCAACCCCCAGGACCCTGTAAACCTACTTCAACATCAAAAGTTACTTTGGAAACTTCCTTTATCTCTACTCCCCAAGATACATGTTAGTAATCATCCCCCAAGCATATTACCCACTGATATACATCTGAAGGAGCTCATGACTGAAGTTTTCTTTTTTTATATATTTTTAAATTTAAATTGAATTAGTTAACACATAACATATTATTAATTTCTGAGGTAAAGTTCAGTGATTTATCAGTTTTATATAATACCCAGTGCTCATTATATCACATGCCCTCCTTAATGTGCATCACTCAGTTACACCATCCCTCCACACCCCTCCCTTCCACCAACCCTCAGTTTGTTTTCTGAGATTTAGAGTCTCTTAAGGTTTTCTCTCTCTCTGATTTTGTCTTGTTTTATTTTTCCCTCTGTTCCTTTATGATCTTCTGTTTTGTTTCTTAAATTCCACATATGAGTGAGATCATATGATAATTGTCTTTCTCTGATTGACTTATTTTGCGAGCATAATACCCTCTAGCTCCATCCACATTGTTGCAAATGACAAGACTTCATTTTTTTTTGATGACTAAGTAGTATTTTATTATATGTAATATAATAACATTGCTTTAAACATTGGGGTACAAGTACCCCTTTGATCACTACATTTGCATCTTTGGAGTATCTACATTTATTTATCTGCTATAAACATTGGGGTGCAGGTACCCCTTTGATCACTACATTTGTATCTTTGGGGTAGATATCTTGTAGTGTAATTACTGGGTTGTAGCCTAACTCTATTTTCAACTTTTTGAGGAACCTCCATACTGTTTTCCAGAGTGGCTATACTGCATTTCCACCAACAGTGTAAGAGGGATCTTTTTTGGCATTCTCACCAACATCTGTCATTTCCCTACTTGTTAATTTTAGCCATTCTGATCAGTGTGAGGTGGTATTTCATTGGGGTTTTGATTTGTATTTCCCTGATGCTGAGTAATGTTGAGCATTTTTTCATGTGTCTTTTGGCCATTTGTTTGTCTTCTTTGGAGAAATTCATGTCTAAGGCTTTATTAGACAGTAATAAATGACCTTTTCTCAACAATAACTAGCCTCCTCAAGGTCCTGGAAACCTTGCTTCCAAAATTACTTAGAAACCTATGCTTTCCTTAACTCCCTCCAGGCTTGAAAGTATAATATCAGCCAATCTTCATGATCCCTGTGCAACTCTTCCTGCCCAAGTATCCTGTCCCTGTGCTTTAATACCAAATTTAATTTTACACCAAATTCATGTCAAAAATTCTTTCTTGGCCATTGGGTTCACACCCTAGCATCTTTCCTACATCAAATTACCATTACTGGGTCCAATTACACTGGTACTATATAAAGTTATACTCGTTTTAGAATAACAGTTGAATAAACAGTTACATGTCTGTGGAGTTTGCATTTTCTTCTGTTTTTCCTCCAAGACATTAATAAAGAATAATGAATCTAGTGACTTTGAACCAATTAACTCTGAAATGGAGACAAGAGAATTTAACTAGAGCCTCTTGATACCCCATGCCAGGGAAAAGGGAAAGGATGTAGGAAAAGAAGTGGGGAAAGGAGAAAAATAAAGATGGAGAAAAGCTGATCTGTTTTATTTTTTAAGGCAGGGATATCCTGATAAACCTGAAAAAAGAGAATTGGAACTTTAATTCCCATAATCAATATTATTTGTAGCTTAAGTTAATTAAAACCATATCAGAAGTTGACTATGCTTTATAAACATTCTTTGGTATGGTTTTGTGGATTTTCATTTACTTTACATTTTATGTTCCATTTGAAAAGTTCCAACCTTGTCTTGGCAGAGGTAAGAGGAAATGATGGCTTTCCATTCCTTCAAGCTTTATGACATTAAACAATGTAGGTCAAATCTGCTAGTAGATTTAAGGGCCTCATTTAGGAATCAGAAGTAAAGAGAAAAGCTCAGAGTAGATTGTTAAGTGCAAGAACAGATTTTAAGGCAAGAAACAAGATAGAAATTGAGTAAAAAGACCAATTGTTCCTGAAAATAGTGTTGGGGTGCCCAGAACTCCTTTTTATCAGGTGCTAAAGTCCAAATGACTGTCTCCTGTTGTGTGAAAAATTACTTTTAGAGTAGATTTATGGCCTTATATGAGGTTGCTTCCATGAATCATCTCTGGGAGGCAATAGCATAGTCTTCTCTTTTTATGTTCATATCCTTATTTAGCTCCTAGCTTTTATAAGGTCAACTTCACCCCCAACACAGTTAATTATTAGTATACTTTATTCTATATCTAACTGGCATAAAAGTAATTCTACCTCAAGTGCTGGTTAAGGAGTATAACATTATAGTTGTCAGATAACTACTAACAGTTCTGTAGAGTGAAGGATATGCTATATGTATATGTACAAACTTAAAATCCTTCTGTATATTATCATTGCATCAAAGAATAGTTTCCTGGACCATTGTTACTGGCTTCTGTAGAACTGCTTTTTTTGAATTAACTGTTTTCCTTAGGGTGTTAGTTGTGTAGTGTGCATGTTGGCATAATCAGATCAGATGTATTCTTTCTGAATAAAAGCTAGTAACTGTTTTGATTGATTGATTCAGGCCCTTTGCCTCATTCTTTTTTTGCCATGCTAGGAAAGGGATACTGAACCAAGCATTTTCTGGCTTGAGAACATTGGGTAGGGGGGCCTGGGTGGCTCAGTGGGTTAAAGCCTCTGCTTTCAGCTCAGGTCATGATCTCAGGCTCCTAGGATCGAGTCCCGCATCAGGCCCTCTGCTTGGTGGGGAACCTGCTTCCCCCTCTCTCCCTCTCTGCCTGCCTCTCTGCCTACTTATGATCTCTGTCTGTCAAATAAATAAAAAAAATCTTAAAAAAAAAAAGAAAGACATTGGGTTGACATCATTTAAAACGATCTCCAAGTACTTGCACTTTTCCCTGGGTTAAGCCCCAGGCTATTTTTTATGGTCCATGGATATGCCATACTGTCCTTCTTCCCTCTTCAGCAGTCTTTGGTCTCTAGGCAAAGAAGCCTGCTAAGAAAAGTTATCAAAACTTGGAAATAAGGCCAAAGGTTGACTATATGACATTTCATTATTTTTCTAGAATGTTATCTAACAGTATTACTGAAAAATTACTTTAGTTTCTAGAGAAATATACCTTTGGTTTACTATTTGCTATTAATTAGAGCCTGAACTTTGTATAGTTAGAAGACTGATCAATTGCAAATGATTTTTACCAGTAGAAATGTAATGCATTCTTTCAGGTAGGAAAAAACAAAACAAAACAAAACAAAACAAAAACCAAAAACACAACCAGAAACTATGGTTTTATTGCCTTCTAGGACATCAACCAGTTTTCAAAAATCTAATTTATCAGGTTTGTTTCCTTACTCCTTTACTGACTGACTGTATAAAACTCTGTTCTGCAAATGTTCTTTGAACCACTCCCCCCTGCCCCGCCCTGCTGGTTCCATCACTGAAGAGTTAAATTTTGACACATGATCTTTTTAGTCTCTTTTCTGAAGAACTCTCTTCTTGGATTCCTGTTAGCCATATTCTTGCTTCTGATGATTTTTATGAAAAGCAAAATGGTGTCGCAGATAGAGAATTAGTTTTAGAGTCAGACAGATTTAAACTGGAACTGTAGCTTTCTGACATACTAAGATTTGCAACTTTGAACAGATCACTTAACTTCTCTGGTCATATTTTTCTCTAAGATAAAATGAATCACATGTGTTGCAACAATTAAGTTTCTCAGGTTATTCTTCAAAGACGTCTTCAGTTCTAAAATTCTCTTATTGCAATGCTTAAGGGCTTCTTATTCCCAATGGACTGAAGTCAGAAGTTTATATATGCAAAGTTCATTTCTCCTGGTTCAGTGCTTGGTTATAGAATAGCAACAGTAGGTTGAACTGAAAAAACTCAAATATCCTCCGGAAAGCAGGCTCATAAATTCTCAGGATGCCAGGTCACCAGGCAATCTCCAGGTCACTTTCAGTTCCATTCAGAAGTATCAGTTGCTCATTACAGTTTAAACCTAAGTATCTCACAATTCAGAGGGTTGACATTTAACTTTAAAATAAAGATAGCTTAGAGTTGAAAAGTTATTACAACTTGTGCCAAAGTCCACTGAAAAAAATAAATACCAGATGAGGTTAATTTATTCCTGGGGCTGTGATATCATCTTCAAGGACAAGCATTGGCAGATGGTGTTTTCTCAGGGAATTACACAAAAATGAGACTCTCTAATAAGAAATTATTTTTTTCTATTCCTATAGATTTATAAAACTGATTTTAAGGATTCTTTATATAAAATCCCCCAAATGGGTTATATTTCATCGTGTCTGTGAGCTTAAAACTCTGTTTCTATTTTAATTTTTTACATTAGCACCATAATGTATTTTAATAATGCTCTTTTGTAGATATTTGCATAATGTTATCCTGATAATACTTAAAACCTTAGTTAACTTGTTTTCATTTTATTTAGTAATTTAAGTTACATTGCAAAGCAGAATAATAATGATAATGTAAACATTTCCATGGATTTCTTTATATTATCACAATAGCTGATGATTTCCTGCATGTAAGGCATATGTGACTGATATATATACATTTTCACGTTTTGCTAGTTTGCTTTAACTAGATAGAAGTTAGAATCTTATGTAACAAAATCATGAAGGGAGGTTTATGAAACAAGTCACAGTTGCCACTCATAGGCAAGAGGAGGGGATAAACAGGGGCATGAATGAGGCAGGGATTACTGAAAGCCATTATAGAATTTTTACTTATGAAAGTAAACAAAAGAAAGGTTTACTCATGATTAAATACAAAGATGTAACGTTTTCCAATAAAATCATTGTGTCTAAAATTTAAGAGTGTTTTTTCTAGTATTTTAACTTAACAATTATGTTAACTTAGGTTTTGTTTTTTCCCATATTTAAATGCTTTAAGATATAAATATCATAGGAAATACTTATTTTTTATTACAAAATTCTAGCTGGATATTTTAAAAATAACTCCCTTTTCCAGTGGCAACTACTTTATAAAATACATGTATGAAGTCTCATTTTTTTTTTTTAAAGATTTATTTATTTATTTATTTGACAGAGAGAGAAATCACAAGTAGGCGGAGAGTCAGGCAGAGAGAGAGAAGCAGGCTCCCGCTGAGCAAAGAGCCCGATGTGGGGCTCGATCCCAGGACACTGAGATCATGATCTGAGCCGAAGGCAGCGGCTTAATCCACTGAGCCACCCAGGCGCCCCTGAAGTCTCATTTTTTAATATCAACTCATCTGTACCCAGTTTGTGCCAATGAAAATACTACTCTCAGATTTGTTCTCTCAGCAGATAGCTTGATGCAGAGCTTGATCCCAGGACCTGAGATCATGACTTGAGCCACCTAAGCACCACTCCACTGTGTTTACTTTTATTTTTATTATTATTATTTTAATATTTTATTTATTTATTTGACAGACAGCACAAGTAGACAGAGTGGCAGGCAGAGGGACAGGGAGAAGTAGGCTCTCCACTGAACAGGGACCCCGATGTGGGACTCAATCCCAGGACCCTGGGATCATGACCTGAGCCAAACGTGGCCCCTTAATTGACTAAGCCACCCAGGCACCCCACTGTGCTTGCTTTTAAAAGCAGTCTTGGGGATTTTATATTTCATAAAGTCTTCAGGTATATGATTAAGTTGGTTCATTTATGATGGTATTTGAACCAACAATTGCCTAAAAGATGCTATTTTATACTATGGTTATCAAGAAAGTGATTTACATATAGAGGAGTCAAGAATTTTTTTTAACATGATAATCCCCAATCTTTATTTCCTCTTATTTAATCACATAGCAAATCTAAATGTCTTAGGATGTTAGTAGACTGTACTATAGACTGGGGACTTGTAGCAATAGTAACTTAGGAGTTGAAGGTTGTGTATGCTAAAAGTGCAGGAACACCTAAGGGGAATCATGATATATATTATTTAAAAAAAAATGCTATATAGACAGAATCATGGAATCAAGAAAGCAGAGTGTCACAGATGAAAACTTTTAGGTCTTCTAGCCCAACACTGTTTTTTTGTTTGTTTGTTTTAAGATCTTATTTATTTATTTGACAGAGGGAGAGCAAAAGCAGGCAGAGGAAGCATGCTGAGGGAGAAGGAGAAGCAGCCTCCCTGCCTAGCAGACAGCCTGATTCAGGGGCTTGATTCCAGGACCCTGGTATCATGACCTGAATGGAAGGCAAATGCTTAACTGACTGAACCACCCATGTGCCCCCAACCCTAGGATTTTTATTCAAACTTTTATGTGAAAAATGTGATAGCTTATAGATCACTGCAGAAGACCCACTGAAGTACATTCATTACAATAGTAAGTCAAATTGGTTAATCTTCAATCAAGAGAATTGTATGCATTTTTTTGCGTGGGGGAAATGGTAAGATTTCAGCCACTTTACAATCAGATCTTGCTTTGTTGCTAGAGGACTTCCACTGGGTCAAGCCAATAGCATGTAACTTTTAAATAAGGGCTTTAAGAATTTAAACCAGAACGCATATATATATAATCAATAATACCATATTAAAATAGCTATTATAAACCACTTATTTCAACTACCTGCCTATTTCTCAGTTTCCAAACATTTTCTAAAAATAATTTTATATTAGTAAAATGTGGTACACAGCTGTAACCAAGAATATCTTGTAATAGCTTGTAACATTTTTCATTTTTATATCTCCTGCCCCATAGAATGGTTCCTTTTCACTTCTTTCCGAGAAATTCCATCCAAAGTAGGGGAAAACAGTCTATTATTTCCAAGTCTGGAGTCTGGAAGGACTGAAAGAAAGCCAAGGAGAGGACAAAGTTTGGGACTTTTTAAATTTAGTTTTTGCAGATTTTAAAAAATTATAATGATAATATATGTACATTAAAATTGAGAATTTTTAACTTTATACAATTAAAGGGTAATTCCCTCCACCCACTATTCACCCTCCTAACACTGTCAGCAGTTTGGTGTGTATCTTCTTACTCATTTTATGTGCATATACATATATGTGAAATGTTGCTTTAAAAAATTAGATAATTTACATAAAATATTCTGTGTCTTTTTCTCCAGATTCAATAATGTATCTTGTTGGTAGATAAAAAGCTTCCTCATTCTTTGAAATGGTGATACGGTATTTTATGGTATGGATGTATAATAATGTAGCTCCTTTTCTTTTCTTTTTTTTTTTTTAAATTTTACTTATTTATTTATTTATTTGTTTGACACAGAGAGAGAGAGAGAGAGAGAGAAAGCGAGTGCGTGCGCACAAGCAGGCAGAGAGGCAGGCTGAGGCAGAGAGAGAAGCAGACTCCCCACTGAGCAAGGAACCCGATGCAGGGCTTGATCCCAGGACCCTAGATCATGACCTGAGCTGAAGGCAGTGGCTTAACCCACTGAGCCACCCAGGTGCCCCTGTAGCTCCTTTTCTAACTCATTGATGAATATTCAGAATGTCTCTAATTTTTCTTTACTATATTATATGTGTTTCTTTTTATTTACTGTAATCTGCCTTACAATAAGTAATCCTACAGGATTCAGTAGTAAGTTCACATTACTCCATTTGAAAAGAAATTAATTTGTCAAGAAGATATTCCTTTAGTAGCTGACATATTCTGAGAAAACATTGCTAAGAACTTGGGGATTAAAGAAGTATAATATAGAGGTTAGCCCTTAAGGGCCTTGTATTATAACAGAGTTCTTTAAAGAGTGAAGCATCCACGATCTTAAGTCTAATTAATTCTAACATCATGTTTTGACTTAAAAATGCTATATGGTGCTGTTCTTCCTGAAAAGATTATTTAACTACATAAAAACTAATCATCCTATGATTATTGGTCATCTATTGTTATCACATTATCACAAATTCACTAGCTTAAAACACATTTGTTATATAGTAAAGGATAGAACAGAAAAATGTCACCTCTAGCCCAGAAGGCTGACCTATAGCCTGCATGGTTTCATATACATGCTGATTGCTACATTCTTAAAGGGTCTCATGACTTCCTATACATCTCACTGATAGTTAATATTGAGCTGAATGATAAGCACCAGAGAAATCTTGTTTTATGAGTAGAAATTCAAAGAAAACATTTATGATCTAATACTCCCTCCATGTCCCTCCTCCTTGAACATTAAGCATATAACCACCAGCTTCATGTCACAAAAGACTCTTTCTCCCCATAGGTTCTGTCCCTGTACTTATTACAATAAAAGAGACTTTTTGAACTAAAAATGTCTCAAGAATTCTTTCTTGACAGTTCACTCAAGACTCCACATCACTATCAGTATACACATTCTGCAGGCCAGGAACCTACACATGGTTTACCTGGATCCTTGGCTTTGAAGTCTTTCATGAGGCTACAGTCAAAATCTTAACCAAGGGGCTCACCTGAGACTCGAATGAGAAGGATCTTATTCCAAGCTCATGTGTTTGTTAGCAGAATTCAGTTCCTTGTGAACTGTCAGACTGAGGAACTCATCATCTCCTTTCCTGATGTTGGTTGGAGGTTGCCCTTAGTTCCTTGTCACATTGTTCTTTCCACCTAGTGGCTAATGAAGGGTGGTAAAGTATGCACACATTCCCTGCCCATCCCATGCCATTTTAGCATATGTGTTATTCTGAGCTGAAGGCAATTGTGAAGAAGGAGATGCAAGAAAAGTCTCCCCCCCTCCCCATATTTGCCTAAAAGAAGGCCATAAATTTGTAAAGTTGTCCTCCTCTCTACCAGGAATGTTAGAAGGAAATCACCAGAAGAACTGTAGACCTTTATCAAACCAAAGATGACACCATAGGAACCTTTATAATACATACTACTAATTAGCCCTGATTTTCTATTAGTTCCCCCATGTATTTGCCTTCCCATAATTTGACACTTCTAGAAGCTCAAATTTCTCTGCCTCTGTCTTGTCATTTCTCTACAAATATATTATTCTTTTGTCAAAATACTATATAAGCCCAAATTCTGACCACACTTTTGAGTTACTTATCACTGAGTACTCCCCTATGTATACACAATACACACGTTAATAAACTTGTGTATGTTTTTCTCTTGTTAATCTGTCTTTTGGCAGTGTAATTTATAGGATTCCAGCTAGAAAACCTAGGAGGGTGGAAGGAATTTTTTTCCCCTTCTCTACACTTATTTCATCAAAGCTGGCATGGGGAAATCAATAAAGAATGTCTTCCAGCAGAATAGAAATTACAGTCTTATGTAATGAAGTTACAAAATGATATTCTGCTATCTTTGCCATATTCCATTGGTTAGAAACAAGTCACAGGTCCTGCTCTTACTCAAAAGGAGAGAATTATACAAGGCCATGCTTACTAGGAAGTAGGGATCACAACTGTGGGGCTGAGGGGGAAGCCGGTGCATTTAGAGCCTGCTCACAACAATTCACAAACAAAACATATTCAAAATTTTATCTGTAATTAAATTCCAGAGTTAGAGAAAACAGCTATAATATTTGCTCAGAAACTAGAGAAGGCAATGTACCAAACAAAACAGATGAAAAACTATTTGTGGGACTTGGTCTAAATTGCTTTATTATGGACTTATTTCCATATTTGTAAAAACAGATAATTGGATTAGAGGACATCTAAGGTCCTAAACTTCCATGATCGCCAAATTAGTGAGTTTCAGTTTTCATAGCTATAAAAATTTATTTTTTATTATTATCTTTCAGGGTGAATTCAGTCAGAAAACCTTCAAATAGAACTCACCAACTTTGAGATACTCTCATTCCTAAAAGCTACTAAAAATATTCACAATATGACTAACAATATATTTTTTTGTTTGTCATATGTTGGATACCAATTTAAGGTTGTGTTTCAGAAAGTACTTCCATCTCTTTGTAAAACAAAAACACAGATCTCTGGGCAGTGGAAATCACCTCACTGCAGGCTGCTGGTCTGTGTCTGTGAGCACTATTTTATAAAAGTTCTGTGCCAGCTGAGAATGAAGGGAAAAAATTAATTATTTTCCTTTTCACCCAGAAAGAAGAACCACACTCTAATATAGATACTTCTCAGGTATTTCCAATCTAAAGGTACAGAAAATGGATCTCAGTGAAATTTAAGGGAACACACTTAAGCAGAATCATAATAAAGCCACAGCATTTGAATAGAAAAGATGGCAAAGACAAAGAGCATGTTTTGCATTGGCAAATTCTGAAAAGTGAGAAACATTGGATTCTATCAAAACAGCAGAAGAAAACTACTTGTACAGTGTCTGAATAAGCAATGGAACAAAGTCTGCCTAAAAAGGGAACAAAAACAAGTTGAAATTATCCTACTATGGCTTTTCAACACATTCTTTTTGGATGCATTCTTAAACTTGAAGCTGGTAGGAAAGAATGTATAAAAATAATTTTTAAGGAACAGATTTCACTTTTGAATCATCATTCTTTAATAAATTTTAAAAATTTACAACTTTCTTTTATAACTGCATGTCAATTTCTGGAAAGTCAGGTTGACCTTCATATTATGTCAATCAAAGTAATTTTATCTTGAATTTTAGATTTGATTGCATTCTCCTTATTAGGTTTCCTTGGTCATACCTCTGGATAATAAATCTGCAATCTCTATGTGTGTGTATGTATTTTTGATTCAATTCTCTTTTTCCCTTGAGTTCTGCCATCCTGATTTATTGGAAGGTATTTGAAATGACACCTTGAACTTCTGCAGTTGAAGAATGATTCTGCCTGAGTCTTCTTTAGATGTCAGGAGAAGCCCAGTTTCCTTGTGGGGCTGAAAAGTAGTAAGGACAGCAGAAGGGAACTCCCTTATTCTGGCTCCCAGAACCCTCTCTGGACTGAACCTGCATTGGGGCATTGTTTTCTACAAGTCAGCAGGTGACACAGACAGTGACCCTCAGGCTACCTTTGAGTCTCCAAATCTCTGTTGAATCAGGAGGCTGTAATGAACCAGTATTCTCATGAGAACTTTCATGAATCTGAATAGCTCCAGACAAGCACTTCCCTACACAGCTCTATACAGGCTCATTGGAATCATATTTTGGCAATTCATGCTTATGCTTCCAAAGATACACGCTATTGGCTTTGGAAACATCAACAATGTTTAAGATAATGATTTAAAAATGAGAAAAAAGCCCACAGAAATTAATTTTAAATTTAGAATAGAGCTTTGGAGTCCAGTGCTTCTCTGACTTTCCATGCATGTTGTTAAAAGATAAACAAAGCATATTAAAAATCTTCAGTTTTTTTGAGCCTAAGTCAATGCTAATCAGGCAGTGCCAACTGGAAGTGGTTAGGAGTTCTGCTGATGGAGCTTGAAGGACTTTTATAGAGAAAAGGTGGAAGCAAAGAAGAAAATTACTGATTGGTTATAGTTTAAGGCCTAGATGGCTGTTTTTGATTGGTTGTTTTTAGCCTTTTGATCTAGAAACTTCAAGGTCACCACAGCATTAGAGTCACATTGGTCTAATGACCTCCTGATTTAGTTAATTTAGCTGTGTGAATCATTGTGGATCATGTTAATATGCTGATTCTAATACAATAGGTTTGGATGAGGGCCAAGATTCCTTGGTATTTCTAGCAGGATCCAGGCTGACCACACTTGGACTTTCAATGGCGTAGTTTAACCCCTTGTTTACAGGTGTTTAAGAATTCTTTAGAATACGGTAGATAGTTGCCAACAGAACCAGGACTAGAAGTCAGATTTACTGTTTCTCTTTGCCAAATATTTTATAATATCTTTTCTTCCCTTGTTACATCCCTCATACTTAGCATCATTAAGTCTCAATATATGTAGATTTTAAGGGTATCCAATTTACTATTTCGGGTAAAGGGTCTGGATTTTAATCTTTGGAGAATTTTACTTCAATAACATTTTTGTTCTTGGAAGATAGAACTGAATTTTTATATTTTTCTTAACCAAATGGTGCTTGATTATTTCTGAATGTCTTAGTTAATATGAAATGTAGGAAAAAAAGTTTGAGAAAGGAAGCTATGTACTGCAATCACATATATGAGATCTTTGGCAAATCTAATATCTGAAAAAAACAAACAAACTCTTGGGGCGCCTGGGTGGCACAGTGGTTTGGGATGCTGCCTTCGGCTCGGGTCATGATCTCACGGTCCTGGGATCGAGCACCGCGTCGGGCTCTCTGCTCCACAGGAAGCCTGCTTCCCTCTCTCTCTCTCTCTCTGCCTGCCTCTCTGCCTACTTGTGATCTCTGTCTGTCAATTAAATAAATAAAATCTTTAAAAAAACCAAACAAACTCATATTTTATACCTAGGTGTCCTTCTACATGAACATTAATACATAAACAGAAGAAAATAGAATGAAAGGAAAACAATGAGAAATTTGAAAGACACAGGCAAATTTGTGAACTAGAACATTTCTCTGTCCATCTCAAGAGCAGGGGCAAAAGACTTTGAAAAGCATATTTCAATAATGCTAGATTTAAAGCAGAAAGAGGGAAAGATAACACAGAGTTCTGTATCCCCATCTGGAATCACAGATCAGTTCTTAGAAACAACAGAGCTGATTTGGATTATTTGGCATGAGTGTATGGGTTGTCTAGAAGTCCAGCAATTTAATCATTTGAATATCTACCATCGCCCAGAAGCAGGGCTGAAAGTTTTTTCAAAAAGGGAGGTCTCTCTTTCTCCCATACAGGATCCTGTATAATACCCACAAAGGAGCGCACATTGAGAAAGTGTTGGAAGTGATTTTCTGGGTCAAGCTCTGCATTACAACAAATATGGATTCAGCCAGAAAAGTAAGCTTTAAATTACTTTTTATTTTTGTAACCACAGCTCCTTTTGCTGCTGCTTAGATTGTTACACAAGCAAATAAATCCTTTTAATTGGCCCACCCCCAGGGCAAACAGCTCACCCCAGTAAGTAATCATGTGGACGAGTGGAGGCTGAGGAGGTGGGGTGCATCCTGCTGAACAATCTTTGCTTTTATTTTACCAACTGATTTTAAAAGGCAGCATTGTAACTTGGCATTAAATATTTAAGAATGATATTAAGGTAAGATTGATTCATTTAACAGGCATAATGGAGTGGGGAAGCCGCATGGAGTGACTAAAGGGCTTCACAGTGGGAAATCTGTGCTAGCAGGCATCAATCCGCACCTGATAATGGCCATGACTAGGTTCTCAGTCTTGCTATTTAAATAAATTGATGTGCAATTCATCTGCTGTTCAGAGCCATTGGAAATGCACTGCACTAACTCTATTCCTTGGCAAGCATCCCAATTAAGTACCTGGGTCATTTATTAGAGTGCCAAGTGTAATTCAAGTTGCTACCAAGTTTTTACCATTAACCAAAATGGCAATTTGTTCATAAAAGGGGCTATAGGGGTTCAGGGGAGCAGCAGGTGTCATGGAAAAAAACCTGGACTCAGATGAGTGCAGTTCAAATTCTGACTTTTCCACTAGAAGCATATGTCATCGAATCTCCCCCCATTTTTTTTTTCGTCTCTGTAATGGGAAGAATAATATGCCTGCTTTACATATTTGTGAGGCACAAAACAAGATAAAAATGAAAGCACTTTCCAGTTTAAAAAGTGCTATTCAAATTGTGATTTACCACTATAAGCATAATTCTTGCAGGGGTACCATAAGTGCCTACCATTTATTTCCCCTAGTGTTCTACACTGTTCCCTCTCCTCCCTTTTTTGTCTTGATCAGACAATCGCAGAGCTGGGAGGAAAATACAAGTGTCAACCTCTTAAAAAGCTTACACCTTATGAGATACATAGGTCTGTATTTCTTGGTGCTGAACATTTTAGTTCAGACTAGTCTTGTACTTTTATTAGCCACTTTTTGGTGATATATAAATCAATAAGAGAGCACTTTAAAAGAACTTGAAATGGGTATGATCATAAAGAACAGCTAGGTAATTTGAAATTTTTATTTACTTTATAATGACTTTTAAAAGATTTTTGTTTGATTCCAGTTATTCTGAAACATGCCATTCTTGTCCAGTTGGATCTGTTCGGTGAGTTGGTTGCAAAATATATAAGTGTGATTTATTTCTTTTAATTTTAGAAAAATTCAACTTAGAACAAGTTAAATCCATGTTTTGTATTGAAATGGAAGTTCTAAAAAATAAAAGCTTACTTTCCTTTATTTTTTTTCTAGGAATTTTTTTTTTAATTTCTTTTCAGCATAACAGAATTCATTGTTTTTGTACCACACCCAGTGCTCCATGAAATATGTGCCCTCCTTAATACCCACCACCTGGCTCCCCCAACCTCCCACCCCCTGCCCCTTCAAAACCCTCAGATTGTTTTTCAGAGTCCATAGTCTCTCATGGTTCACCTCCCCTTCCAATTTCCCTCAACTCTCTTCTCTCCATCTCCCTCTGTCCTCTGTTATTTGTTATGCTCCACTAATAAGTGAAACCATTGATAATTGACTCTTTCTTATTTTACTCAGCATAATCTCTTCCAGTCCCGCCCATGTTGATACAAAAGTTGGGTATTCATCCTTTCTGATGGGGACCTAATACTACATAGTGTATATGGACCACATCTTCCTTATCCATTCGTCTGTTGAAGGGCATCTTGGTTCTTTCCACAGTTTGGCAACCATGGCCATTGCTGCTATAAACATTGGGGTACAGATGGCCCTTCTTTTCACTACATCTGTATCTTTGGGGTAAATACCTAGTAGTGCAATTGCAGGGTCATAGGAAAGCTCTATTTTTAATTTCTTAAGGAATCTCCACACTGTTCTCCAAAGTGGCTGCACCAACTTGCATTCCCACCAACAGTGGAAGAGGGTTTCCCTTTCTCCACATCCTCTTCAACACATCCCCTTTCTCCACATCCTCTGTCTTGCTAATTTTGGCCATTCTAAATGGTGTAAGTTGGTGTCTCAATGTGGTTTTAATTCGAATCTCCCTGATGGCTAGTGATGATGAACATTTTTTCATGTGTCTGATAAAGACTTACTTTTCAAAAATGAATAGTCTCCCATTGAAAAATTTGAAACAAGTGATAAGATGGGTTATAACCATTTGTGGTTGATGTTTCTCTGATAATTCAATTAAACAAAGTGCTTAGTAGCCCACTAAAAGTCCATTGATAGAGATGTATATTAGGAATTGTATTGACTTAAGTTGTTTGGTATTCTAATCCATTTGTTATTTCCCTTTTTAATTATCTTGTGCACATTATTAAATATAATAATTAATAAAATTGTGACTATATTGATTATTAGTCATTAATGTCTAATACAATTCAACATCCTCTGTGATTACATCTGATGTCCAACTTAGCCAAATAAAGACAATTTCATTAAGAGCAAGCAATACAATATTTGTACTACATTCAGAGAAACCGTATGCAATATTATCTTCTATATAGCAAGGTGATATTTTCCAACCCTTTCCTTATACTCTTGTAATTGCCATTATATGAACTATAACTAATCTGTCTACTTAGCTTTCCTTTACTGATTTTTATCTTTCCTGGCACTGTCACCAGGGTAATGGTTTCTACAAGAATCTAGTTGGTATCAAGTTCTTTTTGCTTAGGAATAAGCAGCTGCAAAGTATTGAAAATACTGATAAGCTTTAGTAGAAAAACAGCTAGCCACTCTCTACCCAGCTCTAGTTACAACAGAGTTTCTAATATTTCTCAGTTAAACATTATTCACAAGATAGTGAGAAATAGTGTTAGTAGCTAACTATGAGGCTAGCAGGATACTGTTAAAATAGACTCTTGACTATCTGGGCTTTTGAGATGAATAGATGCTCAATCCTCTGAGTAACTTTTATGTAAGAAAAATCCCATAGAATTCACAATTCCTTTCTTTAATTCAACTCCTCTACCTCCCCATAAAGTATCATAATTCTGTAGTCATATTTTTGTTCAGTTATAGTCTTTAAAAAAATAAAAACTCATGCTACTTATACAAATATAAAATGAACACATGCCATTTTTATTAAACTTAGTACTTAATGAGGGAACCATTAAAATGTTGTAACTCATTCAAAGGAGAATCTGAAGAATAAGACCTCTATAGGCAATCCAGAATGATGAAATGGATTTATTAAAAAATGCAAAACTCAGCATCCTATGGGCACTAAGGAAATGTTTGGAACCATCTTTTCTATAGGGTAGGTATTCATTCTATCCCTAACAGACACAATATAATTGCATTTCTAAGGATAAGAATTATTTTGTATTATTATCACCTTCCTACAACTATAAAGACTTATAAAGTAGCCTAGTCAGAGACAATAAAAAATGAAGACCATCACAGAATCAGATACCTTCAAAGGATTTGCTAAAACCACACCCAGGGGTGTGTCTTCATTATAAGGATATTCAATGATCTTTTGCCCATTTCAAAGTATTTTGTAGTTTGTCCTAACACTTGTAACTGGATGATACTGTTGTGATCATATCAAGATTCTCCAACTTGATGTCCACTAAAGAGTCAGCTCCTTGTCTACTAGAAGCCATTACTAACTGTGTGGGTTCTTTTTCTATATTTTCTCTCTTTGTCATCACATCTATAGTCTTCTTTACTAACCATGATCCACTTTTACCTCCCAAAAAAAGTGCATGAGTAGGTACTCTTGGACTTGTAGTCTGTAACGCAAATGTTTTATTAATGTCACTAATGTGACATAATGAACAGAAAGGGAAGGAAGGAAGGAAGGAAGGAAGGAAAAAAGAAAAGAAAAGGATCAGGAGTCAAGATGGCGGAGAAGTAGCAGGCCGAGACTACTTCAGCTAGCCGGAGATCAGCTAGATAGCTTATCTAAAGATTGCAAACACCTGAAAATCCATCGGCAGATCGAAGAGAAGAAGAACAGCA
>NC_081557.1:74045795-74114726 GCF_022355385.1 Mustela nigripes | reverse complement strand
GAAAAGAAAAGAAAAGAAGAAGGAGTCTCTCAAAAAGCCCAAACAATGGCTTTACCCTTAGAGTATCTCCAGGCTTGAAAAAGTGTAAGGAGAAAAATACATTCCTACTAAAAATGGAATAGCACATGGATAGAGGTTTTCTCTCTTTTTATACTGCAGCCTTATGAATATGTAACTTAGTCTGTTTTCCTTAGTAATATTCTTCCACCAGGTATCTGTCTGCCCTGTTCCAGAATGTTCTGCTGTCACTCCTTTCTTCTTGTAAAAGTGTTTGTGGACAGAGACCTCAGCTCAATCAATTCCTGACTACTGCCTGGAAAAATTGTCTGGTCAGATAGATCCCAAACAAGCCTAGCATTCTTTGTGTTACCATAATCAGGGACTCAGACAGATTATGAAAACCAGTGTTGGGAGGTCAGGTGTTAGAAGTCTAAATCTAGGAACACACTTAGGGATCATTTATAGATACTTGTCCTAGGGCCTTGATTCTGGAATGCCAATTTAAGATAGAGATTTGCCCTGGGCAGATAGCCAGAAAGAAGCTATGTTAATTTAGTCTGCACAAAGATGAGTCCCAGGTTAAGGTCCACATGAGAAATAGTCAACCCACAGAAGATCCAGCAACAGAGATTGAGGATTATTCCAAGAAATCAAAGCAAATGATAGGAATGTGGACCATGGGCTGGAACCCAGAGGCCTGAGTGAGACAATAAGCCTGACCTAAAGCTGAAAGCCTTGGTTCCATTGCACACAGTATGTACATGAGGAGGGTGAGTTTCAGGATGGTTAATATGACTCTTTCTGTATCAGAGATGTAGAGTTGGCAGACAGTAAGGAGAAATCAAGTAGCTTATAAGAAATCATCTCTGGGGGCGCCTGGGTGTCTCAGTGGGTTAAAGAAATCATCTCTGAGCTAATGTATCTCTTCTGTAACTAAGAACTCCCAAAGAGTTCAAGCATAGGTGCTTGCCACTGGGGTTTTAAGTGCATAGTGCTGAATCTGCTGTGAAGCTCTGTCTTCAGATATAGACCTCTTATGATTCTAGTAGTTAGTGAACCCACTAACAAATATCTATGCCTATCAAGTAGCTTTTGTGAATTCATAAATTATGAAAAATGTTTTATCTTAAATTTTAACTTTATATGCCCCCACAGAGCAATAAAGTAAACAAAAGTGAGGTTCATTTACCCTTAAATAATTAAAATCTTGGTTTTTAATAGCTAATAGATGTCCTGAGATTCAATTGAATCCATTTTTAAAAAGCATCAAAAACTCCACTTTTAAAAATTAACGTGTAAAGTATTTGCTTCAGGGGTACAAGTGTGTGAACACTAGTCTTACACAATCTCAGCATTCACCATAGCCCACACCCTCCCCAATGTCCATAACCCAGCAACCCTATCCCTCTCCTCCCACCTACCAGCAACCCTCAGTTTGTTTCCTAAGATCAAGAGACTCTTATGGTTTGTCTCCTTCCCCGGTCCCATTTATTTCATTTTCACCATCCCTTCCCCCCAAAACACCCCCTTCCCTGCCTTTCAAATTCCTCATACCAGAGAGATCATATGATAATTGTCTTTCTCTGATTGACTTATTCACTTAGTATAATACCCTCTAGTACCACCAATGTCATTGCAAATGGCAAGATTTCGTTCTTTTGATGTTTGTATAGTATTCCATTGTATATACATACCACATCTTCTTTATCCACTCATCTGTTGATAGACATCTAGATTCTTACCATAATTTGGCTATTATGGACATTGCTGCTATAAACATTCCTTTCCATGTGCCCTTTCAGATCACTACATTTGTACCTTTAGAGTAAATACCCAGTAGTGTGATTGCTGGGTCATAGGTTAGCTCTATTTTCAACTTTTTGAGGAACCTCCTTACTATTTTCCAGAGTGGCTGAACCAGCTTGCATTCTCTCTAACAGTGTAGGAGGGTTCCCCTTTCTCTGCATCCTTGCCAACATCTGTCGTTTCCTAACTTGTTAATTTTAGCCAATCTGGTGTGAGGTGTTATCTCATGGTGGTTTTAATTTGTATTTCCCTGATGCTAAGTGATGTTGAGCACTTTCTCATGTGTCTGTCGGCCATTTGGATGTCTTCTTTGCAGCAATGTCTGTTCCTGTCTTCTGCCGATTTCTTAATTGGATTATTTGTTCTTTGGGTGTTGACTTTGATAAATTCTTTATAGATTTTGGATATTAGCCCTTTATGTGATTTGTCATTTGCAAATATCTTCTCCCATTCTGCCGGCTGTCTTTTGGTTTTGTTGACTATTTTCTTTGCTGTGCAAAAGCTTTTGATCTTGATGAAGTCCCAATAGTTCATTTTTGCCCTTGGTTCCCTTGCCTTTGGCAACGTTTCTAGGAAGAAGTTGCTATGGCTGAGGTTGAAGAGGTTGCTGCCTGTATTCTCAGGGATTTTGAGAGATTCCTGTGTCACATTGAAGTCTTCCATACATATTAAGTTTCTTTTTGTGTGCGATGTAAGGAAATGGCACGGTTTCATTCTTCTTCACATGACTGACTGATTTTCCCAACACCATTTGTTGAAGAGACTGTCATTTTTCCATTGGATTCCTGCTTTGTCAAAGATTAGTTGATGGATTCTGGGCTCTCTATTCTGTTCCACTGATCTATGTGTTTGTTTTTGTGCCAGTACCATACTGTCTTGATGATTACAGCTTTGTAATAGGGCTTGAAGTCTGGAATTGTGACGTCGCCAACTTTGGTTTTCTTCTTCAATGTTCCTCTGGCTATTTGGGGTCTCTTCTGGTTCCATATAAATTTTAGAATTATTTGTTTTATTTCTTTGGGAAAAAAAAGATGTTATTTTGATAGGGATTGCATTAAATTTGTAGATTGGTTTAGGTAGCATAGAATTTTTCAAAATATTTGTCTTCTAATCCATGAACATGGAATCTTTTTCCATTTCTTTGTTTCTTTCTCAATTTATTTCATGAGAACTTTATAGTTTTCTGAGTACAGATTCTTTGCCTCTGTTGTTAGGTTTATTTCCAGGTATGGTATGGTTTTGGGTGCAATTGTAAATGGGATTGACTCCTTAATTTCTCTTTCTTCTGATTTTCTGTTGGTGTATAGAAATGCAACTGATTTCTGTGCATTGATTTTATATCCTGATGCTTTACTGAATTCCTGTAGGAGTTCTAGCAATTTTGGGGTGGAGTATTTTGGGTTTTCCACATCAGGCATCTTAACATCTGCAAAGAATGAGAGTTTGACTTCTTTGTTGCTGATTCAAATGCCTTTTATTTCTTCTTGTTGTCTGTTTGCTGAAGCTGGGACTTCTAGTATTGTGTTGAATAGCAGTGGTGATAGTAGACATTCCTGCCATGTTCCTGACCTTAAGGGAAAAGCTCTCAGATTTTCCCCATTGAGGATGATATTTGCTGTGGATTATTCATACCTGGCTTTGATGGTATGGGGGTTTATACCTTCTATCTCAAAACTGTGAGGATTTCTAATCAAGAAAATATGTTGTACTTTGTCAAATGCTTTTTCAGCACCAATTAAGAGTATCATATGGTTCTTGTTCTTTCTTTTATTGATGTATTTTATCACATTGATTGATTTATAGATGTTGAACCAACCTTGCAGCCCTGGAATAAATCCCACGTGGTCATGCTGAATAATCCTTTTAATGTACTGTTGGATCTTATTGGCTAGTATTTTGGTGAGAATTTTTACATCTGTGTTCATCAAGGATATTGGTCTGTAATTCTTTTGGATGGGGTCTTTGTATGGTTTGGGGATTAAGGTAATGCTGGCCTCATAAAATGAGTTTGGATATTTTCCTCCCATTTCTATTTTTTGGAACAGTTTCAGGAGAATAGGTATTAATTCTTCTTTAAGTGTTTGGTAGAATTCCCCTGGGAAGCCATCTGGCCTGGACTCTTGTTTGTTGGGAGATTTTTGATGACTGCTTCAATCCCCTTACTGGTTAGGGCCTGGGAGGTTTTCTATTTCTTTGGGTCTGTTCAGGTTTTCTATTTCTTCCTGGTTCAGTTTTGATAGTTTATGTGTCTCTAGGAATGCATTCATTTCTTTCATATTGTCAAATTTGCTGGCATATAGTTGCTCATAATATGTTCTTATAGTTGTATTTCTTTGGTGTTGGTTGTGATCTCCCCTCTTTCATTCATGGTTTTATTAATTTGGGTCCTTTCTCTTTTCTTTTTGATAAATCTGGCCAGAGGTTTATCATTCTTATTAATTCTTTGAAAGAACCAGGTCCTAGTTTTGTTGATCTGTTCTACTGTGTTTTGGTTTCTATTTCATTGATTTCTGTTCTGATCTTTATTGTTTATCTTCTCCTGCTGGGTTTAGATTTTCTTTGCTGTTCTTTCTCCAGCTCCTTTAAGTGTAGGTTAGGTTGTGTACTTGACACCTTTCTTGTGTCTTGAGAAAGGCTTGTATCACTATATACTTTCCTCTCAGGGCTGCCTTTGCTGTGTCCCAAAGATTTTGAACAGTTATGTTTTCATTATTATTTGTTTCCATGAATTTTTAAAATTCTTCTTTAATGTCCTGGTTGACCCATTCATTCTTTAGTAGTATGTTCTTTAGCCTCCATGTATTTGAGTTCTTTCCAACTTTCTTCTTGTGGATGAGTTCAAAGCACTGTGGTCTGAAAATATGCAGGGAATGATCCCAATATTTTGGTACTGCTTGAGACCTGATTTGTGACCAAGGGTGTGATTTATTCTGGAGAATGTTCCATGTGCATTTGAGAAGAATGTGTATTCTGTTGCTTTGGGATAGAATGTTCTGAATATATCTGTGATGTCCATTAGGTCCATTTAAAGCCTTTATTTCCTTGTTGGTTTTTTACTTAGATGATTTGCCCATTTCAGTCAGAGAGGTGTTAAAGTCCCCTACTATTGTATCATTGTTGATGTGTTTCTTTCATTTTGTTTTTAATTGGTTTATATAACTGGCTGCTCCCATGTTAAGGGCATAGATATTTAAAATTGGTAGATCTTCTTGTTGGACAGACCATTTAAGTATGATATAGTGTCCTTCCTCATTTTTTATTATAGTCTTTGGCTTAAAATCTAATTTATCAGATACAAAGACTGACATCCCAGCTTTATTTTGATGTCCATTATCATGTTAAATTGTTTTCCACCCCCCTCACTTTACATTTGGAGGTGTCTTTGGGTCTATAATGTGTTTCTTGTAGACAGCATATTGATGGGTCTTATTTTGTTTTTGTGTTTTTTAATCCATTCTGATACCCTGTGTCTTCTGATTGGGGCACTTAGCCCATTTACATTCAGGGAAACTACTGAAAGATTTGAATTTAGTGTCATTGTATTGCTTATAAGGTGACTATTACTGTATATTGTCTTTGTTCCTCTCTGGTCTGTTACTTTTAGGCTCTCTCTCTGCTTAGAGGACCCCTTTCAATACTTCCTGTAGGGCTTGTTTGGTGTTTGGTGTTTGCAAATTCTTTTAGTTTTTTTTTTCCCCCCCCCCTGGAAGCTTTTTATCTCTCTTTCTATTTTCAATGACAGCTTAGCTGACTATTGTATTCCTGGCTGCATACTTTTCTCATTTAGTGCTCTGAATATATTATGCCAGTATTTCTGGCCTTCCAGGTCTCTGTGGATATGTTGCTGCCAATCTAATATTTCTACCATTGTGTGTTACAGACATTTTGTCCCATGCTGCTTCCAGGATTTTCTCTTTGTCACTGAGACGTAAGTTTTTCTATAAGATTGATGGGTTGTGGACCTATTTTTATTGATTTTGAGAGTGGTTCTCTGGGCCTCCTGGATTTTGATGTTTGTTCCCTTTGCCAAATCAGGGAAATTCTCTGTTATAATTTGTTCCAATATAACTTCTGCCCCTCTCTTTCTTCTTCTTCTAGGATCCCAATTATTCTAATATTGTTTTATTTTATGGTATCACTAATCTCTTGAATTTTCCTCTTGTGGTCCCTTAGTTCTTGCTCTCTCTTTTTCTCAGCTTCTTTATTCTCCATCATTTGGTCTTCCACATCACTAATTCTATCCTCTGCCTCATTTATCCTAGAAGTAAAAGCCTCTATTTTTTATTGTACTCATTAATAGCTTTTTTGCTTTCAACTTCTTTAGATTTTATTTCTTTTATTTCTCCAGAAAGGGATTCTATAGTATCTTCCTTGTTTTTTTGAATCCAGCTAGCACATAGATAATCACCATTCTGAGCTCTAGTTCTGACATATTACTAATGTCCATATTGATTAGGTCCCTAGCCATCAGTACTGCCTCTTGTTCTTTTTTTTTTTGCAGTGAGTTTTTCCCACTTTGTCATTTTGTCCAAAGAGGAATAGATGAATGATAGAACAAAATACTAAAAAGGTAACAGTGACCTGAGAAAAATATATGCTAGCCAAATCAGAAGAGACTCAAAACTGGGGGGAGAAAAAGGGAGAAAAAAAAGAAAAAATATATATTTTAAACTAGTGATTAGAACATCACCACACACTTGATTTTGTTGTTAGAAGAAACTATCTCTCAAAATTGTAAAAAAAAAAAAAAAAGGAAAACTTATATATATATATACAAAAATAAGGGTAAACATGATGAAGGGATGGAAGATGACTGTAAAGATGGAAATTAAAAGATATTCTAATAAACGAGTTGATAAAATAAGAAGTTGTTTGAAAAAAGAAAGAGAAAAGAATGTGATTGGGCTAGAGACTAGAACAAAACCAAAACTAAGGTTTATTTTGATCTAATAGAAGAAACTGTATCCCAAAATTTTAAAGAAAGAAAAACTTATATGTATACAAAAAATAAGATCAAATACAGTGAAAGGGTAGAATATGACTATAACAATGAAAATTTTAAAAAGATTTTTAAAAAGGTATTGATAAAATATTTTAAAAAGTGTTAAAATAAAAAAGAGGAAAAGTTTAAAAAATAGAATAAGAAAAAAATAAAATTAAAAAAAATTTAATGGGAAAAAGAAAAAGAAACAAACCATGAATTCTGAGCTGTATTACTGTAGCTCTGAAGTTTTTCAGTTCTCATTGATCAGTGAGCTTGGTCTTGGCTGGATGTTTTGTTGATCTTCAGGGGGAAGGGCCTGTTGTATTGATTCTCAAATGTCTTTGCCAGAGGTGGAATTGCACTGTCCTTGCTAGGGGCCAGGGTAAGTGGCCTGATTTGGAATGTGAAACTGCTCAGGTTCACTCTCCATAGCTTTTGTTCCCTGCACACTTTCCATACAGCTTTGGAGGAGGAGAATGAGGATGGTGGCCTCCCAATATCAGCCCAGAAGAGCCAATATCTCACAGCCTCACTACTCATTGTGCCCTCAGAAAAAAGCAGCCAATCACTCCTGTCTCCCTAGTCTCTGGCTGTACTCTGAGTTCACTCCTCCTGTTGTTGGGGTCGCGCCCCTCAGATGGCACCCGTCGCGCCCCTAAGATGGCACCTGCTACATAGCCTGAGCAGCACGGACAGCCTGAAAAACATCCGCCCTGGCCACACGTGACCTCGTGCTCGTCACATGAACACCGTATGCCACCACTGCCTACGAGCCCCAGATACCTCCTGTTCACGTGAACACCTCTGTGATTGGCTGTATACCTCCTGTTCACATGAACACCTCTGTGATTGGCTGTTATGCTCTATATAAGGCAAGGGAACTTCCCCACAGAGGGAGGAGAAAGATCGACCAGGGAATAAACAAGAGCTTGTGCATCGACCTGTGTGTTGGTGTTGCGGCATCTCTGCAGGCAGGGAGAGCGCAACATCCTGTGATTGGGCATTTCTATCTCTGGCACATGGACCCATTTAGAATCTCCAAACCCAGCAGATTCTTGAAGTGGACTCCTATGTCACTCTTCCCAGAGGAGGAAGGAGGGGGGTCTCCCAGGATCTGCCACCTGTGGGGTCCCAAGTCAAAGAGCAGTGGCCCAACTGTGTCTTGGAACATGGTTTAAGGTAACCCAGAGCTGAAAACCCCCTCCTTAGCTGTCTTTGCAGCTGGTTTCCCCACTCAGACACCTGTGAGCTTTGCCATATTCAGACATCGCTGGTCTTTCTGTGACTCCACAGGTCCTGAGACCACACTCTCCCCTCAAGGGCTTAACTTCCTGCTTTGCCTCTGAAGTGACATCCCTTAGTGGAGCAGATTTTTAAAAGTTCCGATTTTGTGCTCCACTGTTCTACTGGTGGTGGGAGCCAGCAATCCCCTCCCCTCATGGTCTATTTTCCCATATATTGCCTCAGATTCACTTCTCTGCACATCCCACCTTCCATAAAGTGGTTGATTTTCTGTTCTGAGAATTGCTGCTCTTCTTCTCTTTGATATCCTGTTAAGTTTGTAGGTGTTCAGAATTGTTTGATAACTAGCTGAATTCCTGGGACCCAATGATATTTAAGTCTCCTACTCTACCATCTTGCCTCAAATCCTCCATTTTTATAAAATATAAGGATACTTTAGTTGCTTAAAGGCAAAATTTGTGTCAGATGATTATTCTAAATTTACTATTTCTGACCATTTGATACTTAGAATAGTATTGCAACATATTTATGTATATTTTTAAGTAAATACATACAGGAGATTCTTCTTTCCTATTATAATTTCCTAGAATGAATGATATATTATGAGCACCTTAAGTTAAAATCAGTTCTTAGGTACATGTGTGCTGTCTTTGAAACTGGGTTTTGTAAGAAAGAGATTTCCAAAGTGGCAATCTTTCCAAGCAAACAGAGGTACAGGGAAGAGAAAAGCTTAAAATTTGAGGAATATCTGTAGAAATTGCTTTGTAATCTTATAAACTAACTGGTACCACTACAGTAGTTCTAAGGGAGCACTGCCCTGTTCAGAGCAGAAACTTCAAAAATCGTATTGCCTTGTCTTGCCTTCTAAAATTAAAACCAAGTTTTTAAAAAAGACCTAAAATGTATCAAAATATTTCTAAATTTTTTAAACAAAATAAGACTTATCTCTGTATTGAGTCATCTATGTTAAGGGGGCATCTGGTTTTTGGTGTAGAACTATTATAAAAAGTTTAATTGGACCAATCTGTAACTTATAACAATAATGAAAATTAAAAAAAATACTTTCTCACAATGCTTGAATGAATTCATATAATATATCAAGGGAGACATTTTTAGTGAAAATAGATTATTTTGAAATGTGTCACCTGAAATTATCATTAAAAGAAATTAACTTATAGTCCACTCATATAAGCTCGTTGAAATAGATTTTCTTAGTTTAGATAGTTTCCCAGTGTGATGAATGTTGACAAAAATATAATATTGATAAGTTACAGATGAGTTCTGTTTTTTCCATTACTTATTCCCTATAAATAGATGACCAAGCAGCCCCACTTAAATGGTTCTTTTTTTTAAATGAATAACTGTATATATAGATTACAAAGCAATTGGAGTCAGTGACATAGTCCTTGTTACTTAAGCCCTATGTGTACCTTAGTTTCCTCATTCATAATAATTGCTTTTATCATTGGACTATTTTGAGGATTAAATATATCAATATGTGTAAACAGGGGGGCACCATTTACATTATGGTCATCACATTTGGATCATTATTATGATAAAATGACAGGTATCACAAAGTGTCTTGAAAAACGGTGTTTATACCAATTTATACAAAGTTAACTTTTGGGCTAGTAGAGGCGTAGGTATTCATCATCACTGAGCTTTCACTAATTTCCAAGTATAAATGAGGTAGACTAAAAGCTAGACTTGGGCTGTATTTTCTTTAAGGATGGGGAAGTAGGTAGCTGAGAGATATTTATTAAGTTAACAAGATTAAATGACCCTTAAGATAAGAATGAAGTTGCATCAATTTTGATATGAAATTTAGGATAGGAGATCTTAAATCCTGTTGGTTGTATTGCTTATAGCTTTGCCTGAGACCTTGGTCTGTAGCCACAGAAATAAAATAGCCTCCACAAAACAGGACCTTATGCCACTCCTTTGAGTGTCAACATTCTCATTTAAAAATAGGCTAAAAGCCCTTGTTCTGAATCTCTAATTCTGTTAATCTGACAAGCTTATGTTTGGGAAAGCAACTCCTAAGTGTCAGGTTATTACATTTTGTTCCACGTATTTTGAAAGAAATGGCCTTGATTTATTTTTCTGGTCATACTTCATTTTGCATCTGCTTTCTTTCTACTTCTTTCTTGAAAGCCTACTTGGGGCACAATTGAGCAGGTGATCACTCTAGCTTACAGTTCCTGGTGTCGAAGCAGCAGTTAAAAGCTGCATCTCAGGAAAGGGCTTGATCTGATTTTCAGTTTATGAAACCAACTGAAAGGGGGATTGTAGTTTGTGAAACAGAATCCTGATGAGAAATCAGGTTTAAAGAGGCTGGTGGCAAGTAGACCTTGAAGTGATTCTTGAGCTTAAGAGTCACCTTCTGGGAGCCACTTTTCTGGCTAATTTGGCTGTTCCTATGCCTGTAGACTCCCGTGTACTGAGAGTTGTTGGAGGCATAGCCCTGAGTGGACACCAACCAAGTGCTTTAAGATCATGAGCATTAAAATTCAAATTGACACATGAAGAATCTGAACATTTGGCTCTTGGATCGAAAGAGACAGCTTGTTTCTTTTCATAAACACATGGTATCCTAGACTAAGGACTGAGCAACCCTGAATTTAGTAAGCAAGGCTTAAGTGGAACATAAGTAGATGGTTTAGTAGAATGAGAACGGATGCTCCCAGTTCCCATAAACATTTATTTTTTCCTGCTCATGTGTACCTTTTCTCAGAGATGAAATCAATCTTTTTGAAATGAGGAAATGAACTGTGTCACTAGCCCTCAGAATTATGAGTTAAAAATATGGTAGCTGTTCAACCTCACATAGATGCAGCAAATAATTCAACATATTGGAAATGTTATGTCAACCTCTCAGATGCTTTTAGCCTGTATTTACAAAAAAGCTTCCTAAATTTCAATTTTTTAAGATTTCAACATATCCTTTCTATTTCTAAAATTATTTTTTAAAAAATGTGGAAATAGCTAGTGATTTTTATGAATTTTAAGAAAAACCCCAAATCATAGATCTTTGTGGCTTGAAGGGATTTCAGAACATCATGTAGTCAAATATCTTCAATTTAGAGTTGAACTACTGAGGCTCAGAGATGTGGTATGACTGTTCAAGGTCACAGTGCAAAAAGTTGGGGTGTTGGGACTCAAATCAACCCTTTTCTCTTTCCTCTCTACACTATTGAAAAAAGAAAAGAAAAGAATAAATAAGGCAGTTTCTATTCATCAGTGTCAACTTAAAATTTTGGTAAATGATTTGTGGAACTTAGCTACATATAACATAATGATTAAGAGCAGGGTTTAATATCTGACCTTGTCTCCATTCCAGCTCTTTCAATTCCGTGACTTTGGCAAGTTATCTAATCTTTCTAAGTTTTAGTTTCCTCATTCATAAAAAGTGGAAAATGATAGTACATATGTCATTTAAACCACACAATTAAATGATAAAGTATAAGCCAGACACACAGTGATTGCTTAATAAATATTAGTTATTGTTATATGTTTACATCTGGAAAACAAATATTTTGAGTTCATTTTTTGTGGTTTAGAGCCTTCTGCAGTAGAAAAATGTTACAATTGATAGTCCTAAGTAAATTTTGGAATCCTGATGGGCTAATTAAGGTGTTCAAAAATCAAACAGTTCATTTACATAAGCTTCAACTTTTTTTAGGAATATCTTACCTCACAGGAATTTTTTTACACTGGACAATCAATTTCAGTTATTTTGCAATTTGATAGCAAGTATAAGAACTTCACCAAATGGAAACAAAACAAAACAAAACAAAACTAGTCAAGCCAGTTTTTCTGCATTTGCCTATAATATGCTTTCAGTTTGGAATGCTCTTCTTTTTTCCTGTTTACCCAAATTCTACTCATCCTTTATAGTCTTGGCTCAAATTCAGTAGTGTCTGTGTACTTGTTTCCTGTTCTTGTCTCTTGAAAAGCATTTGTCACTGTTATTAACAAGTTTCAGTGTGGATGTTACCTCTTACAGGTATTCTTTAGCATCCTACCCACTTCTAGATTAGATATCTCTCTGTATCATAGCACCCAGTACTTCCCCACCATAGAACTTGAAGAAGTGCTGTGACATTGTGGCTAGAGCAGAGGCCTGTCACCACATTGTTTGGGTTCAAGTTTTGCTCTTGCCACTTCCTAAATATTTGATTGTGAATAGGTTGCATGTCCTCTCTCCTTGTTTTTCGCTTTCTAAAATGAGACTTTAAATAGTGCCTATCTCAGATCTTCATTATTGAATATTAAATGGCTAATTTATTTAAGCACAAAATAAATGTTAGTTAGCTGTTTTATTATTGTTATTATTATTATTACTATTATTGAGAGAGAGAGTGTAAGCAGGTGGTAAAGAGAGAGGGAAAGAGAATCTTAAGCAGGCTCTATGCCCAGCATGAGTCTGACTCAGGGATCAATCAGATGATCCTGAGATCATGACCTGTGCTGAAATTGAGTCAGGTGCTTAACTGACTGAGCCACCCAGGTGTGCCCCAAGTGTTAGCTCTCATTATTATCTCATAGTATTATGACTGTTCTTTTACTTGTTAGTGTACCCTTACAGATTGTGAACTCCATGACCTGTACTCTTGATTGTCTCATCATATTTTTTAAGGCCAAGCAAAAATATTCACTGATATAATGGAAATGAAGCTGTGAGACCTTTAAAGTTATGAATTATATTTTATTGACCTGTACACAGTCAGTGCCTAATCAGTGGCTCACTGATACTTAACACAGTTTCATAAATGAATGAATGAATTCATATTCTCAATGCTAAGCCTGGGAATTAATTGTTAATTCCTTTGTGTTCTTGGATTCTCACAGCACTTAGCTGGTTCTTTCCCCATAGCACTTATGCATGACTGTACTGCATTATACTTGTTTGCTCTTCCTTTTCCCTGACCGGTTTTTGAACTCCTTGAAGATGAAGCCCGTGTTCATACATTTCTTCTTTAGCACTTAGCACAGTGTAAGTGCCCAAGGCATGTTTGCTGCAAAATGAAACTAAAAAACAATGGCTCTGGTCAAGTGTGATCTGGAACATGTTGACAATCTTATTGATCACTGAGTCCCTGCTTCCATCATGATTTCACTTGAAAAAGATTTTAAAAATGAGTTTCCTTAAAAAAAAAAAAAGGAATTTATTTTAAAAAAGTGCCAACTAGTCATTCTTAAAAAATTTCAGAATTTGTTTCATATTTGCTCACATTCTATGATTTAGAATTTCACATTGTATTTATTTTTTCAATTTTCTCCTTCACATTGCGTCATGTGTTGAAACATTTAAAAGAGAACATGAACTTCATCCTATTTTAAGATACTGAATGTCCATACTATTCTCTAGAGGCACCAGGCCAGCTTGTTATAATATGGACATTGAGATCAAGTTGAATCAGCATCTCAAAAATGCAATTTGTAGCTGAACGCAGCATCCAGTGTTGTCTGTGTTTTTATTTCAGTAGCACTGTGTCAGGGCTAGAACACATATTCTTTCCTTGGTTTGTTAAGTCTGCCAAAATGTCCTTCTTGTCAAAGTGTCTACAGAGGCCCAAAGTAGATGTTGAAAATATAGCCTCATGGAAAATTGCTGTTAATATGATTTAGCTTTTGAAGTCAAGATTCTTTTCTTTACAAGCATTTTGGTTTTTGTCATACCTCAGCATGAATAGTTCTATGAGTGCCTTTCATAAAGGAGTTAATTTGTTGAAATATCATCACACAACTAGTAATTAGACATTAAGATTTTACCCCAAATCTTCCAGGGCACTAAAGGTCACACAGGTTAGCTAATGAGTCAGACTCATTTAAAAAAATTCATTTGTCATGCTTATTAGAATGAACCTATATTCCTTTATTACCTAGTACAAATCCTTTGCACATCAGGCCCAGAGCATAAAATTAAAATTGCATGAAACTTTGATCTCCTTTTTCATTAATCATGCTAGATAATTATACACAGGTGTCAGCCTCTGTCTAATGGCAGATGCTTTCTGACCCCCAAAATAATGCTGAATATTTGCTGTGTATACTTAAAAGGGAACTGGAATATGCATCATACAAACCATACTACTTTTATTATATCATAAGTTGAAAAATTTACCTGCATTATACTTAGAGATAACTTTAGTTAGGAATATCTGACAGCTATTCCAAGGATAATGAATTTAAGGGCTTAAAAGAAAAAAAAAAGGATTAAAAAAGTGTAAAAATAGATCAAATTAATTTTTAAGTTAAATTAAATGTCATTTAGATAATGTTGCAAGACCTTTATTTGAAATTCTTTGTTTTGTTTATTAATACATTACCTAAAATAAATAACCAAATAGTGATCATTCTATAATTCTCTAATCACACAGTATTGCATCTAGTAAAATATACACACAATGTCAATGGCACAATGCCATTTAAACAGTGTTCTGTAGGGGTGCCTGGGTGGCTTAGTCATTTGAGTGTCTGGATCTTGATTTTTGGCTCAGGTCAGATCTCAGGGTAATGAGGTAGTACACTATGCTGAGCACAGCTTAAGACTCTCTTCTTCCTCTCCCTCTGCCCCTCCCCCCTAACCCCCACTCACAATCTTTCTCTTAAATAAATAAATAAATGAAAAGAATAAAAAGTGTTATGTAGTGCCATTAAAAAAGTTCTGTGCAATCAAGGATAGTCATGAGAATGTCTTCAGACCACTGACTTCCCATTAGTTTATCTTTTTTTTTTTTTTTAAAGATTTTATATATTTATTTGAGGGAGAGAGATCCTGAGTGTCAGAGAGAGAGCAGGAGCAGAGGATAGGGACAAAGGGAAAGGGAGAAACCGACTCCCTGCTGAATAAGGATCCTAAGGTGGGGCTCCATCCTAAGATCCTGAGATCATTCCCTGAGCCCAAGGCAGACACTTAACCAACTGAGCCACTCAGGTACCCCCACTGTAACTTTAAATGCCTATTCTCATTTAATCTTCAATCAGATGCCTCCAAAAAGGGCAAGATTCTACTAAGGTAGAGTATAACATATAAATTATATGTGCTTTATTTATTGTTTTTTTTTCTTTTTCCAGGAATGCCAAGAAATAGAAACTGTTACTGATATCAAAGACAAATTAAGAATTCCAGATATTTAAGCAAATATGAAAACAATGGTTTTAGAAAAAATTTAAAAAAACTTAGTGAGTTTAGAATTGATCAGCAAAACTTATCATTTTTTAAAAAGATTTTATTTTTTCTTTTTGCATAGAAAGAGAGAGAGCACAAGCAGGAAGAGACACAGAGGGAGAGGGAGAAACAGGTTACCTGCTGAACAGGGAGCCTATGGTGGGGCTGGACCCTAGGAACCTGAGATCATGACCTAAGCCAAAGGCAGATGCTTAACCAACTGAGCCACCCAGGTGCCCTGATTAGCAAAACTTATTGTTGTTATTTTAATTTGCTTGATATATATCCAGTGTGCTAGATATGTAATGTAGAAAACAGCCTTATTATAATAGTATAAATTGTATAATTACACAGTAAATCAAGAGTGGTTTATAGAACATTAACTATTTGTAGAGCACTGTGTCAGATCCTGGAGATAAGAAATAAAAGAGAATTCCTGGTCTCAAGGAGCTCAGGAACTACTGGGAAAAGATTAGCAAAGCAATAATTCCAATGGTGTGGTTTTCATGGTATTGGTACTCAGAAAAGAGGCTCCCAATCACAAATGGGGGAAGTTCAGGAATGATCTCAGAGAAAAGTAAATCTGGGGGCATTTGGGTTGCTCAGTTGGTGAAGTATTGACTCTTGATTTTTGGCTCAGGTCATGATCATAGGGTTTTGAGGTTGAGCTCTGAGTTGGGGCTCTGTGTTGAGCATGGAGCCTACTTGAGATTCTCTCTCTCAGAGAAGAGTCAAGATGGCAGAGGAGTAGCAGGATGAGATGACTTCAGGTAGCAGGCCATCAGCTAGATAGTTATCAAACCATTCTGAACACCTACAAATCCAATAGGAGATCAAAGAGAAGAAGAGCAGCAATTCTAGAAACAGAAAATTGACCAATTTCTGAAAGGTAGGACCTGCGGAGAAGTGAATCTGAAGCAATGGGAAGATAGACCATGGGGGAAGGGGCTGGCTCCTGGCAAGTGGCAGAGCAACAAGCACAAAATCAGAACTTTTGGAAGTCTGCTCCACTGAGGAACATCATTCCAGAGGCTAAACAGGGGTGGAGCCCTCATGGGGACAGCATGGTCTCAGGTCCTGCAGGGTTACAGAAGGATTGGGGATATCTGAGTGTATCAGAGCTTGCAGGTATTAGAGTAGACAGAACAGAGCTACAGAGACAGAACTGAAGAGAGCTCTCAGTTTGGGATTACATCAAACTGTCATCTGTGGCACGGTCAGACCACTGCTCTTTGAGCAGGGACTCCACAAGTGGCAGATCCAGGGAGACCATCCCCTGAAGAGGGGCATGAATCTACTGAGCTTGATGACTCCAAATGGGGCTGTTGCTGGAAACAGAAACACTCATTCACAGGCCAAGTGAGCTCAGAGCACAGCCAGAGACCAGGGAGATGGGAGTGATTGAGCACTTTTCTCTGAGGGCTCACTGAAGACTGGGGACTTGAGCTCTAAGCCCTTCCAGGCCAGAAAGTGGGAGGCCACCATTTTCATTCCCATCCTCCAGAGTTCTATGGAAAGTACTCAGGGAACAAAAGCTCTGAGAGTGAACCAGAGCAGATTACTTAGCCTGGCCCCAGGCAAGGGTGGTGCAATTTAACCTTGGCTAAAAACACTTGAGAATCACTATAACAGGCCCCTCCCCAAGAATATCATCAAGAAATCCAGCCAAGACCAAGCTCGCTGATCAAGGAGAACAGCAGAATTCCAGAGAAGGGGAAAGCAAGGTATGGAACTCGTGGCTTTATCCTCATGATTATTTAGTCTTGCAAAGTTAATTAAATCTTTTTAATTTGATTTTTTTCTTATTCTATTTTTTTAACTTTTACTCTTTCTTTTTTTAGTGTTTTTAAACTAGTTTATCTTAACAATACCTTCTTAAAAAATTTCTTTGAAGCCTTATTATTATAGTCATATTTTATCCTTCATTGTATCTACCTTTATCTTTTGTATATGCATAGGTTTTTCTTCTAAAAAAATTTGGGATACAACTTCTTCTAATAGGTAAAAATATACACTAAATCTAGCACAGGGTTTGTTCTAGTCTCCAGCCTGAGCAAATTCTCTTCACTTTCTTTTTCTTTCTTTTCCCAACCAACTTAGCTTATCAAGTCCTTTTAAGGAATTTTTTTAAAATTTTCATCTTTACAGTTATATTATTCCTTCATCATGTTTACCTTTATTTTTGTGTAGATATATTTTTCTTTCTTTAAAATTTTGGGAGGTAGTTTCTTCTAAGAGACCAAAATACACCCAAAATTGAGTGGGTGGCTCTGTTGTAGTCACCAGTCTAATATGTATATTTTCTTTTTCTTTTTTTTTAAATTTATTTTTGAACTTCTTTTTACCCTCTTTCTTCTCCCCATGATTTGGGGTCTCTTCTGGTTTGGTTAATTCAAATTTTTCTGGGGTCTTTGCCATTGTTCTAGTATTTTATTCTCTCATTCATATATTCTTTTCTGGATAAGATGACAAGGTGGAAAAACTCACCATAAAAAAAAAATAATAAAAAAAATAAAAGAAGAGGCAGTACCAAAGGCTAGGGACCTGATCAATACAGACGTTGGTAATATGTAAGATCTAGAGTTCAGAATGATGATCATCAAGGTGCTAGCTGCGCTCAAAAAAGGCATGGAAGATATTAGAGAAATGTTGTCCGGAGAAATAAAAGCCCTTTCTGGATAAATAAAAGAACTAAAATCTAACCAATATGAAATAAAAAAAAATATTAATGAGGTGCAATAAAAAACTGAGGCTCTTACTGCTAGGATAAATGAGGCAGAAGAGAGAATTAGTGATATAGAAGACCAAATGATGGAGAATAAAGAAGCTAAGCAAAAGAGAGACAACTACTGGACCATGAGGCGGAGAATTCAAGAGGTAAGTGATACCATAAGATGAAACAATATTAGAATAATTGAGATTCCAGAAGAAGAAGAAAGAGAGAGGGGGAAGAAGGTAGATTGGAGTGAATTATTATAGAGAATTTCCCTCATATGGCAAAGGGAACAAGGATCAAAATCCAGGAGGTGCTGAGAACCCCCCCTAAAATCAATAAGAATGGGTCCACACCCTGTCATCTAATAGTAAAACTTACACATCTCAGTGACAAAGAGGAAATCCTGAAAGCAACCCAGGACAAGAAGTCTGTAACATACAATAGTAAAAATATTAGATTGGAAGCAGACTTATCCACAGAGACCTGGCAGGCCAGAAAGAACTGGTATGATATATTCAGAGCACTAAACGAAAAAAAACATGCAGCCAATAATACTATACCCAGCTAGGTTATCATTGAAAATAGGAGGAGAGATAAAAAGCTTCCAGGGCAAAAAAAAACTAAAAGAGTTTGTAAACACCAAACCAGTTCTACAAGAAATATTGAAAGAGGTCCTCTAAGCAAAGAGAGACCCTAAAAGTAGTAGATCAGAAAGAAACAGAGACAATATACAGTAACAGTCACCTTACAAGCAATACAATGGCACTAAATTCATATCTCTCAATAGTTACCCTGAATGTTAATGGGTTAAATGTCCCAGTCAAAAGACACAGGGTATCAGAATGGATATAAAAACAAAACCCATCAATATATTGCCTATAAGAAACTCATTTTAGAAGCGAAGACACCTCCAGATTTAAAGTGAGGGGGTGGAAGACAATTTACCATGCTAATGGACATTGAAAGAAAGCTGGGGTGGCAATCCTTATATCAGACAAATTAGATTTTAAGCCAAAAACTATAATAAGAGATGAGGAAGGACGCTATATCATACTTAAAGGATCTATCCAACACAAAGTTCTGACAATTTTAAATATCTATGCCCCTAACATGGGAGCAGCCAACTACATAAATCAATTAGTAACAAATCAAAGGAACACATCAACAATAATATAATAATAGTAGGGGACTTTAACAACTCCCCACCTCACTGAACTGGACAGATCATCGAGGCAAAAGATCAACAAGGAAATAAAGCTCTGAAATGACACAGTGGACCAGATGGACATCACAGATATATTCAGAACAATTCATCCCAAAGCAAACAGAATAAACATTCTTCTTTAGTGCACATGGAACATTCTCCAGAATAGATCACATCCTGGGTCACAAATCAGTTCTCAAGTGGTACCAAAAAATTTGGGATCATTCCCTGCATATTTTCAGACAACAAAACAAACTGAGGTTTGCTGGGTGGGAGGGGCGCGGATGGAGGGGTAGGGAGAGGGCGGTTGGGTTATGGACATTGGGGAAGGTATGTGCTATGGTGAGTGATGGGAAGTATGTAAGCCTGACGATTCACAGACCCTGGGGCTAATACCCCTGGGGCTAATAATGGCTGGAAAGGCAGAGACCAGATCATGAAGGGTTTCATTTTTGGATTAATTATTCAAAGGAAACAAGGGATTCTGAACCACTTCAGACAGGCTAGTGAACATGGTACAATCTGACTTTTTATGTTAGAAAGCCCACTCTGGGGGTGCATGGGTGGTTCAGTCTGTTAAGCATCTACCTTTTGTTCAGGTCATGATCTCAAAATCCTGAGATCAAGCTCCACATCAGGGTCCCCATTCAGTGAGGAGTCTGCTTTTCCCACTCCCTCTGCCCCTCTCAGTGCTTATGAGCACTCTCTCTCTCTCTGTCTCAAAAAAGAAATAAAACTTTTAAAAATAAATAAATAAAAACTTAAAAGAAAAGATTTCCCCAGGACCGAAAAGAAATCCCTTTTTACTTAAAGGAAGAAATCAGAAGAATTTAGCTAAGTGGTTCTGGGTCTAACTCCTTCATGAGATGGCAGTCAAGATGTTGGTCAGAGTTGCAGTTATGATTGTTTGGCTGAGGTAGAGTATGTTACTTTGATAGGGATATAAAGTCAATGCACAGGAATCAGTTGCATTTCTTTACACTGACAACAAGACAGAAGAAAGAGAAATTAAGGAGTCCATCCCATTTGCAGTTGCAACTCAAACCATAAGATACCTAGGAATAAACCTAACCAAAGAGGCGAAGAATCTATACTCAGAAAATTAGAAAGTACTCATGAAAGAAATTGAGGAAGACACAAAGAAATTGAAAAATGTTCCATGCTCCTGGATTGGAAGGACAATCTATATGTTTAATGCAATCCCTATCAAAAGACCATCCATTTTTTTTTTCAAAGAAATGGAACAAATAATCCTAAAATTTATATGGAACCAGAAAAGACCCCAAATACCCATAGGGATGTTGAAAAGGAAAGCCAAAGTTGGTGGCATCACAATTCCAGACTTCAAACTCTATTACATAGCTATCATCATCAAGACAGTATGTTATTGGTACAAAAACAGGCACATAGATCAGTGGGACAGAATAGAAAGCCCAGAAATAGACCTTCAACTCTATGGTCAACTAATCTTTGACAAAGCAGGAAAGAATGTCCAATTGAAAAAAAGACAGTCTCTTCAGCAAATGGTGTTGGGAAAATCAGACAGCCATGTGCATAAGAATGAAACTGCGCCATTTCCTTACACCACACACATAAATACACACCAAATGGATGAAAGACCTCAATGTGAGAAAAGAATCTGTGAAAATCCTTGAGGAGAACACGAGCAGCAACCTCTTCAACCTCAGCCACAGCAACTTCTCATCTAGGAAGATAGGCTGACACACAGATATTGAGCAACTTTTCATAAGAATTAGGGCACATGAGGGGCACCTTAGTGGCTCACTTGTTTAAGCAGCTACCTTTGACTCAGATCATGATTCCAGTGTCCTGGAATTGAGCCCTACATTGGTCTCCCTGTTCAGTGGAGAGCCTGCTTCTCCCTCTCCCTCTGCTGCTACCCTGACTTGTGTGCTCTTTCTCTCTCTGTCTCTCTGTGAAATAAATAAATAAATAAATAAAATCTTAAAATTAGGTCACATGAGCTGCTTCTTCAATCAACTTTAGGAAAACTTTGCACATTTAAATGCAGTTCTTTGTCCACTGTTGTTACATAAACCTGGTTTCTCCTTAGGCCATTGATTATCTTTGTTTAAATCTGTCCTTGGACTCATATAGGAGCATATGATAAACAGCAATAAAATATTTTTCATTATTTTGAAATGTAAATTCACTATTGATTCAGATCTTACAGTTGAAGGAAAACTGTGACAGCTTTATAGGCTTTTAAAAAACATAGTTCATAACCTATCTCTGTTTTCAGCTTCTTCAGTGTTTTCCAGATTTCTCTTTAGAATTCTCAAGTTTTATCTGAAGATCCCAAGTACCAAGTTCAAAGAAAGAAGATAGTCATTCATTCATGCATACATTCATTCATTTATGAATGGATATTAATGAGAATATCCTATGTGTCAGGTGCTATTGTAGGAGACTACAGAAAATGCTGAACAAGGTAAGCCAGGTCCTTGTGGTTTGGAACTTAAATTGTTGTGAGGAAGATAGACAATATACAATTGGATGGAGTGATATAATGCATGTAAAGCACTTATCACATGGCCTGGCACATAATAAGAGCTCTATACATTATTGTTATCATTATTTATTATGACAGCGTTATTAGATGGGTGCAGTTAAACTGTCTCTTTGGGCATGCATATGTTGCTTTTTGGGGTTACTCTCCCTATAGTTGTTGTACTTTTAGATAAAGTCACTAAAATCATAAGTCTCAGAAACTACATTGGTGTTTGGCATCAGAAGACTCTGTTTTGGATGAAGTTCTGACCTGGCTCTGTAGTCTGAGTCTAAACTGAAGAAGGTATTGCCAGTAATAACTTCCCATTGCCCTGGAGCCACATTTCCATCATTTAGAATGCATCATTAAATTTTTTTTCTTTACTGTTTCCCTTCATCATTAGCATGACATGTCAAAACAGACACAGCTTATCAATCATTTCTTGGAGAAATTCAATAAAAATTTTGTGTGTAATGAAAATGATTACCAGGTTGATAGCAAATTTACTATTGACAGTGTGATATGACAGTTGTCTCACATGGTACAAGTGTTAAATGAACCTGAAAAGAAAGCTGAGATGCCAGTATAAGTAGCAATGAAGGATGAAAGTTTACTCATAAAGCTGTAACTTATGATCAAATATTTCTCATCCTGGTAAGTATTTAAGGATCTAGATGGGAAAATATCAACAAAGAGTTTCTAGAACATAGACAAGACCATGTAGCCTAATCTCTTAGTCATGGATATTAATATTAATAATAAGATATCCTGTTGGATTGATCTGGTATCTCAACTTCCATCTCTCTTTAGCTTTAAGTTTATCAACTTAGTTGTCCATTCAGTCATTAAGATCACTAAATTTAATGATAATAGTTCCTGAATGTGGGGACTATTATGAAATTGTCATTTTGTATATAGTCAAGAAGGAACATTTAGCGTATTTTTATCTATTGTCATCATCGTTTAATAAAAGAAAGGGTATTCTAAGTAGAAAAAGGCAGAAAGGGCCTAATATCAGAATAAAAGAGTTCTACAAATGAATAAAGTTAATTTTATAAAAAGCTCTCTAAACTTTATTTTTCTCATTTTCTAGGCACCCTGGGACAAGCTGTTACAGATTGGTACTAGCCAAATATTATTCTTTAATGATTTTATATAAACTTATTGAGTCTTTTTAGCATGATTTGTACCACAGCAAATTCTTCTTTTTCTCCCTTGTCAGTGCCCACATGCACTGGACTTAGAGAAAAGGCTCAATGAGATTGTAATAGACTACACTTCACTATAGGAATATTCTACTAATAAGAGCTGTGTGAAATCAGAAAGGCTCACTTGTGTGTCAATAATTTGCACGTCATTAGAGTTTGTCAGGTGAGATTGAATGATGTACTAGGAAGGACTGAAAGGGCATTTGAAAAAAATCTGTTCTTAATCTAGAAAACAGATCTTAGGGAAAGAGTTAAAGTGTTAATGCTTTTTTGGGAGATGCCAAACTAAGGCTGAGAGGGGGAGGAAAAGGGCTGGTGAGGCAAGGAGGGCTGTGAAGCACTGAGAAATCAGGCTTCATGTCACAAGAGACCTCAAAGAGACACAGTTGGGTGCTTCATAGTAAGTCTTTTTTTGTGTAAGGGAATTTTCAGGATGGGGTTTAAAGAGAAATTGTGCCTAAATTAGTTTGTGGGAGCAAAATAAATAGAGGAATTATAGGTCAAATTTGCACTGTGAATAAAATCCCCTGCACTTCTAACTTATCATCCAGCACCTCTAAAAGCTGCTGTGTGTCAAATCCCATACCTGTGTGTGATGTCTGTCTAAATCTGGAAGTGGTGGAAAACAGCCTGTAACTCCATGTGTGGTGTTGATGTTGGTCAACCACGTTGCTTTTAGGTGGCCAAAAGTGAGAAGCAGGGAGGACTCCTGAGCATGTGGCTTGTTGCTGTCAACTGGAAGAATCCTTTGGACACAAGTGGTGATTGCTGAGGTACACAGAGCAGCTGAGGGTCTTGGAGACAGATGTCTCTGACGGATCCTGGGGAGGTATATAAAAATGTGTGTCTGATATAGTTTCATGTATAGAAGGTTGAACTAGACCCATGTTTTCCAATGTCTACTATGAGTATCATTTGTGGTAGAGAAGATAATTTTAGGTGGATTGTGAATGAGGAAATCTTAAATGTTAGATGTGTATTAGGACACACCTAATGTGTATTAGATTTATGTGTATTAGGTCAAAATAGCTAGTACTTTAACAAAATGTTATGTTATATTATATTCAAAGCAAAAATGTAGATTTTCTCTTGAACATAGCTAAAAAAGTGCCGATTTAAAAAAATTATGTATTCATTCATTTATTTGTTTGTTTATTTACTTATTTTTGAGAGAGTGAGAGAAAACGTGAATGAGCATGGGGAGGAGGGGAAGAGGGAGAAAAAGAGGGAGAGGAAGAGAGAATCTTAAACAGGCATGTAACCCAATGTGGGGCTTGATCCCACAACTGAGATCATGATCTGAGCTGAAATTAAGAGTTAGATGTTTAATTGACTGAGCCACCTAGGTGCCCCTTGAATATAAACTTTTAAAAACAAAAATAAAGGTCTGATGTTAGTAAAATATTAAGTAAATGAGAATATTTATTATATGTGGGATGTGACAAAAGTTGTAGAATGATTAAAGTTTAGAAATACCAGACCAGATGATTCTTACAACTTCAGTGTCCATGATTTAATGAATGTTATAGAACTTTGCCTTAGTGGTTATAAAATCTGCAAAGATACTGAAGACACTGGGCCCCAGTTCTCAGTGTGTGAATTGCTTTGGGTTGGATTTGATTTTAGAACCCAATACTTTTTCTCAATAAAGCTTTGCTAGCTTCTGCTAGCTGGTTTTATAGTGCCCCATTTTCTTCTTTCATTAAATATTTATTTTCTCCAGTCCCTTAAAGTGGGAAAAATAAAGTAAGCCTAATAGTCATTTGTAGTGGTACTTATTTCTGCTCTCCATTCTGAAGCATTACCACTAACCAAGATAATTCATCTTCATCCTTCATTAGAGTGTGTTATTCACTGAAGTAGTTTATGACCAAATAGAGTTGCTGGTCTTGCAGGTTCTGTTTGGGGTGGTACTGAATCAAATGTGTTCTTGATGTCTAGATAAATCATGTCTTAGATTTTCTTGGTTGAATTTGTGTTAATTTCCAATTGGCAAAATAGTTGAAGGCTTCCTGGGAAAAATAACAACAACATGTATGTGGACACTCTGATTCAGGTGGTTTCTTATTAAATACATCTTACCTTAAATACACTTTTAAATGAGTAATTAAAAGCTTTTATTCTTCTCAATGAAACTAAGAGCCAAAATGTATGAAAAGATGAAGGCATATGCTTGATGACAGCAGTTTTAAAATCCTTTAAGAATGTAAAATGGAGACAGAAATGCACTGCCAAGATAGAACTATTAAAAATAAAAAAGAACTGGACCTGGGACGTTTTTGTCAAGCTGTACCCTCCCTGTAGACTAAAGTCAGTGCTTTTGATAAAATTTAAAAAAATGATTGCATGGATCCGTCCCAGCTTCTTTACAGGTGATTTTCATTTGTTCCTTAATAAAATTTTGACAGTATGTTCTCTTGAGGACAATGCTGAAAAGGTAGCAATGATAATAGCTATTATTTATTAAAACACCCATATACTAGTGTTGGTAGTACACACATTGTATGCATTACTTTGTTAGGTTTTCATGATAACTCCATGAAATGGGCATTAATATTTCCATTTTAGAAAGAGGAAATAAGACTAATTAACTTGCCTAAAGCAGCACATTTGGGATTTTTTTAAAATTTATTTTTTATTTATTTTCAGCATAACAGTATTCATTATTTTTTCACCACACCCAGTGCTCCATGCAATCCGTGCCCTCTCTAATACCCACCACCTGGCTCCCCCAACCTCCCACCCACCCGCCAATTCAAACCCCTCAGATTGTTTTTTAGAGTTTATAGTCTCTCATGGTTCACCTCTCCTTCCAATTTCCCCCAACTCCCTTCTCCTCTCTAACTCCCCATGTCCTCCATGCTATTTGTTATGCTCCACAAATAAGTGAAACCATATGATAATTTGGGATTTGAGTTTTGTTTGTGTGCAAAGCCTGTACTTTTTTTTTTTTTAATTTTATTTATTTGTCAGAGAGAGAGAGGGAGAGCGAGCGAGCACAGGCACAGGGAAGACAGAAACAGAGGGAGAAGCAGGCTCCCCAGTGAGCAAGGAGCCCTATGCGGGACTCCATCCCAGGACGCTGGGATCATGACCTGAGTCGAAGGCAGCTGTTTAACCTGTACTTTTAATCACTATGCTGTTTGTACAAAGACTATAGCCAGAGAAAACAAGAGATGATTAGATCAGCCTGAGGTATATTAATCTGGTCATAAAATAAAAGATTGGGGCACCTGGGTGGCTCAGCGGGTTAAAGACTCTGCCTTCGCCTCAGGTCATGATCCCAGGGTCCTGGGATCGAGCCCCACATCGGGCTCTCTGCTGGGCAAGGAACCCGCTTCCCCCCCTCTCTCTCTGCCTGCCTCTCTGGCCACTTGTGATCTCTCTCTGTCAAATAAATAAATAAATAAATAAATAAATAAATAAAAAAAATCTTTTAGAAAAAAGTAAGCAAGAGATTTGAAAACTGAGTAATAAGTAAATAAAATTATAAAAAATGATGCAGCCAATCCAGAGTGATCTTCCCTTTGAAAAATGACTTGAATGAGAATTCTGTGTAACTTTTTGGGGTAACTTTTTCTTTTCTCCTTATTACACTTTTTTTAAAAAATATTTTATTTATTTATTTGACAGAGAGAGAGATCACAAGTAGGCAGAGAGAGAGAGAGGAGGAAGCAGGCTCCCTGCTGAGCAGAGAGCCAGATGTGGGGCTTGATCTCAGGACCCTGAGATCATGACCTGAGCCGAAGGCAGCGGCTTAATCCACTGTGCCACCCAGGAGCCCTTTATTACACTTTTTAAAGAAAGATTTTATTTATTTGTTAGAGAGAGACAGAGCAAGTGAGAACAAGCAGGGGGAGAAGCAGGCAGTGGGAGAAGCAGGCTTCTTGCTGATCAGGGAGCCTGATGTGGGATTTGATCCCAGAACCCTGGGATCATGACCTGAGCTGAAGGCAGAGGCTTAACAGAATGAGCCCCTCAAGCTTCCACCTTATTACTCTTCCTGGACTAGAATTAATATTTAAGGAATTACTAACAACTCACCCATAATTACTCATATTCTGCTTAAATAGTCAAATCTATCATGATGGGTGACATCTAAGGAAGATACAGTTCTGAAGAAACTCTGGATCCAGAAATTAAAGATGGATCTCATTTTTCTCTACCTCTTTGCTCAGGAGGGCAAGAATAAATTGAGCTCCTAAGATCTGTGAGAATGAATGGAGATTATTTCAATTTTGAAAAAAGATATAAGATCAGAGTCCTAGGAAGGAGGCATGGAAAGAACAGTTACTCCGAGAATGACTCCTAAGAAAAGATCATAATATTCATAGACCCAAATTAAGATCAGGAGAATCTGATAGTTTGGCTCCTTGGTAGTATTACTAGGAAAGGCAAATGGCAGTAATTATCATGTAAGCTGGAAATGGAGACAGATGTTCTGAGGAAAGTGAATTGGAAAAATAAACGGTGGGGATATATAATCATAACTCTGTTTTTATATTTTGGATTTAGTTGGCTTACATTAAGCTCTAATCACATTAACTTGTGAATGAATATAGGAAAGGCCAATAATAATAATAATGTACAAATTTGACACTGGAGTTCCTCCATAGAAGAAGGTGGCTTTATCATGGGGTCAGAAGAAACAGGAGTTCTAGAAGTCAGAGGAGATATGGGATTAGTCGGATGCTCAAGTAGGCCACATTCTTCTAGGAAATTGATGGGCTTAATTTGGGTATTAAGCTGCGACTTCACTGCACATGTCTTCTGGAGGTTGAACATAAGGGTATGGAGGAAGCCTCTTAAATTCTGGTAAAAGGGTGCCAGAAATTTTCCTTTTGCAATACTAGTTTGTAGCTAGTCCATAGGCTTAGGCTTTCTGAATGCGGCTTCTTAAGGTATAGTTCTTGGCCCAAATGCATCAGAATCCCCTGGGGTGTTTATTAAATTATAGATTTCTTGCTCCTAGTTTTAGAGGTTTGACCAGAAATTTGCAGTTGTGAATGTCTTAGGCCAGATTCCCCAGCAAAAAGACACTGAAACAAAGTTTTGTATTTGATAATTTTTGGGGGATAGCACTTGTAAGGGAGTGAGGGGTGCAGAACTGGGTATAGTAACAGAAACCTCAGGCAATCCTATGGGGAAGTTTCGAGATAGGGCCTTTTAGATTTACCAGGAGCTGCGACAAAGGGAGCAGATCTTTGTATTTTTGCACTGAACAATTATTGAATATAGGCTGGAGAGGGAGAGCAACTTTGGGTGAGGCAATTTCCTGTAGCTAAGAACAATGGTAATCATCCACATCAGTAGCCAGTACTCCTGGCTTCTGGAGGCATGAGTGCCTTAGTTCACAGCACCACTATAGTCTATCCCTTGCACTGGTCAGATATATTTGTGTCATCTGGTATTTTTCTTCCATTTGGCAAAACTTTCCCCAGGATTCTGGTTGGTCTGTTTTCTGGGGAAATTCATAAGAGGAAGGTTAGATGAATTATAGCCTCAGCTACTGAAACTGCACTTGAGTCTGTACCAAAGACTGATTATCTCCCTCCTCCACCTTCTATTCTAGATTACCAACACCTTGGCTAGCATCTCTATTGGATTAGAGGGATTACATGGTGGAATGACTCAGACTGTCATCCCTGAGAAGTCTGAATCTCTGATCACTATATTCTTTTCAGGCTGTGATTGCTGTATTTGTCCACTTATTAGCAAAATTAGGAAGTGAAGCACAAGTTGATGCCCTGATGGATCACTTAGCTGCCAAATGATTCTTCCTTGCTTCCACTGTGTAATAGCAGCCCTACCTTTCCTGAGGGATAATTATGGCTGCGACTTCAGAAGTTCCTTCTTCTATCTCATACTGAAAGCTATTGAGTAGTGTGATAAGTGAAAGAACCAGAGGACTGGTTCTTAGACATCATGTGCCAATTGCTACACATCTTTGCTTTAAAGTGTGCCCCTTAATCTGAGACAATACGTTGTAGCGAAACGTTTTGGTGGTTCGAATACCCTAAATGCCTGAAGATGGTGGTGCTGGCTGAAGTACTCCTGGTAGGATAGGAGGAAAGGATTCAATGTAATCAACTTGCTGTCAAGCAGCTGGCTGATCCTTGTAGGGTATTGTGCTGTATCAGGGCCTCAGTGTTGGTCTCTGCTTCTCACAGGTTGGACATTCGGTGGTTATATCTAGTTTAGCCTTATTGAGGGGAGATTGTGCTGCTGGGCTCATAGTTTCCATCTCTAACAATGGCAGTGGGGTAACTGATGAGAGAATCTCTCTGATGTTAACTGGTCGAACTGGTCATTTGGTCTATTTGATCGTTGTCTTTTTTAAAGTGGTTGACCTTCAGTAGGCATTACAATGAAATACAGTTACTATTACATTTTTGTGTCCATTCTTCTATTTTCTTCCAAAAGCTATTTCCTATACCTGCTATCTCTGATCCTCAAATCCTTCTCCTTTGATCCCCCGACCAACTAGTCAAGCCATTCACCACTGCCCATAAGTTCATATATATTCTTACCACTTGTATTGCAACAAAGTGGGTGACTAGGTACATACCCAGATTTGTACCCATCGAGAGGATTTTCCTCCCTGCTATCTTTCAGGTCCCTCCTTAGTGGAACTATAATGTACCAGGCATCCACCTTCAGTTTGCCCACACATAGTGAGCAGACCTATTTGTGAACTATGTTCAGTTTTTTCATTCATCAGCTAGTAATAAAAGCACCTTTCCCACCTTACCCCCATAATCATAGGTATGAGCTATTAGAGAGTCACAAATACAACAGTGATGAATGACATGAAGTTCTGGGCTACTGCTTTTGCACTTACTTCCACTTCTGGCCTTACCCATGCTAAGTATCCTCCCTGGACTTATTGTTCTCCCTTATGATGTATTGCTATTATGTCTAGTTATGACTTGGTATATCTGACTGTATGGAACCAATGACGGGCAGATCTAGGAGTGTGGTCTTTACATTTTTCAAGGTCAGAGATTACATTTTTGTTAGAATTCAGCAACATACCTCACAAATGCTGTCTGGTATGGAAAGATGCTGAAGTTTTGGCACCAGATCCTTGGAAGATCTATATTGAGATTGGATATTGCCATAATCTTCACAAAGCATCTTTTCCCATGATAGAAGCATCTCATCCCTTAGGCTCTGCCAAGAATTGTGGCAAAAGTAGCATAACTATTTTCATGACAGCCTGGACTTGATGCAGAACAGTTTCTTGCTCTGAGCCCTCTTCAAAGCTATATGCCTCTGGAACACTTGGACAATGGATTAGAATAGCATTTCTAAGTGTGGAATATCTTGTATCTAGAACATGCAAGGGCCTGACAGATGATTGAGTTTCATGCTTGGTGATGGGAGTTCTGAGGTATAATAAGTTTTCCTTGGTTTTTGAGACAATGTGCCAGCATGCCCCAGATGACATGGATCTCTTCATCCCCCTGAATTTCAAAGATGTGGGCCCCTAAATCTTCATAGAGTTTATCTTTCTTATCTTGGAGTGCATGCTGCTTACCAATGACAATTTTTGCTCATCTGGTCTGATTACTATGATCTCATGAATGTAATATACCACTTAAATGTTCAATGGAATGTTCAAATGATCCAGAACCATTTGAACTATATTATGGCAGAGACTAGAAGAGTTAACATGACTTTGGGCACCACTGTAAATGTATTTTGTTGTTCATCTCACATGGGTACTTCTGTTCCCTCTTTTGGATGGGAATGGAAAAGATGACATTGGCCAGATCAAGGGCAACATACAATGTCCAAGGTCCAAGGGGCTATGCAGATCTGTTGAAGCAGAAATACCACATTTGGCAAATCAGTTCTGTTGAAACTACCACTTTTTGTGTTTGCATTAATTTACGGTCATTTGCTAGGATCCAAAGATATAACCTTGAGTCAGCCAACTCCCTTTGGCTGAGGGAAACTCCTGGAGAGAGACTCAGCTGTGAGTTATCTGCAGCCAATACTCCTAGCAGCTGGAAGAATGAGTGCGTCTCTCCAGAAGGTGGAATCTGGGCAACACACCACAGCATACACTACAGACAGACTTTTTTTGATGATTCTTATACACAGCAAAGTTTGAGTAGTCTCTTCAGGGAGAACAATCTATATTCTTCAGCTGTTAATTTAAAATCTGTTTTCTTAGTATGATTGGAAAATGTCCGGTTTTTATTTATATTTCCTCTTTCAGTTTATTTTAGCCATCAGTTTCTGTCTTTGTGTTTTTTTTTTTTAAAGTTTCTAAATTGTTATCTTAGAACTATTTTCTTTGTTTCAAATTTTAGTCATAGTTTTGTTCAGGAAAGTTGTCCAGGAGTTAAAGGAGAGCATAATTGAAATAGAAAAATTGGTATTTCCTATTTTTAAAATAGATATAATGATTCTTACCTTAACAACCACCCACTCATACCCATATACCTACTCCATAAATAATACACACACACACACACACCCCACATACCATATAAGCTTACATATCTCACATACCAAACACATACACATCACACATGCACATACACATACCTAGATAGGAATCCTCATGTGCCATCCCACTATACTTACATATCATTTTTTTTTTTTTTTGCAAAACACATATAATCTAGATTTAAAAAAATGAGAATTTTTAAAAAGTACTGGAAGGCCTTTCACTGGTTGTGCTGTTATTATTAAATAATAAAATAGCTAGCTATTATTTATGCAATGTTGCAGATTTAGATCCTATCTGTTAGTTCTTATGAAAGGGATAACTTTGTCTAGCATAGTGGTTACTAACATGCACATTAGATCCAGATTTCTTGGGTTATGGGTGCTAGATATACCTTTTTTTATTTTTTCTTTTCCACTGAAACTTGTTTTTGGTAGGCAAGTAAGAGAAAAAAAAAGGAAAAAAAAAGAGAAAGAAATAAGTAACATTATTTTGGAATTAACTTTGAGTCATCTCTAATTTATAAACATATATTTTTTATCCCCAGGGGTACAGGTCTGTAAATCACCAGGTTTACACACTTCACAGCACTCACCAAAGCACATACCCTCCCCAATGTCCATAATCCCACCCCATTCTCCCAAACCCCCTCCCCCCAGCAACCCTCAGTTTGTTTTGTGAGATTAAGAGTCACTTATGATTTGTCTCCCTCCCAATCCCATCTTGTTTCATTGATTCTTCTCCTACCCACTTAAGCCCATTTAAATATAAAAATACCAACTATGAACTTCTTATATTATTATTAGTAACACAATAATTGTGACATAGTACACCCCCAATCATGACATACCAAAGTGAGGAAACAATGCCGCTGAAAACCATTGCCTTAGTGCAAATCAAATTTGACTGTATATTAGAATCATTTGGAGTGTTTAAGCAGATTCAATATCTTCTCCTTTCTGAAGAAATCAAGATATAGAATAGTTCTTTCGCTCTCAAGTTCCCCCATGTCCTTTTATAGTCAAATCCTCCCCACATACCCAAATTTTGGTGATCACTGATTTATTGTCTGTCCCTATAATTTTGCCTCTACCAGAATGTCGTAAAAAAGAAATAATAAATAGCCTTTTGAGCCTGGTTTCTTTCACTTCACACAATACATCTGACATTGTTGCATATACTAGTAGTTCATTCATTTTTTTTCTATTTTTATTTTTTAATTTTTAATTTTTTATAAACATATATTTTTATCCCCAGTGGTACAGGTCTGTGAATCACCAGGTTTACACACTTCACAGCACTCACCAAAGCACATACCCTCCCCAATGTCCATAATCCCAGCCCCTTCTCCCAAACCCCCTCCCCCCAGCAACCCTAAGTTTGTTTTGTGAGATTAAGAGTCACTTATGGTTTGTCTCCCTCCCAATCCCATCTTGTTTCATTTATTCTTCTCCTATCCACTTAAGCCCCCATGTTGCATCACCACTTCCTCATATCAGGGAGATCATATGATAGCTGTCTTTTTCCGCTTGACTTATTTCGCTAAGCATGATACGCTCTAGTTCCATCCATGATGTCGCAAATGGCAAGATTTCATTTCTTTTGATGGCTGCATAGAATTCCATTGTGTACACAGGCAGCAACCTCTTCGACCTCAGCTGCAGCAACATCTTCGTAGTTCATTCTTTTTTATTGCTGTGTTGTATTCTACTGTATGGATACATCACAGTTTATTCATAGGTTGAAAGACTTTTTGCAGTTTTGTGATTATGGATAAAAGTGCTATCAGCATTTGTGCATGGGATTTTGTGTGAATGCAAGTTTTTATTTACTTGAGGAAATACCTAGGGATGGAACAGCTAGTGATGTTTTAATGCACAGTTAGCTTTGAGAATCTGACTCTGAATCTCTGGTCTGTCACTTTCTAGTTGAATTACCTTTAATAGGTTATCCAATCTCTCAAAGCTTCCATTTTCTCAAAGAGACAAAAAAAATTCTCTATCCCACAGTAATAATATGCTGTTAAATGTGAGAATTATGTAAAGAATTATAAAATGTCTGGTATATAATATTCAACAAATATGTATGTTCATTATTTTTCTTAACTAATTCTGTTCTCAAAATTCCATCTTTTAAAAACAACACCTTCAGACACCATAAAACCTCCTGGGCCCAGGTAAACACAAGCAGCCATTTGCTCATGTCCTAATAAATGTTTCAAGCCCCACTTACATGAGTACATGTTGCCCAATATACTCCCAAATTTTCAAGTCTAAGAAAAGTCACTTGCAGCCAATATGAGTGAGTTTGTGTTTTACCTGAAGCGTTATATGTTCTCTGTTCTTGTTTTTCTAGATAATGAAGGATGCATTAATGGTACCAATTACAAAGTGTGAATTTGATTTATAGGTCTTTGCTACTTTTTCCGTTAGTTGCCAAGCAATAGGAAAATCCACACACAGCAATCTAAAGACAATTTGGACTGAAATGGTTCTTTGCAATTTAGGCATTTAATTAGGGTTTTAAAGCTTAATTAAAAAGTTAAATCATTTGTCTTTATTTCTGAAACAGTGCTATTGTAGATGGTTCAATTATGTAAAATAAGACATAATAAGATACGTATTTCCTTGTCTGAAGTTATAGCATCATTCACACATAACAGCAGAGCCCCATAAAATGTATTTGAGAAGATAGAACAAAATTGAAATATGGAGCCATTAAATAGGTATTGAAAGTAACTTCTGGTCTGTAGAGTTGTTTTTCTCCCCTTTGTTTCATGGTCCTTGCAGCATATGAATTTTTCCTTCAAAGTGTAAATGATAAGTAAAAAGATTTTAAGTGTTTAGTTATAATTCCATCCAGAACGCACACAAAATAATGTAATGAAACTGCTCATCAATCTTCAATTATTTAGCACTGGGAAAGAACCCACTTGTTACTGGGTAACCAGAAAGATTCTTCAGGTACATAAATGTACTTTCTAATTTTTAAGAAACTCTAACTAGGCCTCCTGCTAACCTAGGCCCTGGGCCTTTCCATTTCTGCAGATTCTTGGTTCATCCCTCCCTTTTCACATGTTCTAAGGGTTTAATCTTTTTTTTTTTCTCTCAAAGCAAACTTGATTTTGTGGGGTGTCTTTTGCCTCACTGTCCTCCAGGGTAACCTGGAAAGGAGCCTTAGAACTATTGCTAATTTCTTTCTTTTCTTTTACTAAGTCGGAAGACTTTGGAATCAGTTTTAGATTCAAATGCCTGTTCTAATTGTCCTGCTGATTATTATAGTAAGTGCTTTGTTATCATCAAGTTGGAGGATGAATCCTATATTGGTCTCAAATGCCTAAAGACTAAAAACTTTAGTTTTATTTCTTTTTTTTTTAAAGGTTTTATATATTTATTAGAGAATGTGAGAGAGAGAGAGAAAGAGCATGGGAGAGGAGAGGTAAGAGGGAGAAGTAGGCCCCCCTCTGAGCACGAAGCCTGATGTCGGACTTGATCCTGAGACTCTAGGATCATGACCTGAGCTGAAGGTCGTTGCTTAACCAACTGAGCCACCCAGGCACCCCTAAAAACTTTAGTTTTCAAGTAGAATTAATTTTATGGTCACCAAAGTACAAATTTTCTTACCACTCTGAGTTCTTTGAGGATACAATCTTTGTATCCTTTACTTTGTATATCTTTATTTCCAGTGTCCTGCACTCTGCCTAATAAATGTTTGCAGCTGAATGAAAGTTATAGGTATTCTTGGGAATATTTAATTTATAGTTAGAAAATTAATCTGTGGTTGTATTTAGGTTGGAATGAGAGGGGAAGTAACTGAAGTTGGAGGTTAGAGGACCCAGAATAAGAGTGGAGAAAATGTGGGGCACCTGGGTGGCTCAGGTGGTTAAGCAACTGCCTTCTGCTCAGATCATGATCCCAGGGTGCTTGGATTCAGCCCCCGCATGGGGCTCCCTGCTCAGTGGGCAGGCTGCTTCTCCCTCTCCCTCTGCTGTTCTGCCTGCTTGTGCTCTCTTGCTCTCTCTGTCAAATAAATAAATAAAATATTTAAAAGAAAATAGTGGAGAAAATGGGCATAAGTGATCTTATTAGAGGAATTTGACTTTGAATGGGTGAAGAAAATGTGATGTTGCAGTCATTGTTGCATTGTTGGTGGTAGCAGAACTTTTATTAGATAGAGGAGATTCATATATGTTTGAAGCCAGTGGAGAAATTGCTTAAATACACACACACACACACACACACACACACACACACACACATATGTACACACATACATGAGTGAGACTGAAGATAGAAAAGTGAGGGGGGGGTATGAAGTGATTCCTGAAGGAGTCTTGAAAATGAATAGGCAGTTCTTCTGTGAAAAGAAGAAAGTATCAGTTTAGAAAAAATATTGAGGGCTGTGAGTATGAGTGTGTATGTGTGTATGTGCGTAGACTGTGGGAGGAGGAGCTGTTGGAAGTTGAGGTAATTGGTGTCAAATGGCCTAGTTTAGTGGCTGCACATTAGAATCACTTGGGGAGTTTTAAAAAAATACCGATATGTAGATTCCGTGTTAGCCCAATTAAATCACAACCTCTCAGGGATGGAACTCAGACCCCAGTGTTTTTAAACACTCCCAAGGTGAGTTGAATATTCAACCATGGTTGAAAGCTGCTGGCCTATATTTCTTAGTAACATGGCAAGAATGCCTTCTGCTTTGAGTAAGGGAAGTAGTGTAAGAATAAGATCCAGCTTAGAATAGGGATTATTTAAGTGACTGAGAAAATTTAAAGTGAAGTCAATAAACCATACTGAAAATGTATTGAGGAGTCAGAAAACCCAAATTTCACCAAGTGGTTTGAAGCATAGATCTAATCAATGTGACATTGTAAGGCTCTTTTGAAATGCTTCACACCTAAGAAGGAGGGAAAATAAACATTAGGGTCATTCTGGTTAGGGAATTGTCATTGCTAATAACTCCCAAATTACCTGGCATTAGAATAACCTGAGAATCTTTAGAAAAATCCAAATTCCAGGACCCTACCCCCAGTAAGCTTCTATTAGTGGATTAGGAGATCTGGATTGGAACTGGCAATCTGCAGTTTTAAGCAGCACCCTGGTAAGTGGGGCATGCAGGGCAACTGGAGTTTAGGAACAACTGAAATAGAGAGTAGAGAGAATGTCAAGGAAGAGTAGGGGGAAACTGTGATTACAGTGCATTTATTGCTGAAATAATAGAACCTGAGAGTTTGTAGGGAGACAAGTAGATTCAGAAATGCATAGAAGAATAGCAAGCTGAGAAGGAGGTAAAGAGGTAAGTCACAGTAGGGCACTGCAATGGATTGAGTGCTTGTGTACCCACAAAATTCATATATTGAAATCCTAACCCCAGTTTGATGGTGTTGGGAGGTGAAGCGTTTGGGAGCCAATTAGGTCATGAGGATGGAGCCCTCATGAATGAGGTTAGGAACCTTATGTAAAAAAGGATCCCAAGAACTCCCTTGTTCTCTTCCTACCATCTGAGGGTATGATGAGAAGTCAGCAGTCTGCAGCCCGGGAGAGGACTCTCATCAGAACCTGACCATACTGGTATATTCTGATCTCAAACTTCCAGCCTCCGAAGGAAATTTCTGGAACAAGTTTCTCTTGTTTCTAAGCCACTCAGTAATCTGGTACCGCAGCCCAACTGACTAAGACAGGAGCAGAAGCGTATTGCTGGCAGAAGGTGAAAGGAAGATTTCGAGGCAATGAGGTGTTCCCACAAGAACAACGTCTTGAGAAGGTGGTCAGAGAGAAATGTTCAAAGTGTTTGAGCTTGGGTTTTATCTCAGATGTCCTTGTTTCAAACCTGTCCCTCTTACCTGAGATAGAAAAAGGAGCCCAAGAAAACTGAGGAGGGCACTGTGATAGTTTTCCAGAGATATTGTAACAAATACCATAGACTGGTTTACTTGAACATTTATTTCTCATAGTTCTGGAGGCTGGGAAGCCCAAGATCAAGGTGCCACTCAGGAAGGTTAGTAGTGAGAGCTTTCCTCCTGGCGTGTAAATGGTCACCTTCTCACTTGTTGGGGCACTTGTTGGGGGAGGGGTAGATAGAGAAGAGAGTGAGAGTACTCTCTGTGTCTCTTCTTACAAGGACACTAATCCTGTCACATTAAGGATCATCCCTTATGGTCTCATTTAACCTTAATTACTTCCTTAGAGGTTCCATCTGCAGATAGAGCCACACTGGGAGTTAGGGCTTCAACATATGAATTTTAGGAGGACACAAACATTTAGTCTATGACATAAGGGGACACAGTTCAGCCTATAACAGACATATAGTGATGAAGCTCTCTGCTGAATGAAAAGAAAAACATAAATATGCTTTTTCATTGGGTGTTTAGATATCAAGGCAAATTTTCTAACAGCTTCATTAACTCAAGCCTAGGTTAGAGATGAGGAGCATTTGTGAAATTAGCTCCTCAAGCAGTTCTATGATGCTTACTAGTTCTTGACCTTGTCCTTCTGTATCAGTGACTGCTGTGAGTGTGCACTGCCTGCTAAAAGCATTAAGGATGTTGGACCTGGCTTGAAAATACGAACCAATTTCCTTTTTGAACTTGCATTAGAAAACAAATTTGGGTTGCTAACATCATAATGGTTAGTATCCAAATGAGAATTTTTATAGAAAAATTATGTTATATTGTTTATTGATTGGATATTCTTATCAAAACTGTCTAACAATGTAAGGAGAGATCTATGGTATTTTAATAACAAAGTCATGTGAGGATGAATGCAGAGACTGGGGTATTGCATCTACAAGCCAAGGAACATGGAAGATTGCCAGCAAAAGAACAGAAGGCAGGGGAGTGGCATGGACCAGATTCTTCCTCATAGCCCATGGAAGGAACCAATCCTGCAGACACCTTGATCTCAGACTTAAAGCCTCCTAAACTGTGAGACACTATATTTCTGTTAAGCCATCCGGTTGTGGTGCTTTGTTATGACAGCCCTGGAGAATTAATACACCAGGCTTTTATTAACTTGTCTGTGCCTCATTTTCCTTATACATAAAGTAACAATGATAATAATATTTATTTTATAAGTTTTTATGAACATGAATTGAGCTAATGAGTGAGTATAAAGTGCTTGGAAGTGTGCCTGCCACATAGAGGCAAAGGGCAGATATTACTAGTTGGTTGAAACAACAACCATTCCCATTTCCTTCTTCTTTGCTAAATACTAAATAACATCCTACTTGTAAGATGAGTTTTCTGCTTATTTGAAGATCAATAATTTCCTGGTGATAAAACAGGAACAGAAAACAGATTTTTTTTTTTTTTTTTTTGGCTGAGCATGATAGAAGTCACAGGTTATAAAAAAGAAGATAAACCGAAGTAGCTAGTTTCAGAAAGTTAAATTCCCTGTCCCCACCCTGAGTCAATCCCAGACATTAGGGGTTTTGTTTAGTTTTATTTTGTTTGTTTTTGTTTTTGTTCTGTTATTTTTGTTGTTCTTAGTTTTTTTGTTCTTTCTTTTTTTTAGACGGTGGTGGGGGAGAGAGAGTGAGGGTGCATAGGGTGGGGGCAGAAGAAAAGGAGAAGAGAGAGAGAATCTGAAGCGTGCTCCATGCCCATTGCTGTGGAGAGCTGATGCAGGGCTCCACACAGTGCTTGATGCAGGGCTTGATCTCATAATCCTGAGATCATGACCTGCATGTAAATCAAGAGTCCAATGCCTAACTAACTGAGCCACCCAGGCATCTGAAGAGATTATTTTTAAAAGAAGGAGTTGTGATTCAAAGTGTGTGAGAGGCCAAATGTCAATACTTTTAGAAAAAGGAAACATAGTTCATTAGACACATGAGTATGAGCCAAAGGATGCAAAGTTTTAGGTAGCCAACTTCTTCATCCTCTATGATCATGGTGCCAGTGTCTTCACGAAGCTGTTTTAAATGGAAATGTTTTATTACTGTGCTTTAACTATTTCTGAGTTACCATACCAGTTTATCTTATTAACTCAAAGTTGAGTAGGCCTTGGGGAATGAAATACTTCTTGGGTTTAATTTGCCAGAAGGCGATTGGCAGTAAAGATTATGGGAGGAAAAAGTCTCAAAATGATGTTGCAGTTGGTAGGAGTGAGGGATTTTTAGGGAATCCAGGGGAGAACTTGGTAGGTGAGGACTGCAGGTGGAGTGAGGGGATTCCAAGAGACGCCATAATAAAATACCACCAACGAGGTGGCTTAAAACAAGAGAAACTTATTCTCTCACAATTCTGAAGGCCAAAGTCCGTCCAAAATATGGGCCGAACTTGTCTCTCCCTGAAGGCTCTAAAGAGGATCTGTCCTTATCTTTACTTAGCTTCTGGTGGTTGCCAGCAATCTTTGGCATTCCTTAGCTTGTAAATATCACTCTAATCATTGCCTCTGTCATCACATGGCAGAATCCAAATTTCTGAATCCAAATTTCTTCCTTCTTATAAGAACACCAGTCATTGATTAGAGCCTGCCCTAATTCAACATGACCTCATCCTACTTTGATTGCATCTGCAAATAACTTATTTCCAAATAAATTCACATTCACAAATTCTAGGTACACATGTATTTTGGGGGATACCATTTAGCCCATATAGTCAGTTTACTCACTATAAAAATAAAGCTTTAGAATAATCATCCCTCAGTTTCCTCATCTTTAAAGTGGGGAAGAAAATAGTTTCCTGAAGGTCATTGTGAGATGTTTTTTGTTCATTTTTTCCCCATTTTTATCTTCTTTGCAATACCCTCATTTCCTCTGGAGGAATTATTGTTTCCTCAGTGAGCTGAGTTTAGTGGCTTGGTAATCATGGGCCCACTCTTCCTTTGCTGATGGGCATATATGTGATCCAATGAATATCAATTGGATGGGTCCTTTGGAAGTCGAATTTTTTTTATAATTAAAAAAAAAATTTAAACATATAATGTGTTATTAGCTCCAAGGGTACAGGTCTATGAATTGCCAGGTCTACACACTTCACAGCACTCACCATAGCACATACCCTCCCCAATGTCCATAACCCCACCACCCTCTCCCTAGCCCCCTCTCCCAGGCCATCCTCAGTTTGTAAGAGCGGGTTAGCATAAGAATGGCCATCTTCAAGGCCGGGAAGCCATTTTACTGAGCATCCCTAACCAGCCCACACTGCATAGGTGACTTGAGATAAGAGAAACTACCTAAAACCCACCATATACCATCAGGGTGGTTATGTGATGGCACCACAGGGACCAGATGTTAAATAAAACAAATAGTTAACTTGAGATCACAATCTCAAGTGATCACAAGAAACAGTTAACAGAGATCACAATCCTGTAAGACAGGAGTCTCCCTTGGTTTGCAAATGTCCTGGTGATTTACAACAAAAAGGCTGTCTTTTCAATGGCCCAATTTCCAGAGACAAATGACTCAGTTCCTCAAGGCCTAAGGTCACCCTCCCCACCATAAAACCGAAGGAGACTGAGGCACAAGGAAATGTAAATAAAGTTAAATTTCTTATAAATCTAAATCTCATTTAACCACCAGGGTGATGCTGGGATGGCAAAAAGTTAAACAAAGTTAAAGTTAAACTGTCAAAGTGGGGTGCAAGATACGTATGTAGCTATGAAAAAGTGCCTTAAAAATGCTATATAAACCCTTGGCTTTGAGTGCTCGGGGTCCTTGTTGAAACCTGGTGTGCCAGGCAGATACTTGGACCCCAGCTTGCTGGAAATAAACCTCGCTATGTGACTTGCATTATCGAGAGTGTTCTCTATCTAATTGAGGGATGGTCGACTCTGTACCCTAACAAGTTTATTTTGTGACATTAAGAGTCTCTTATGGTTTGTCTCCCCCCTGATCCCATCTTGTTTCATTTATTCTTTTTCTAACCCCCAACCCCCCCACGTTGCATCTCCACTTCCTCATATCAGGGAAATCATATGATAGTTGTCTTTCTCCAATTGACTTATTTCGCTAAGCATAATACCCTCTAGTTCCATCCACATAGTCGCAAATGGCAATTTATTTCTTTTGATGGCTGCATAGTATTCCATTGTATATATATATATACCAACTCTTTATCCATTCCTCTGTTGATGGACATCTAGGTTCTTTCCACAGTTTGGCTATTGTGGACATTGCTGCTATAAACATTCGGGTGCATGTGCCCTGTCAGATCACTACATTTGTATCTTTAGGGTAAATACCCAGTAGTGAAATTTCTGGGTCATGGGGTAGCTCTATTTTCACTTTTTGAGGATCCTTCATGCTGTTTTCCAGAGTGGCTGCACCAGCTTGCATTCCCACCAACAGTGTAGGAGGGTTCCCCTTTCTCCGCATCCTCGCCAGCATCTGTCATTTCCTGACTTGTTAATTTTAGCCATTCTGACTGGCATGAAGTGGTATCTCATTGTGGTTTTGATTTGTATTTCTCCGATGCTGAGTGATGTGGAGCACTTTTTCATGTGTCTGTTGGCCATCTGGATGTCTTCTTTGCAGAAATGTCTGTTCATGTCCTCTGCCCATTTCTTGATTGGATTATTCGTTCTTTGGGTGTTGAGTTTGCTAAGCTCTTTATAGATTTTGGGTACTAGCCCTTTATCTGATATGTTGTTTGCAAATATCTTCTCCCATTCTGTCAGTTTTCTTTTGGCTTTGCTAACTGTTTCCTTTGCTGTGTGTGCAAGAGCTTTTGATCTTGATGAAATCCCAATAGTTCATTTTTGCCCTTGCTTCCCTTGCCTTTGACGATGTTCCTAGGAAGAAGTTGCTGTGGCTGAGGTCAAAGAGGTTGCTGCCTGTGTTCTCCTCAAGGATTTTGATGGATTCCTTTTTAACATTGAGGTCCTTCATCCATTTTGAGTCATTTTTGTGTGTGGTGTAAGGCAATGGTCCAGTTCCACTTTTCTGCATGTGGCTGTCCAATTTTCCCAACACCATTTATTGAAGAGGCTTTTTTTTTTCTATTGGACATTCTTTTCTGCTTTGTGAATTTTTAAAAAGACTTTATTTATTTATTGAGAGTGAGCAAACAAGAGCGCACAATCAAGGAATGAGCAGGAGGAGTGGGAGGAGCAGACTCCCTTGGTGAGCAGGGAGCCAGTGGTGGGGCTTGACCCCAGCATTTTGGGATCATGCCTCAGCCAAAGGCAGACACTTAACCAACTGAGCCCCCCAGGTGTCCGTGGAAGTCTAATCTTGTCCACAAGTATAAAAAGACTAAAATGGATGGAATCTGTATAATCGTGGTTAAGAGCATTTTAGAGATAGGTCATCTATATTTGAATCTCGACTCTCTCACCAGCTGTGTGGCTTTGGGATATATTTAGCCTGACTATGCCTCAGTTTCCTCATGTATATAATGAGAATAATAGTACCTATTTCATCCAGTGCTAAGTACTGTGCCTGGTGTTATGTATACATGGGTGAATAAAACACACATTGTTTTTGCCTTTGTAGAGATTTTTAACTTTAAAGAGATACAAACACAGAGAAATCAATATTTATTACAAATTGTGATATGTGAATGTGTTATGTAAAATAATGACATTTAGTACATAGTTAACAACATGTCAATAAATATGCATATTTATTCATTTATTTTGGTAGCAGTGTTCTGACTACGAATTATTGCTATAGTTTCTGATTCCTAGCTCTCTAGAGATATCATTGCTTCTGTTTTTTTTAAAATTGTGTTATGTTAGTCATCATACAGTACATCATTAGTTTTTGATGTAGTGTTCCATGATTTGTTATTTATATATAACACTCAGTGCTCCATTAAATCCATGCCCTCCTTAATACCCATCACCAGGCTCATTGACCCCCTCTTCCTCCACTTCGAAAACTCTTGATTTGTTTCCCGGTGTCCATAGACTCTCATGGTTTGCTGGGTCATAGGGTAGCTCTATTTTTAATATTTTGAAGAACTCCACACTGTTTTCCAAAGTGGCTGTACCAATCTGCATTCCCACTAACAATGTAAGAGTGTTCCCTTCTCTCCACAACTTCTCTAACATTTGTTGTTTCTTGCCTTGTCAATTTTTGCCATTCTAATTGGTGTAAAGTGGTATCTCAGTGTAGTTTTGATTTTAATTTCCCTGATGGCTAATGATGATTAATACTTTTTCATGTGTCTGTTAGTCATTTGTATGTCTTCTTTGAAGAAGTGTCTGCTCATGTCTTCTGCCCATTTTTGACTTGATTATTTTTCGGGTGTTGAGTTTGAGAAGCTCTTTATACATCTTGGATATCAGCCCTTTGTCTGTAGTGTCATTTGTAAATATCTTTTCCCATTCTTTAAGTTACCTTGTTGTTTTGTTGACTGTTTCCTTATCTTGATGATGTCCTAAAAGTTCATTTTCACTTTTGTTTCCATTGCCTTTGAAGAGGTGTCTTGAAAACAGTTTCTGTGGCTGATGTTAAAGAGATTACTGTCTCTGTTCTTCTCTAGGATTTTGATGGGTCCGTGTCTCACATTGAGGTCTTTCATCCATTTCGAGTTTATCTTTTTGTATGGTGTAAGAGAATGGTCCAATTTCATTCTTCCAATTTTCCCAGCACCATCTATTGAAGAGACTGTCTTTTTTCCATTGGATATTTTTTCCTGCTTTGTCAAAAATTATTTGACCATAGAGTCAGGACCCCCTGGGGCTGGCGCCTGCTGCTGCCACTGCAGCCACCTCCACTGCTTCCACCACTGCCAGGGCTGAGAGGACCTGGCATGGACTCGAGTTGCTTCTGTTCATTGTTGAACAGAAATCGTTTTTGGCCCTTTCCGTTGAAGCTGAGAACTTCGGTATACTTCTCCTAAACTTCCTATTGCTTAATTTAGTCAGAGCTGTTTTCTATTGCTGACAACCTAAGACCTCTAACTGATATAGTACTACTTCATTGGGTTGCTGTAAGGATTAGTAAACCATCTATATTAAGCATATACATTCTTAATCCACATTAATTCTGGGAGGGGCGGCCTGGGTATATTGAAAACAGAAAGGATAGAGTCAGATGAGAGTGAGATGATAAACAGAAGTAAACAGAAAAACATTGCAAATGAATTTAGTGTAATGGAGACCCAGAGGACTGGCATGATGATACAGGAGGACTAGCTTTCATTTGTAGTGTTAAAAGTTTCAGAGTGGTTGACAGGTCAATCTGAAAAACTCACAGACTTGTGGACTTGAATGGATATATTAAAGGTATTGTTTTACTGCTGGCAGTATTGCCCCAAAAGATTTAACATAGTATATGTAGTCCCATTCAGAAGCAGACACTTTCTTCTTTTTTTGTATTACCCGGGGAATCATTCTATTAAAAAAAAAAAAAAACCTTTAAAGAAAATGGTCTTTGTTCTTGGAATAAAGGACTATGAAAGGAAAACTAATAAAGAATGGTAGCACTGTTTGACACCAATTCATGTAGACTCATTATTCTAAAGTGTGAAGGTATGCATTTTAAAGCCAGGAGGAAAAGTAATATTGTGCTGATAGATGCAATATCATAAATATGCACATGCATATTCATATGTTGCCAATTATTCTTTTGAAGCTGTGTACATTATGCATTTTAAATGAAGAACTGAAAACAGGATACACAAGGAAAACTCTAAAACATTCTGAGATAAAAATTAAATGAAAGAGAAATATTGTGAAAGCTCTTTTTCCATCATTTCTTCTATTCCATTTCTAATCACTAAATCCTAACTATCTCAATATCCCAGTTATCTTTTCAGCATCAGGAAAACAGGAGTACTCCAGCCTTTCTTTGTTCCCAGTGCTAAGCTCAGACATGGCTTTTGAAGATAAATTCCTATCTTGAATTGAAGGGCTAACACAATGGTCAGCTGCAGCACTTTTTACCATTCCATCAGGTAATCAACATTCATTCATTTATTCCACAAGTCTTTATGAAGTCTGTGTTATTTTTGCCTGGTATTGTCCTTGATACTGAGTAAGCATGGTAAATAAATACAGTCTTGTACAGACAGAGCTTTCAAGCTTATCAGGAAGACAGACAGTAAAAAAAGAAATAGAGGAATATGTATTTTTAAGTTGTGGCATGTGCTAATGAATAGAAGGTGAGTATGGGGAGCAAGAAGGATGTGGAGCAAGGGGTGGAGCGGCGCTGGAGAAGATAGACCTATTTAGATGGAGTGTATTTGGCAATAAAACCTTCTCTGTAAAGTGAAGGATGCAGATTTGAGTAACACCGGTCTCAGGCCTCAGGAAGATCATTCTTAGACATTGAAAAGGCAATTAAGTTGTCTGTGGCTAGGATGCTGAGGCCTGTGTGTGTGCAGGCTGCTTTTGTGGCACCAGCATTGCTTTGGTTGGTGGTTCCTGCACATTTTTTTTTTTTAAGATTTTGTTTATTTATTTATTTGACAGACAGAGATCACAAGTAGGCAGAGAGGCAGGCAGAAAGAGAGGAGGAAGTAGGCTCCCTGCTAAGCAGAGAGCCCGATGCGGGGCTCCATCCCAGGACCCCAGAATCATGACCTGAGCCGAAGGCAGAGGCTTTAACCCACTGAGCCACCCAGGCGCCCACATTTTTTTTTTTAAATGATTCTCCACACCTCCTGTTTTAATGAAGGGACAATTCGAACTTAGTGGAATCAGGAGAATGTTGGGACTTAGTTTCTCTGGCCCTCCAATGACTATATTTCTTAGGGGAGACACACTGGTGGAAACCCTGTGGCAGAGGTCCTAGTTCTCTGGTTTTTTAATCTCCCTCATCAGTCCTTTCTAGTATCACTTGCCTTCTGACACCTTGTCTGTCCTGGGCTCAAGAGACAACAAACTGTCAGCCTTCCTGTGGGCTTTGCTTATGTGTTCCAGGTAGCACTTCCTATGCCCTGAACTCTCACATCTATTTAGCCTCTTCCCCTTAACAGTGTTGGCCTTATTTCTCCTCATTAAAAAATAAAATAAAATAAAAAGTTTAAAAAGGTAATTCTCATAAGACAGAAAGTGCTAAGTTATTTATTAATAAAAGTTAGGGCAGAGGACACAGAAAGTACTTCTGGAAACTGAGAGATAAAGGTATAATGATTAATTCTGGTATCTAGAGGTAAGCATCAGGAAATATTCTCCCAAATATTCCCCTACCTTCTGCATCTTGCCCTAAAAGATTCTAGTTGGTAGGTTTCTTATGCTTGATCCTAAGTCTCTGGTTAGATTTCATAGAATCCAGGAGGTTTAAAAGTTGGTACATACTTTAAAAATGATTGTAATTTCTTAAATTGTGATACATTACCTCAGTAACTCTCCTATATCCTTCCTCCCCTTTCATGGCTCTGATTGGAATGAAAATTTATATAGTGAGAGATTAGATAAAGGAAAAAGGAGTCTATTTTCAAGGATGCAGCTGGGAGAGAGTAAGATGATATTGAGATCTCCTGGACTACACAACACTGAACCTTATTAAAGTATCTACAGAAACCTTTAAGATTTACTAATGGGTGTGGAGATCCATTTTGTGACTGCTCAAGAGCATTGCTTATTAAACGTGACACCTACTAATCTTGGTTAGCTTGCCTGCATCTCTCCTTGCTCTCTGCTTTATGGGGATCAGTTTCAGATTCCAACTGGGAAACTCCTGAAACGCCTAAGACAACAAATATCAGGTACACCTGGGTGGCTCAGTTGGCTGCATGTCTGCGTCCGGCTCAGGTAATGATCTCAAGGTCCTGGGATCTAGCCCTCCATCGAACTCCTACTCAGCAGGGAGTCTGCTTCTCTCTCTCCCTTTGCCTTTGCCTTTGCCCCCTACTCATGCACCTTCTCTCTCAAATAAATACAATCTTTAAAAAAAAGATGATAAATATCAAGTCTGTACCTCCATTACATGAAGTTTATGGTCTAATTTCTAAAGGTTCAGTAAAGAGGAAGCACCCGTGTGGAAGTAGATGGATGCCCGCAGTGAAACATAAACAAAAGAAAAGTGCTCTCTAGAGAATGTTGCCCTACATCAAGAACTTCATTTGTCCTTTTCTGTGATGGGTAAGTCTATAAAGTGAGAAGGGTTCATAAGTACTCCTACTCTGATTCTACCTGTATATATTGGACTCACTCAACCAACTCCCTTGGCTCTGATTCCATGCTCACCAAGGAACCATGTGATGATAACTTAGTTTCTCAAATAGATCTGCCTGTGCTGAAAGGATGCTTTGTCATACCAATAGACACATTTCAGATGAACATAACAGTCATGTTTCTTACTGAAAATGAACAAACTGGGTCCCAATTTGTACTTAACTTATTTGTGAGTTTGGTTTTCTATAGTTATTTTCCCTGCACCTAATCAACTTTATGACAAGGTTGTAATAAATGTACTGCACTTTCAAAGCTAGGATTAGAACTGTAGCCATGGTAACCTTCCCCATTTTCCCTGACATCCTTGTAGTGCAGCTATTTAACTTTAACACATAGATGTCCATAGGACAATGGAAAAACCATTGGATCTTTGGGTATTTGTGGTCGAGACATTTTCCATTCTTCTTTATGTGTGTGCATGTAAAGGAAAAACTCCAACCTTATAGAAGATGGTAAGAAGTAAACATACCATCACTTCACAAATGATTAGACAATAGATAAGAGCAAGACAGTTTAAATCTCACAGTACAAGAAAAAAGCATCCTGTTCCCCTGCCTTCAAGTCCCATGGGGAGAGGCAATGAGCCCAGATGGATGCTATGCATGTGGTAAATTGCATTGTCCTTGAAGTTTGGCACACTCAGCAATAAAGTGCATGGACTCTCAGGGCCTATGGAGGACTGCCTTTCCTGACAGTGAGTACTCCAAAGAAATAGGGGAGGGAAAATAATTCCAAGAAGGTAAATAGGTGTGCAAATCCTGTGAAGAGAATTACCACCTGCCAGTTTAGCTGCAGTAGAGGGTCACTCAGAGAATTCAGAAGACACAGCCAGTAAAGAAGTTTGGGATCAGATTCTAAAGGTATTATCACCAGCTATAGGGTTCTACATTTCTGAAGAGTTTTAGAGAATCACTCTGTGGAGTCTTAAAACAGATTCTAGTGGTCTTATGCTCCAATCTCCTTACTATATAAAAAGAAAATGAGCACAGGTAAATGTCTGATAATACTGTAATCACTTAGTGGTAGAACAGGAAGCAATTCTAATTTCTGAGAGATAATAATTTGTTAATTCATAGATTTATAATTCACAGTATAATTTTTAATAGCACAATTTTTCCAAAATGAGTGTCTAGTCCACATAGTTGAAGATTTAAGAATCTGCAGAAGTTCTGAGAAATGAAGATGTTTATTCTCTTCCTCCTTAACTCTACTCCTATGTTCTGGGACTGGGTACATTTTGCTCCTGAGATATGCAGCACACAGACTTGCAGTGATTTTATGTGGCTAAAGCTTTGGGCTATATTGAAGTCCTTTAATAGAATTGCATAGGCTTCCCCAAACCCAGTCTTCCCTGGACCACAGGCCACAGGGAATTCACTGATGGAGCTGAGGGATGAGGATTGGGAGCATTGGATGAGAATTCTGGCTCTCCTGACCCCAAGAGGTAGTTAACATCTTATCTTTGCACCATTGGCTCATGAGACAAGAAGCCACTTTGTCAAGTCCCAAACCCTGTAAGATTCCAACACCAGACTTGAGTTCTAATGAAAAAAATACCTGCCCATCCCAACCAGGAAGGGCCGAATTAGAGTCAACAATTAGAACGTGTGCCAGTGAAATAGGATTACAAGAGGATGAAAAGAATAGAGAATAAGGATCTCAGAGATATGATCTTCTAGTATTCTCTTTCTACATTGTAGGACATGAATAAGCAATCTGATCACAAGAAATATCACATCAACAATGGGACTGATTTCTTGTCTATTAGAGTATAAACATCTATTAGGTCAGGGACCTTTCACTATGTTCACTATTAATCCCTGAAGCATCAAGCATACTGCCTGATACATACTAAATAATCAGTAAATGGTGTTTTAGTGAATGTATAAATGAAGGGCCATCACTCTTTCTTTTTTCCAGTTTTATTGAGATATAATTGACATGTATCACTGTATAAATATAAGGTATAGATCATAATGGTTTGACTTATATATATTGTGAAACTATTGCTGCAATCAGTTTAGCTAGCATCTATCATCTCACACAGATCCAATAAAAAAACAAAATTTTTCCTTGTAATAAGAACTCCTAGGTTTTACTTTCATAACAACTTTCATATGTGTCATATACCAGTGTTAACTATAGTCATCATGTTGTATATTATATCTCTAGTACTTGTCTTATAACTGCAAAGTTGTATCTTTTAATTGCCTTCCTCCAATTCCCCTTCTCCAATCTACCTCTGATTACAAATCTGTTTTATTTTTCTGTATTTTTTTTTTAATATTCCACACGTAAGTGAGGTCATCTGGTATTTGTCTTTCTCTGTCTTACTTTTTTTTTTTTTTTACTTAACATTATTCCTTTAAATGTCATCCATGTTGTCATAAATTCCAGGGTTTCCTTTTTTTTTTTTTTTTTGTTTAGTGGCTGAATAACATTATACTGTGTTTATATACCACAACTTTATCCATTCATCCATTACTGAATGCTTAGATTATTGCCATATCTTGGCTACTGTAAATAATTCTGCTATGAACATCAGGGTGCAGATATCTTTTGGTTTTGTTTCTTTTGGATAGATTCCCAGAAGTGGAATTTCTAGATCATTTGGTGATTCTATTTTAATTTTTTGAGGATCCTCCATACTGTCTTCCACACTGGCTTTACCAGTTTGCTTTCCCACCAACAATGCACAAGACTTCTTCTTTGTCCACATTCTCACCAGCACTGTTATCTCTCAACTTTTTGATGATGGCAAGTCTATCAGGTCGAGGTGATGTATCATTGTGGTTTTAACTTGCATGTCTGTAAGAATGAGAGCTATTGAGTATCTTTTCATGTATCTATTGGCCATTTATGTATCTTTTTTTTTTTTTTTGGAAGACTCTCTACTCATGTCTTTTGCCCATTTTAAAATTGGATTATCATTTTTTTTTTTTGCTATTAAGTGTATGAGTTCTTTGTGTATTTAAGATATTAACCCCTTATCAGATATATGGTATACAAATATTCTGATTCTGTAGTTATTTTTTCATTTTGTTGATTTTTTTTTTTTTCTGTATAGGACCTTTAGTGTGATGTAGCCCTCCTTGGTTGGTTTTTTTTTTTAATTATTTATTTTTATTTTAATGCTTGTACGTTAGATGTCATACCAAAAATTATTACTATAATCCAAGTTATGGATTCTCCCTCTATGTTTCCTTCTAAGAGTTTCATGGTTTTAGGTCATATGTTGAAGTTTTAAACCCATTTTTGAGTTAATTTTTGTGAGTCTACAACTTTTTCATGATAAAACTCTCAGTTGCCTTTTGTGTCTTATATTTAATTTAAAACACCCACAACCTATCCTATGGTGATAGTGCCACTATCACTTCTATATCGAATTTTCCTAGAAAAATAATTCTAACTATGGAGTTCACTGCTCTTGTTCCTGCTTTCTTAAACAAACTCTGAGGAAACAATGACAAAATTTGTAGCAACTCCACTTCTCAACCTGAATGTCCCAAGGTTATTTTTCTTGCAGGGGCATTAGTAAAGCTTGCAAAATCTGTACAAAATCTCCATTACAAATGAACTCAGCCTGGCCTAAGGGAACCAAAAAGCCCAGGAAGAACACATACACATTTTTTTTTTAAAGACATTTAGCATCATATCTGTTTTCTAAGTAGACAAGACATACAGATATTGAGTCAATTCTCAACATGCTTCAGAAAGAGCAAAATATAGTCCAGTTTGATCATATCAACTATCACATTTAAAATTATATAAACAAGCAGCATTTGGTTTCAAGGCAAAACTGTGAGAAGAAACTAAATGTTAACTTTCAGGAAAGAAATGAGAAACAATAGAGATATATAGGTCTTGGCAGTAAGAACCTTAGACATTTAACCAATAGCATGTATTCTTGTCAACTTTACCACCCTTATGATTTTCTTTTCTTTTACTGTGATTTCATCCTTCTGAGTGATCTGGTTTTCCATTACTGTTGTTTCGATTTAGCCACAATCTCTATTTAAGGTCTTTCTGGTTTATAATTTAAAGTCAGAGTGAAAAAGAATACAGTTGGGATTAGTTTTTAGAGCAGTTTCAGAACATGTGATTTAGATACATCTAATATTTATCATCTTTTAGGTGCCAGGCAACTGCTTAGAACTGGGAATAGATGGCTTAGTGAGACAGACATAGCCCTTGCCCTCCCAGAATTTCTAATTTAGTAAGAATAAGTCCTATAGTTCACAATAACACATTGTGATATGGTCTGTGACAGTGAAAGTCACAGAGGAAGATAGGGAGGACATCCTAGAGAAAGTGGATTATGAATTGAAGAGGAGGATTTAGGTAAAGGAGGAATGGCATATGTGGGGCAGGGATATTAACAGGGACATCATGCACAAAAATGCAGAGGAAAAGGTAGCAAATTGGGGGAACAGATCTAGGAGACTGAATGACCAGGCCACCACATGAGATTATGGTCTCTGGGCTCTGTACAAAAACATCAGGTGTGGGTGAATGTAAAAATATAGCCAACACTCCTTTCCAAGACTTTCACTCAGACATGAAGCTGAATCTGCTCTGAGAAACTGATGTCTTTTCTAATCTGCACTGAAGTATCATTTGAGCTAACTGTGGCCCTATAAAGTGGTAGGCTGGGGCCAGATTGTGAAGGGTTTTGTAAGTTTGGGACCTGAGTCCTGAGAGTAGTGGTGGGAGCAAAAGGGGGAATTCATTCCTTTAAGCAGGAGAATGACAGATTAGATATGCATTTTAGAAAGATCACTACTTGTCCTCCTGGAAGATGATTTAGATGGGAGGCAGGGAGATAGATGGGGAGACTACAGTAATATCCCAGAGAAGAGGAAAGGGGGACCTAAATTTGGCAAGGGTGGCATGGAGAGAATTGATTGGTGTTTGATTGGAATTTGAAGGCTTGGAGAAGGTGAAGGGATAAGTACTATGTCCAGGATAGAGCCTTGAGCAACTGAGTTGACTGTGCTATTTCTGGAGATAGGAGAGTAGTTTAATGAAGAAACACTGACTTTAGGTTTGGACACAATTGAATTTTAGTTTTTTATGGTGCATTTTTCTTGCACGTAGTTGGATAAGTGCATCAATGGCTCAGGAAAAGACTGGCCTGCAGGTACACATTAGGGTGTTATCAAAACAATAGATAAGATTACCCAGGGGAAGGTTGTAGAGTTAAAAGAGAAGTGGGAGTAGAATGGAATCCAGAAAGACTATAATATTTAAAAGATAGAGGAAAAAATTGCCTGTAAAGGATACTGAAAAATAGCAGCCTAGAGATACCAGTAGACAAAAATAGCAGCCTAGAGATACCAGTAGACTTCCAGGACAGGTGTATCGTCACTGAAGTAAAAACAAAAAACAAACAAACAAGACAAAACAAAACAAAACAAAAAACTGTGAGGTTTAAGGAGGAGAAAGTTTAATTAGATAAAGACCAAAACCTGTTTATAAAAGTTATTATTCAGTGGAATAGATTGAAATGGGAATATATGAAGCGGATAAGATAGAAGAGCACCACAAATGCAGTATAATGGGAAGTGAATCATTATCAGTCTATTTCAATAGGGAAACTAAACTATTGGATCATTTTCCTTTTTTCTCCTACATTAGAAGGACAGAGGCTTCCAAACCATTGGGAAAAGAATGAAAACTAAATCTTTCAAAATAATGGAATGAAAATATCTTTTCTCTTCCAAGGAACTTTTGAAAATTAAGTCCACTCTGTCCTCGAAGAAAAGGTAAGAAAAGTTTGGGTTTCTTTTTTTTCCCCAAACTTTTATTTAAATTCCAATTGGTTAACATATGGTATATTAGTTTTAGTTGTAAAATTTAGTGATTCATCATTTACACATGACCCACACTGTTCATCGCTATTAGTGCCCACCTTAACCCACCCCCTATCCAACTCCTCTCCACTAACCCCCAGTTTGTTCTCTATAGTTAAGATACTGTTTCTTGGTTACCCCCCTTTCTTATATGTTCATTTGTTTTGTTTCTTAAATTCCATATATGAGTGAAATCGCATGGTATTTGTCTTTGACTTATTTCACTTAGCACAATACTTTCTAGCTCCATCCATGTTGCAATTGGCAAGAGTTCATTATTTTTTATGACCAAGTAATATTTCATCATGTAAATACTTCACAACTATCCATTCTTCAGTTGATAGACATTTGGGCTCTTTCCATAATTTGGCTATTGTTAATAATGCTGTTAGAAACATCAGGGTGAATGGATCCTTAATTCAAATATTAATTCAAAATTAGTATTTTTGTATCATTTGGGTAAATAACTAGTAGCACAATTGCTGGGTAGTTCTACTTTTAACTTTTTGAGGAAACTTCATACTGTTTTCCACAGTGGCTGAACCAATTTGCATTCCCATCAACGGTGCAAGAGAGTTGCCCTTTCTCCACATCCTTGACAACACCTATTGTTTCCTGTGTTGTTGATTTTAGCCATTCTGACAGGTGTGAGGTAATATCTCATTGTAGTTTTGATTTGTATTTCCCTGAAGATGAGTGATGTTGAGCATCTTTTCATGTATCTGTTAGCCATCTGTATGTCTTCCTTGGAAAAATGTTCATTCATATCTTCTTCCCATTTCCTAACTAGTTTTGTTTTATTGTTTTTTTTTGAGTGTTTTCTAAGTTCTTTATAGATTTTGGATACTAAACCTTTATCAGATATGTCATTTGCAAATATCTTCTCCCATTCTGTCCATTGCTTTTTAGTTTTATTGACTGTTTCTTTCATTGTGCCAAAGCATTATATTTTGATGAGGTCACATTACTTTATTTTTGCTTTTGTTTCCCTTGCCTCAAGAAACATATCTCTTAAGATGTTGCTTTGGCCAGTATCAAAGATATTACTGCCTGTGTTGTCCTCTAAAAACCATTTTAATGGTTTCCTGTCTCACATTTAGGTCTTTCATCTACTTTGAATGTATTTTTGTGTATGGTGGTCCAGTTTCATTCAACTGTGTGTTGCTGTCCAGTTTTCCTAACATCAATTGCTGAAAATACTATCTTTATTCCATTGAATAGTTCTTGCTGCTTTTTTGAAGATTAATTGACTATATAATCCATATAATTATGGGTTCATTTCTGGGTTGTTTTATTTTTTTAAGATTTATTTATTTATTTGACAGAGAGAGATCGCGAGGAGACAGAGGCAGGCAGAGAGAGAGAGAGAGAGAGAGAGAGAGAGAAGCAGGCTCCCCGCTGAGCAGAGAGCCTGATGCGGGACTCCATTCCAGGAGCCGAAGGCAGCGGCTTAACCCACTGAGCCACCCAGGCGCCCCTCTGGGTTTTCTTTTCTATTGATCTATGTGTCTGTTTTTGTGCCAGTATTATACTGTCTTGATGACTACAACTTTGGAATATGACTTGGAAAAATGGTGATGCCTACAGCTTTGCTCCTCTTTTTCCTATTTGGGGTCTTTTGTGGTGCCATTCAAAATTTAGCATTGCATTGTTTTAGCTCTGTGAAAAATGCTCTTGGTATTATGATAGGGATTACATTAAATGTGTAGATTGTTTTGGATAGTATAGACATTTTTAACAATATCTGTTTTGCCAGCTCATGATCATGGAATGTTTTTCCATTTCTCTGTGTCATCTTTAATATCTTTTATAAATGTTTTATAGTTTTAAGAATACAGAGTTCTTACCTCTTTGATTATGTTTATTCCTAGATTTCTTATGGGTTTTGGTGCAACCATAAATGGGATCAATTCCTTGATTTCTCTTTCTGCTGCTTCCTTATTGATATATAGAAATGCAACAGATTTTTGCATGTTGATTTTGTATCCTGTGATTTTATTGAATTCATTTATCAGTTCTAATAGTCTTTTTAGAGGAGTCTTTGAGTCTTTAGGATTTTCTTTATAGTAACATGTCATCTGCAATAGTGAAAGTTTGACTTCCTTACCAATTTGGATGCCTTTTATTTCTTTTTGTTGCCTGATTGTGGTGGCTAGGACTTCCAGTACTATGCTAAGTAACAGTGGTGAGAGTGGACATCCCTATATTGTTCCTGACTGTGAAGGAAAATATCTCTGATTTCCCCATTGAGGGTGATATTAGCTGTAGGCTTTTTTTCTAAATGGCCTTTATGATATTGAAGTATGTTCCCTCTATCCCCGCTTTGTTGAGTGTTTTTATCAAGAATGGATGCTATACTTTGTCAAATGCTTTCTCTCCACCTATTGAGAGGATCATAGGGTTCTTATCATTTCTTTTATTAATATGGTGTATCATGTTGATTGATTTGTGAATATTGAACCAAACTTGCAGCCCAAGAGTAAGTCCCACTTGATTGTGGGGAATGATTCAATTTCTAGTTATTTTGTGGAGAATATTTGCATCCATGTTGATCAGGGATATTATCCTATAGTCCTTTTCTCTTAGTGGAGTTTTCAGTTTTGGAATCAGGGTAATATTGGCCTCATAGAATGAGTTTGGAGGAGTGCTGTGAAGTGTGTAAACCTGTTGATTCACAGACCTGTACCCCTGGGGATAAAAATATGTTTATCAAAAATAAAAAATTAAAAAAAAAAAAAAGAAAGAATGAGTTTGGAGGTTTTCCTTTCATTCCTATTTTTCAGAATAGTTTGAGAAGAATAAGTCTGAACTCTTCTTTAAATGGTGGAATTCCCCTAGGAAACCATCTGGTCTTGGACTTTTGTTTGTTGGGAGATTTTTTATTATTAATTAATTTCATCTGCTGGTTACCAATTTGTTCAAATTTTCTATTTCTTCCTGTTCCAATTTTGGTAGAGTATGTTTCTAGGAATTTGTTTATTTCTTCCAGATTGCACAGTTTGTTGACATATAATTTTTCACAATATTCTCTTATAATTATATGCACTTTGTGATGCTGGTTGTTATTTCTCCTCTTTCATTTATGATTTTACTTATTTGTGTCCTTTCTCTTCTCTTTTTGATAAGTCTGGCTAGGTGTTTATCAGTTTTATTAATTTTTTCAAAGAACCACCTCCTGACTTCATTGATCTATTCTACTGTTTTTTTAGTTTCTGTGTCATCTATTTCTGCTGTAATCTTTATTATTTCCTTTCTTCTGCTGGTTTTCTGGCTTCATTTGTTCTTTTTTTTTTTTTTCCTAGCTACCATACGTGTAAGGAGAGATTATTTGAGGTTTTTCTTGCCTGTTGAGTAGGCCTATATGTCCCTCTTAGAACTGCTTTTGCTACATCCCAGAGGTTTTAGACTTTTGTGTTTTCATTTTCATTTGTTTCCATGTATTTTTTTTTTCATACTTTCATTTTCTGGTATCCCATTCATTATTTAATAGCATGTTCTTTCATCTTAGAGTATTTGTAGTCTCTCACATTTTTTCTTGTGGTTGACTTCAAGTTTCATAGTGTTGTGGTCAGAAAAGAGGCATGGTATAATCTCAATCTTTTTGTACTTGTTGAAGCCTGATTTGTGACCTAGTATGTGATCTATAGAAGGTCCCTTTTGCACTTTAAAGAACGTATATTCTGCTGCATTAGATTGAAATATTCTGAATATACTTGTTAAGTCCATCTGGTCTGGTGTGTCATTTAAAGTCATTGTTTCCTTGTTGATTTTCTGCTTAGATGGTGTGTCCAGTGCTGGAAGTGGGGTGTTAAAGTCCTCAGCTATTATTGTATTATTATTATCAATGAGTTCCTTTATTTACTATTAACTGTTTTATGTATTTGGGTGCTCCCAAGTTGGGGGCATAAATATTTGCAATTGTTAGATTCTTTTTGTTGGATAGTCTCCTTTATTATGATGTAGTGCTCTTCTTCATCTCTTAAATTTCTTTGGTTTAAAATTTAGCTTGTCTGGTATAAATATTTCTAATTCAGCTTTTTATTTTGACCTCTATTTGCATCACAAATATTTCTAAATCCCCTCACTTTCAATCTGCTGGTGACTTTAAGTATAAAATGAGTTTCTTATAGACAGTGTATAGATGGATCTTGTTTTTATCCATTCTAGCACCTTGTGTCTTTTTATTGGAGCTTTTAGTCCATTTAGTCCATTCGGAGTAATTATTGATAGGCATGAATTTAATGCCATTTTATTACTTGTTTTGGCATTTCTGGAGATTTTCTTCATTTCTTTCTAGTCTTTGTCACTTTTGGTCTTTCCTTCCCACTCAAAGAGCCCCCTTTAATATATCTCATAGGGCTGGTTTAGTGGTTATAAACTCTAACCACTAAGAGTTCCTAGTTGTCTAGGAAACAATCTTTGCTTCTGTTCTGACTGATAGTCTTGCTAGGTAGAGAAGTATTTTTGGCTGAAGATTCTTCCCATTCAGTATGTTGACTATATCATGCTACTCCCTTTGGCTTGCCAAATTTTTGTGGAGATATCTGCTGCTAACCTTATAGGTCTTCCCTCTTATGTTAGGGACTTCTTTTGTATTGCTGTTTTCAGGATTTTTTCTTTTTCACTATATTTTGCAAATTTAACTATAATATGTCTTGGTGTTAAGTTATTTTTGTTGATTTTGGTGGGAAGTCTTCATGCTTCCTGGATTTGAATGTCTATTTCCTTCCCCAGATTAAGGAGGTTTTCAGCTATTATTTCCTCAAATAAACCTTCTGCCCTCTTTTTCTTTCTCTTTTCTGTGAATCCTTTGGAATGAACGTTTTTACATTTGATGCAGTCACTGAGTTCCCCAAGTCTACTCTCGTGATCCATAATTTTTCTTTCTCTCTTTTGCTCAGCTTCCTTATTTTCCATAATTTTATCTTCTATAACACTTATTCCTTCCATCCTTGTCATCATTACATATAGTCAGTTTCAAATCTCAGATATTACATTTTTCGTTTCTGCCTGATTGTTTTTTAGCTCTTTATCTTTGTGGTAAGGGTCTCACTGATGTCCTTCATGCTTTTTTCAAACCCAGTAAGTATCCTTATAATTGTTATTTTAAATTTTGCATCAGGCATATTACTTGTATCTGTTTTGTTTAGATCTCTGGCCATGACCTTTCTTGTTCTTTCTTTTGGGATGAATTCTTCCATCTTGGCATTTTGTCTAGGTGTCTTCTCTGTGTTAGATAAGCCTGTTATGTCTCCTATTATAGATTAGTAATGGCTTTATGAAGAAAAAGTTACATAGTGTCCAGGGCCTGGCACTTCAAGAAATGTCTCTGGTGTGCACTTAGGTTAATCATCTGCAGAGGTTCTACTTGCCTAAAGTGTTTGGACTTTGGCTAGTGTGTGGTGAGTTTTAACCAGTCCTACTCTGGTATGCTTATTAAATGAAACCTGATGCTACTTCTGCTAGAATTGAAACCTTGTAGAGCTTTGTGGTTGGTAGATGTGGTGTGTGCAGAAGGTTCTGTTGGTCTTCTGGGGAAGGTTCCTGCTTCAATGTTCCATAGGCATACTTTTTTTTGGGGAAAAAAAAAGTCAGTATCGGCACAGCACAGGGTGGCAGGACTTGGTATAATTAAGTTAGGCATCCAATGTTGGTGCTGTGCTATTTACTGAAATTGGTTTATGTTGAAGGGTGGGAGCTGGGAAATGGCACCAGCCAACTCCTGTGTCCCCTGAGAGGGGACTCAGTATTTGTTGCTCTCAGCGCTTGCTGCTTCACACTCCCAGGAGAGCAAATAATTTTCCCTTGTGCATTCTGGGCATTTTTTAGATTGTTGTTTTCATGCTGTCTGCCACTGGGTTGCTTGGCTGCCTGGAGGAGCACACTGCACTTTGGGCTCTATCCCAGAGAAGCCAGCTGACTTTTAATATTCCAAACTTTAGGGGTCTAGTGTGGCAAGAAACTGCAGTCGTTCCTTGGGGGAGGGTCTTGCCACATTGGGACAGACGAAGATTTGAGAAGGCAGATGTCCCAGAGTGCAGGGAAATGGGATTTGGAGCAAAGTAGGCTAAACAGCCAGTTTCTGATTTAGGGGTCCTCTGCAGGTGTCTCTGCATATATGCTGTGTGACAGGGAAGGGAAATGGTGCCTGCTGGCTTCTTTGTCCCCTGAGAGGTGACTCTGTGAAGGTCACATCTCATATACGCACTCCCAGAGGGAAAAGTCTCTCCTTGTGCACCTTAAGTGACCCTCAGCTAGTGCCTTTGGCTCCTCAGTTGCTTGCCTGCCTTCTTTCCAGGAGTAGGGCAGTGCCTTCAGGGCTGTATCCTTGCCAAGTCTCAGACTTCTAAAACTCCAGTGTTTGAGCCCAGCTGACTGCAAAATCTCACAAAAATCAGTCTCATTTTCCCAGCCAGTGGCTTTGGGAAAGTGCTCTCATTGTGCATTTCCTTGTGCAGTCCTCTCTCTCTCCCCTTCTCTGTGACCAGGGCTCCCTCCCATCCATAACATCTGTGATCAGTTTCTCCTTCCAACCATGTCTCTACACTTCTTACCTTCAGTTTGTTCTGTCAGTCCTCAGGTTGATTTCTTGGGTATTCAGAATGATTTGATAGTTATCTAGCTGTATTCAAAGGATGAGGCATGCCTTGGGTCCTCCTATTATCCTACTAACTTATCTCCAAGTCTTTGGTTTCTAATGATCCTAGTTTTGGTTTTTTTTTTTTTAAATAATTTTCATGGGCCACTGAGATCTGATCAAAGAAAAAGATGAGGCTAGGTCTATTTGTAAATGAAGATAAAAGAAGATGTAGGGAAGATGATGATGAACTAGAAAGGTGGTAGGCAAATGGACCTGGGAAACCAAATTCATGGAAGCTTTGTTCCTTTGGTGACAGGCGAATGAACCTTGAAGACCTCTTCTAGGGCCATTGTTCATGTGCCAAGGAAGCTCAGATTTCTGAATCATTAGCAGGGATATCACCCAGAGCACCAGCACTCAGGCTTGTCTGCTACTCTTTAGTCTCCTTGCAGAAGACCACCATCCTTAGGTTGTGGTGCCACACAGCAGCCTGCCTAGAGCTGTGAAGTTTTGCCCAGGCTCATACAACAAATGCTCACATTTCATGCCCCAAGAAACTCACAAACCCAAAAAAGAGCACCTCATCTTATAAGGATATGGTGGAGATACATTCCTGCACCTGTTATACAAGAGAGGGAGGCAACTGTTGCACACAGTGGATTGGAGACATATCAGCTGGGACATTCAGTGACACCCTTGTCATGATACTGTGAAGTAAGCATGAGGTCAGGAAGGGGTTCCTGTAGATGTTGTGGGGAAACCAGAAGGCAAGTATGGATTGGAAATAGATTATGAAGGAAGAACAGGACATTATCACTGCTAAGGCATGTAGGCTAAGGGAGAGAGGTCTCTAAGAGCACTTCCAGATTTTAATCCTGTGTGATAAGAAAAATATTTTAGAAACACTGGGAAATTTCTTTTTGTGCACCTCTTTGGGATGTATGTTATCAGGACCAAAGAGGAAATTTGAGCTCCCCGGGAACTCAACTATCTTGGAGCATCCTTCCTGTTAGTTAGCTAGCAATAGGACATTCTCAGCAGTGTAAGCCTTAACATTTGTTTTTGCTACCCTTTGCTCACCAATTGTTTCTGAATAGAGATCAATACAGGCTTCTAGCAACTATTTGCATACTTATGTACTTCTTGTTAATGAAGTAACTTGGAACCTGTTTGCACAAGGACAGCCAGATTCTGAAACCCTAGTGATGATACAACAACCCATATTTTAGAGACACAGAATAAGATAGTGAGCAGTAGTAGTTTAGAGTGTGGCTTCCTCAGCAGACTTAAACTCAGACCCCAGCTATGTGGTTTAACTGGTTTGATGCCTCCAAAAGCAATTCAATGTCTCTATGACTCTGTTTCTTCATTTGTAAATATGTTTCTTGGGAGGGTTAAATATGATACTGTATGAGGTATTGAACACTCTATCTGGCTTATGGAGAAGGTTTAATAAATATTGTTATTAATTATGGAGCTGCTTTAATACAGTATATATTAAAAGTAAAGGGGGCCCCATGCTATTAAAATCTCCAAGCTCATCATGCTACTAGTACTTGGTTTAGGGTTTCCCACTATCTTCCTCTTTTCTTGACTTACATATTCAATATGTATATACATTTTAAATCACATATTCAATAATATTTATTGAGCGATTATTATGCTCAAACTAAAACTAGATAATGTAGTGAAGAATAGTTTATAATCCTATATTTACTTTATCTCCTTCAAGCTTCAGACTACTCTTGGCAGTTGACAATATCTTGAGCATTTTGTACCTGATAACCGTATAAACTTACAGAAATTAAGTGGCTTGACCAAGGTTATACAGAGAGTAAGTGTCAGAGCTGGGATTCAATATAATTTGTTTGATGCCAAGTCCCACTATACCAACTTGACTTTCCTGATGTCACTGTAGGAGGTGAGGAGAAACTTAAGTCTCTCTGTAAGTTTGACTAGATGATGGTTTGAATACTTTGAAAAAAAGTTCCTTATTTTGTCATCATGTGGCAATAGTGTACATCATAAAGAGATGTGCTTGAAAACAGTTTTCAAATTTTGACTTTGGTTCTTTAGAATTGGTTACTATAGTGAGAATAGCTTTTTGTCCATTTCTATTTCCCGTGGATACTTAATTTTTTTCCAGATATTTATCCTGGATACACAAAGCCATGTGTTTTGGGAGAAGTGGACTCTCTTCCATCTCCAGAGGTCTGCCTAGTTGATCTTAGAGGGGAAACCTTATTGCATTTGCTAGTAACTAGTTCAGCACTGAAAAAAGGTGACCTAATGAAGGCTCTGACTTGAGGAGAGATTTGGCTCTCCAAGACCCAGAAGATAATAATAAAACATCATGAAGAAAATAGTGCATAGAGCAAAATTTGGCAAAAATTATAAATGACAATTTATAAAAATGTTTTTAAGGTGTTTCTTATGGATCATATTTTTTATCTAATCTCTTTTATTGGAATAAGTTACTGGTACCCTTTTAAAGTTAAAATTGACTTGTTGAATATGAATCTATTACAAAAAAAATAATTCCAAACTTTGCCATCAGTTTGGAATTTGTTTTTTATTTTTCTCCTTTTTATTTGTTTTTTAAAAAAGATTTTATTTACTTATTTGACAGACAGAGATCACAAGTAGGCAGAGAGGCAAGCAGAGAGAGAGGGAAGCAGGCTCCCTGCTGAGCAGAAAGCCTGATGCAGGGCTTGATTCCAAGACCCTGAGATCATGACCTGAGCCGAAGACAGAGGCTTTAACTCACTGAGCTACCTAGGTGCCCTAGTTTTCTCCTTTTAATGAAAACGTGTTGAAAGATTATGGTAAAGTTCTTGCTCCCTCATCTCTGCTAGACTGTGCTCTCAGCTTTTACATCGAGCATGGCCACTGTTTGGGGCCATAGAGATGAAAACTCTTTTGTCAGATGTAAACTGTCTTCTGGTCCAGGGAATAATAACTGTGTGGGTTCTATTAATAAAAGTCTCTAGTTTAGTCTGTTGTTGTGGAATGGTGTTTTCATGGAGTACTTATTTTCAACACCCAAGAAATCAGTAATAATGTCATTTTAATAGCTTCTTTTTATGGCAGATGCCATAAGCATATTTCCTTCCTCTTCTAGCACACTGCCTATTATGCAGATACAGCTTTAACCAAACAAAGTTGTAAGAGGTATAAATAAATAATTTTGCATTTTTCTCATAGGACAAATGACTAAATGCTAATTTGGAACCTGGCAAACTTGGCTCGCTTATTAGAAAATTTTAGAATAATGTGCCCCCTTACTGCAATTCACTCCATATATTCTATTTTATATGGCAAATCCCCAAATGAATAAATGAATTGTGCTTCCCCTAAAGCTATTTTCTGGAAGACAGGAAATTTAAGCATGGCAGAGGTAGAAATTTAGTGTTGCTTTCACTGACTGAATCCCATTTTTCATTTATATATTCCTACCATCCTAGGTTGAAATGATGTTATTTCTACAAGTTTGTCTATGTGATGACCTAAGATATCACCTCTGATGTTTCATGAGCCACTTTATTCCATGAGATTTAATGTGTCTCTATTTTATTAAGTAGAGATAGACCTGGATACTGGTAGTTGTTAAGAATTTGGGGGGCATATTGGCATACTTGCATTAAATTTATTCTTTTCCAAAATGGAATTGTGTTATTTTCTGATTCATATAAAAATATTTCAAATAATGAGGAAATAATTCACATTCAAAGGCTAAATGGGACAAAGTAGAAGTCTGGTAGTTTCACCACTAAAGCTCCTATATGGGTTCAAAATTCTTTTTCTTATTTATTATGTTCAGTTAGCCAGCATATAGTTCATCATAAGTTTTGTTGTAGTGTTCAACAATTCATTAGTTGCGTATAACACCCAGTGTTCATCACAACATGTGAAAAATTATTTTTCAATGAAGATTTATTGAAAATCAATTGTGTCAGGCTGTCCTCTAGGCACTGGGATAACAACTGTGCAGGGAAAAAAGTCCATGTTCTCATGTAGCTTATATTCTAGTTAGAAGAGAAAGATGATACATTATTTGGGGTGACTGGGTACCTCAGTTTGTTAAGTGTCTGACTTTGGCCAGGTCATGATCTCCAGGTCCTGGGATCAAGCCCTGTGTCCTGTTCCATGCTCAATGGAGAGTCTGCTTGTCCCTCTCTTTCTGCTCTTCCCCTTGCTCATTGTGCTCTGTCTCTCAAATAAATAAATAATTTTTAAAAAGAGAGAAAGAGGATACATTAGTAAACTCACAAATATATTACATGGCACCTGTGCTTTGGAAAAGGTAAACAATTAAAAAATGGTGATTTGTGGGAAGCTGTGGTTAATTTATATGGACTAATTGGAGAAGGCCTCTCTGGTAAGGGGACACATAAAATAAGCAATAAGAAGTAGATTTGAAAACTGAGGGGGACTGAGAGTTAGTATACACAGGTGTAGCCTACCACTTTTTTTAGTCCTGATTGGTCCCTGTTCCATACTTGTTAAATATTTTGAAAATTCATCCTGAGCATGATGGTATTAAAAAAAGGAGCAAAAGTTACTAAAATTTTTTGACAAGAATATTTCTTTAGAAGAACAAGTGAGCAGTTGCTAAATTATTTAAGAAACAAGGGGAATGAGTTAGAGATGTGGGTATGAATGTAACAAGGAAATACAATGAATGCATGGTTTAATAGCTTAAAATTCACAATAACTAAAGTGTTTTATAGAGGTGGCCAAGACAACAGTGCTTGAGCGGCAATGGAGAATAGACAGCCTCACCACCTCTAGACCCAGTGAAACAAGTGGTGTGGGAGAGAAAAGATGGCACTTGAGTTGGCTACATGCAAAGAAGTATCCTTAGAGGACAGCGGATTTTTGTTAGGATTGAAGGGAATGTTTGTAGAAGTTAAAGATAAAAGGGGGTTTTGTCAGTGACAGGTGGAGGGACTTAGAGAGTATAGTAGATGGTCAGAGAGGTCAGTGAGTGGTAGAACCTTCAGTCAGATTAAGGAGATATACAGATCCATGTGAATAAGAGCTCAGGTAATGGGGCATCAACTAAGGAGTACTCAAGGTTGGGTTTGAGGTTTCCTGAAGGCTTATCACCCTGAAGGTGGGAAAGATGGAAAATCATAGTTTCTAGGCAAGGCATAGTTCTCCTGGATTCCTGGTCCAGTTATGGTAATGGTGGAATGGGAGGGAGAATATGCACTGTGGCATCTGTAGAATTCATGACTGTGGGCCACTCTCTGTGAACTCTGTTCAGTGCCATATAGTGGGTACCCCACAACCAATTTGTCAGAAAGATTCCATATTTATGCTTTAGCCATCCACATAATACTAAAATATCTGAATCAAAATGGAAAATTTCAACTAATTATCTGGATGGTTTTGAAATATTCAGATGGTTTCTTTATTTTGGACAAATCTTTTGAATAACTATTACTTTTGATCTAATGTGCTTGATTTTTTTTTTAAAGACATGCCTTTGCCTGTTTTGGCTAGCATTATATATGCCTGATATTCTATAAATATTAAATACCATTTTATTTTATTTTTTTAAAATTTTATTTATTTGACAGACAGAGATCACAAATAGGTAGAGAGGCAGGCGGAGAGAGAGAGAGGAGGAAGCAGGTTCCCCGCTGAGCAGAGAGCCCAATGTGGGACTCGATCCCAGAACCCTGAGATAATGACCTGAGCTGAAGGCAGAGGCTTAACCCACTGAGCCACCCAGGCGCCCTTAAACATCATTTTAAAAAGGAGGAGAGGCAGATCTTACATAAACTTAATTCTTAGATGTGATTAAATCTAGAGTTTAATCTAGTGATTAAGTCTAGAGTTGTTCAAATGGATCAACATAGACATTGTGAAAGAGTTGATCATGAAGAGCCATCCTTTCTGGACAAGTGAAGTTAATTATTTAACATCTTTGCTTGATATATTAGGTTCAAGAGCATTTGGGGAAAAGAAGAAAGAGCATTATATAGTAGAAGAGTCCCTGGAATGGATTTTAATCCCAGTGATGCAGGGTGGTGGTTTCTCAGATTAACCAATGATTGTATAAATGGAGAAACAGATGTGGCCAAGGCCACAAATCACCTAATGGCAAACATGGGACCAGATTCTGTAGCTATAGAATCTTGAGTTTTGTGTTCTTTTGATATCCAGAGCAACAATTTCTCTAAAGCTTTGCCGAATATCTTCCATTTGCTCATTGTTTTGTTACCTGGTGAAATTTGAACTGGCCCCTGACATGAAAGGCAATGAGAGACTGAAGAAAGAAGCAGACCATTCCAGATGGGTAAATTGCAGATTTAATAAGCAAGGGAATTTAAAAGACAGTCTAGAGTGCCCACATGACAAGTAGATCTCTGCACCCATCTGTTGGAAACTTAAAATTTGACACTGAGGTCTTAACTGTATTCATTGACATGTACCATCCAGGTAGTTTCAAGAACATATTGCTCTTTCAAGGCTGTATCCTGGAAAAGAGCTCCCACTGTGAGAAAGTGAGTGAAAGGTATATTGTAAGGACAGGAGATGGGATGAGGAGCTTCTGATGGCCTAGATCATATATATAATGGTGATCAATCAAAGGTCATAGCCTCTCGATGACCTTCTCCAACCTTATCTTCAAATTATTTCTATTACAACAGGAAGATAAAACCACAGAGGTTGAGAAGGCTAAGCCTCAGGGTATTCTGTAGAGAGCCTTGAGTCCCTTTCCTAACAAACTCTGTTCTGTAAACTGGGATGAAAATTGCTTAGTAGATACTGTATTTCTTTCCTTCTTAGTTGCCTCAAGTGCCAAATGAATGGATGAGAGCAAATTGTCTCCAAAATTTCTTTAACCTGAACTGTAGATAACCCTAAAAATCCTAGGAATCCAGAAAAAGATCTTCAGCCTTGCAGATGATGGGCCAATAAGCATCTCTGAAGGATTTTACTGAAAGTGGGCCTTAAGTTGCAGTCTGTGAGTAAACAAATTATTAAATAGTTATACCCATTTGCTGGAATTTTATTCATACATATGTATTCACACAAGTAGTTCATATACACCTTAAGAATAAGAAAGAGCACATTCCCTATAGGTTTAACTTTTTTAGTGTTATTCCACAAAGGAGACAAAGGCAGATTACTTATTCTGCAATTACCGTAGGTGGAAAGCTATCAATAAAATTCTGTGCTTTCCCCAGTGGTTATGCAATCCTAATAATTAAATCTACACATCTGCTAAATAACAGCAGATTCAAAGTCTAGCAATTTACATAGAAGAAAACAGATGCCATTCCGGTATAATCTCTTCACTTTCACCATGAGTGCTGTGAATGCTGCACACCCCACAGTGATTAATCTATCAAAATACTCTACTCCATTTACTCCATTTTATTACATCCTGTGTCACAGGAGATGGAGCAGCTGTTTCTGGATAGAAAGAGAAGAACTGGCACAAAATAAAGCATCCTCTGAATAGGTGCAGCAAACCAATGTTCTTGAATTCTTAGAAAAGAGAGATCAAGGGTTTACAATAGGGTGATTTTCTGAAAATGCTGTGGAACTACTATCTCAATCAATAGCATAAGCAGTGAATGACCTGATATATACAATGGATAGATGCATTTTTCCATTCATTAAAAATATTTCTCAATGGAATCTTCTCTTTTGGAGTTGAAAACCCAAGTTCATATCCTTTCTTAAACACACAAATTTGGTTTAAAAAGAATTTTTTTTTCCTAATTAACTTGCAATCAAGTAAAACCTCATCTTAAAGAAAAAATGCAATATGTAAGATTATTCAAAGTTCTGGAAACCTATGTTGAGAGGTTTGAGGAAGGAAAAAGTGTTTATCATTCCAGCAAAATTTACTTAGCTATAAAAATTGTTGTGAAACAGATCATTAAAAATTTTTTGGGATGAATTACCAAATGGATTTTCATTCCTGCAAATGAGATATAGAAAAGGTAGAAGGTGGAGAAATTTTTAAAATTATGCATATTTTAAATTTATTCTTAGGAGAAAAAAAAACATATCTCACAAGATGAGCAACTCTTAAAATTTGGTGGGAGTAAGAATCTCTTGGAATGCTGAACCCTCCAGGGATTCTAATTCAGAGGATCTGTGATAAAGTTCAGGAATCTAAATTTTTAAGATCCTGCTGGTTAATTTTGATGCAGGTCATCTTTGCACTATTCTGAGAAACACTGTGTAGATAATTTCTCAGATAAACATTTAACAGTACTATGTATCATGTAGTGTATACACATAGTAAGCACTCACCATATGTTTGAAGAATGAATGGAACAAGTAAGAACTCTATCTTTTAAGTTAGACATCTGTATTTAGGTCCCAGTTCTTTTTGCTAGCTTTTTCACTTTGGGTTAAATCTTTATTCTCTTTCAGCCTCAGTTTTCTTATCTATAAAAGGCATACACATATACTTAACCTTCCAGGGTTATTGCAGGTTTATGATTAATGATCAAATTTTAAGAAATATTTGTCTACACTTACTGTCTTCAATTCCTTTCTTCTAATTATTTCTTAAATTCATATCAGGGTTCCATCCCCATTACACTATGAAAACTGCTCTTGTTGGAGGTCATAAATGACCACCATATTGCTGAATCTAATGATCAGGACTCAGTGTTCATCTTACCTGACCTATTCACAGAATTTGTATAATTGCTCTTCCTCCTCAATAGAATTTCTTTACATATATTCTAAGAACCACTTTTTCATTGTTTTTTTTTTCTTACCTCTCTACTGTTCCCTTTTAGTCTCCTTTGCTCACTTCTTCTCTTATACTTGATCTATTAGTATTGAAGTTCTCCAGGGCTCAATCCTTGGTCATCATCTTTATCTACCTTCATTCTCTGGCTTTAGATACTCAATCTGATGACTACCAAATTTATATTCCTAGTCTGCACTTTTCTTTTGAACATTTTGAAATCATATACCAAATTGTCCAACCAAATCATATGTCTCCACTTTCATATCTAGAAGACACTTTGGATTTAGCATGGCTATATATATATATATATATATATATATATATATATATATATATATATATATTTTTTTGTAGTACTCTGCATGTATTTTTCCCCTGATGCAGTGTT
>NC_081557.1:74027410-74045785 GCF_022355385.1 Mustela nigripes | reverse complement strand
TCCCAGCCTCAGATAATCAGAAGCATCAGGGGTATTTTCTCCCATCCCTAGAGCTTCACAGAGTTCATGGAAGCAGGTGGGAGACTCCCAAGCATCTGTTATTTATTTATTTTTTTATTAACTTTAAAAATTTTTTTTTATAAATATAAAATGTATTTTTATGCCCAGGGGTACAGGTCTGTGAATTGCCAGGTTTACACACTTCTCAGCACTCACCATAGCACATATCTTAACCAATGTCCATAACCCCACCACCCTCTCCCAACCCCCCTTCCCCTAGCAACCCTCATTTTGTTTTGTGAAATTAAGAGTCTCTTATGGTTGGTCTCCTGCCCGATCCCATCTTGTTTCATTTATTCTTTTCCTACTCCCCAAACCCCCCCACATTGCATCTCCACTTCCTCATATCAGGGAGATCATATGATAGTTGTCTCTCTCTGATTGACTTATTTCACTAAGTATAATCCCCTCTAGTTCCATCCACATAGTCGCAAATGGCAAGATTTTATTTCTTTTGATGGCTGCATAGTATTCCATTGTATATATACACCACCTCTTTATCCATTCATCTGTTGATGGACATTTAGGTTCTTTCCATAGTTTGGCTATTGTGGACATTGCTGTTATAAACATTCGGGTGCATGTACCCCGTCGGATCATTATGTTTGTATCTTTAGGGTAAATACCCAGTAGTGCAATTGCTGGGTCGTAGGGTAGCTCTATTTTCACCTTTTTGAGGAACCTCCATGCTGTTTTCTAGAGTGGTTGCCCCAGCTTGCATTCCCACAGTGTAGGAGGGTTCCCCTTTCTCTGCATCATTGCCAGCATCTGTCATTTGCCGACTTGTTAATTTTAGCCATTCTGACTGACGTGAGGTGGTATCTCATTGTGGTTTTGATTTGTATTTCCCTGATGCTGAGTGATGTGGAGCACTTTTTCATGTGTCTTTTGGCCATCTGGATGTTTTCTTTGCAGCAATGTCTGTTCATGTCCTCTGCCCATTTCTTGATTGGATTATTTGTTCTTTGGGTGTTGAGTTTGCTAAGCTCTTTATAGATTTTGGGTACTAGCCCTTTATCTGATATGTTGTTTGCAAATATCTTCTCCCATTCTGTCATTTTTCTTTTGGTTTTGCTAACGGTTTCCTTTGCTGTGCAAGAGCTTTTGATCTTGATGAAGTCCCAATAGTTCATTTTTGCCCTTGCTTCCCTTGCCTTTGGCGATGTTCCTAGGAAGACATTGTTGCGGTTGAGGTTGAAAAGGTTGCTGCCTGTGTTCTCCTCAAGGATTTTGATGGATTCCTTTCTCACATTGAGGTCCTTCATCCATTTTGAGTTTATTTTTGTGTGTGGTGTAAGGCAATGGTCCAGTTCCACTTCTCTGCATGTGGCTGTCCAATTTTTCTAACACCATTTGTTGAAGAGACTGTCTTTTTTCCACTGGACATTCTTTCCTGCTTTTTTGGTTTGTTTTTTGGTTTTTGGTTATTTATTTATTTGTTTGTTTTTTTGTTTTTGTTTTTGAAGGTTAGTTGACCATAGGGTTGAGGGTCTATTTCTGACTCTGTATTCTGTTCCATTGATCTATGTGTCTGGTTTTGTAGCATGGCTAAATCTTAATAGCTGATTTCTCCTCCAGTTCCCCAAACCTACTCCATGTTCATTTCAGCTGATGATAACTTTATCTTCATAATTGTTAAAGACAAAAAGTCTTGGAGCTGTAGTTGATTACTTTCTTTATCTCAAACCAAAACCACATCCATCAGGACATCTGTATGTTATTTCATTTTTTACTACTTCCACTGTTACCATTTTGATGTGAACTACCATACAGTAAAAGCCTACTTGATTTCCCTATTTGCACCTTTATCTCCTTATTTATCTATTCTTTATAAGGCAAGAAGAGCAATCCTTTTAAAATATGGGTCTGGTCATATTATTCCTTTGGTCAAAACCATTGACTGGCTTTCCATCTCACTCAATGAAAATTTGGAAAAAGCCAAGTTTTCATGATCTATGAGACCTATAATATGGTCTCCATTTCTCCTCTAATCTTATTTCCTTGTCTCTATTCCTATCCATCCCAACTGGCCTCTTTGTTGTTCATAAAATTAATATGACTGCACTGACTATTCCATCTACTTGAAATACCCTTCCTCTAGGTATTCTTTTTGATTTCTCCATGAACTTAATCAAGTCTTTTCTCAAAGTCACCTGTTTAATGAGACCTCCCCTGACCATCCTACTTCAAACTACAACCTCTACTTTTTCCCTTACTCTCCCTATCTCCCTTCCCATTTTATTTTTATATAAAGCATGTATCAATCCCTATACTATATACTTTACTTATTATTTCTATTGTTAATAAAGACAATTGGAAAATAATTTCATATAATATATAACTGATTTTTCTCTTTCTTCAAATTTATTATAATATGGAACATATAGAAAGGGCTCATAATGTGCTAAACTTTGTGGTTTATATACCACCTTTTAAAATATTTATGAATGACCATAATGAAGGTATCATTATTATCACCCCTACTTTACAAGTGAAGAATAAGATGAATAGAGAGGCCAAGTGACTTGCTCAAAGTCACACAGTTATTCAGTTTTGGAATTGGGACTCAAGAACAAGGAGGATTCTGCAGACTCTGCTTTCTCAATGCCTTGGGCAAATGATCACTTGGAGTCACATAATTCCTCAGTGACTGGTTGTGTTCAAAATGCTGGTTGTTTGATAGCTTAAAATTACTTTTAAACACATGTGTGTCAGATATGGTTGGCCCTTGATTCACTTTACAGATAGTCCATATCAGCTTCTATTTTCTCTGTTCCTATAACCTATCTTTTAAATTACTAAGTATTTATCTCTATTTCTTATGTTTTGACTGTTAGAGGCTAATCAAGTGCATGCCCTATCTGAGAAAAATTTTCATAAGTATATTATAGGCCTATTGAGTGCTTCCAGCTTGGTCGATTTTCTTTTCTTCTATAGAAATAACAGCTTGGCATCAGACAAGCATTCAAGGAGACCCAGATGGTGAATAGTAATTTTAATAAATACATTGTTCAGTTTTAAGAAGATATAAGTCTGGTCATTAATGAAAATCAGGAAATTGCTTTACTGTAGTGAAGTACTGTCAAAAGACTACTTATGAATTTTAAGGATATTACTTTTTCAATTAAATTTAAGTATCATAATGAATGAAGAGAAAGGCACACCCACTTATAAGAACTTATGTAAAGACAAATAGGAAAAAACCCATAAAGATTATCAAAGTATTTGTAATTGCTATAAGTAGAAAACTTAAGAACTCAATGTAAAGGGTCAGTGCTAAACGACTGCCATTATATTTTAACCTAGTTTGCCTGGGTTATTTTTAATCTTTTGACTTATATTGTGGAGGTGTGTTATATACTTAAGACCAAATCTTTTATTGAGTTCAAGTTCTGATTGAGGTCATCAGCAATTATGGGAGTACTCATAAATAATATTCCCTATTTTCTGGGTTGAGGTTAGGATTTTGAGACTCCATTAATAATGTTTTTTTTTTTTCTTTATATTCACCATAGTTGGATAGAATCAAGGTTAGATTGTCCTAAGGACGAGAGGAAAAAACGTGAACTGACTTTGGGATAACTGGAAGAAAGTTAACTGGAAGACTATTGTCATAGCTCTGAAAACTGAATAATTAACTACTAAAAACTATAGACTTCTTTTGATTTTCACCTTTGATTTTAATAATTATTTTGGAACTTGAAGTCACCTCTGTGAGTATCTAATTATATTCTAGGGTGTGACATGTGACACCTGATGGCTCTTTTTAATCCATGTATGAATATATGTAAATTTTTTCAGCATTTTCTTTTTTTTTTTTTTTGGTAGATTACTCAGTATTATCTACAAAATGGAAGATATATTGAACCCCAGAATATGAATTTACATTTAAAGCTGGGTTCAAATGAGTTATGAATACTACTGTGCAATGGATAATCTTTTTGCCCACCTGACATTCATTTATTCCTGTTTTCCTTCTTGTAATGGAAACTTAGTTTAAATATCAACCTCATTCTTCTATTACAGGGAAAGCTTACTCTGTTACAGGGAAGGTAGATTCTCATTATTATAAACTATATAGTATTTGATCTTCCTCTGAAGACTGCTAGCAACTCAAGGGTTGATATATGACTTATTTTGACCACTCGGGTTGTAGAAAGGGATGAGTATTCTCCAAGTGTGAGGGAGGCCTTTCTTTTTCTTGTTTAATATGAAGAAGAAAGCATGAAGTTCTAATGGCAAATATAGCCAATTTGGAATCATAAGAGCTAACTCAGGATCAAGCTGGCACTGATGGTAGTTAAGTAGAGGGAAAGACACAACCTTTATCTTTGATAACAGAACTGATCTGTCTGATTGAACTGGACAAAGAGAACCATACCTGTTGCTTCCATTAATTTATATAATCAATATCCTAATTGTTTTAACCAGTTTGAGGTTATACTACATGTTATCTTTGCAGCTTATCTTAATTTGTTATAGGCTGCTATAATAAAACATCACAGAATAGGTGGCTTAAACAACAGATTATTTCTTTCTCACAGTTCTGGAGGTTGGGAAGTCCAAGATTAGGATGGGATGCTAGTAGACTGGGTTCTCAAGAACAGTGCCCTATTTCTGGCTAGCACATGCTTCCTTCTTACTGTATCCTCACATGCTGGCAGAAGAAGAGCTCGTGCCTCCTTCTTTTTCCTTAAAGGGTGCTATTCCCATCATGGGGGATCCAATCTTTATGACTTCATCTAAATCTAAATACTTCCCAAAGGCCCTTCTTCTTAATAACATCACAATGTGTCTAGGGTTTTAATATACATTTTGGAGGGGCATATTCAGTCCATCACATTCTGTTTCTGGCTCCCCAAATTCATTTTCTTCTCATGTACAAAATATATTCAATTCATTCAATAGCCCTAAAAATCTGTACTTGTTCCACTATAAACCCTAAAGTCCAAAGTCCAGAGTTTTATTTAAATACATCTAAATTAGATTTGAGTGCAACTCTGGGACACCTATCTGACTCAGTTGGTAGAGCATGCAACTCTAGAGCTCAGGGTCATGAGTTTGAGCCCCACCTTGGGAGTGGAGCTTACTTGAATTTTTTTTTTTTTAATGAAAAGAAAAAAAAAGATATAAGTGCAGCTCAAGGGATGATTCATCCTGAGGGAAATATCCTCTCCAGCAATTAATCCGTGAGATCAAACAAGTTTTGATCCCAAAATGATAGGGCAAGGATAGGATAGGCATTATTACTTCAAAAAGGAGAACTTAAGTCTGGAAAACATACCTCTTTGGTTTAGTGCTCTTCCTTCAGGACCCACTGAAGTGGCAGACTTGCCCCTGTATTTCTCCTGATGGGAGGCCATGCCTCTAAGGTTCTGCTGGACTGGGTTCAGTCCCCCAAAGCTCCTTGCAGCTGTGCTCCCACAGCTACAGGGAAGTTGCCTTCTGGCCTGTTGAAATTGAGTTGATAGCCCTACACTTAGAAACAAAGGAGGGAGTTCTGATAATCTTTGAATTGCCTCAGGGGTCATTCTTTCCTTGTCTTGAAGAATAGAGCTTGTTTACAGCTGAATGGCTTTATAATCTGGTCCTATAGTATCTAAAGAGGTCTGACAGTTTTCCTTTATGCTGTAGACTATATGTGTATCTTAAAATTTATATGGGACACCTGGGTGGCTCCGTCAGTTAAGCATCTGCCCTTGGCTCAGGGTCCTTGGATTGGATTGAGTCCCGTTTCATGTTCCCTGCTCAGTGGGGAGTCTCCTTCTTCCTCTCCCTCTACTCCTTCCTCTGCTCATACTGTCACTCTCTTCCATGCTCTTTCTGTCTCAAATAAATAAATAAATAATATTTATTATTTATTATTAAATCATTTAAAAAATTATATGTTGGGAGTCAGGAGGGAAGATGGTGGCATAGTAGGAGCCCCTTGTTTCATCTGGTCCCTTGAATTCAGCTAGGTATCTATCAAATAATTCTGAACACCTGTGAATTCAACCTGAAATCTAAGAAAAGAATTGCTACAACTCTAGAAATAAAAAAGCAACCACTTTTTGCAAGGTGAGAGGTGCAGAGGTGTGAATCTGAGGACTATATGAGAAGATAAGCCATGGGGGAGGAAGCCTCCTTAAGCTGGTTATTAGAAAGTGTTGTAGCAGCTGAGCACAAAATAAGAACTTTTAGAAGTCTGCTCCAGTGAGAGACAACCCTGCCTGAAAAGTGATCAGGTGGCAAAGTCGGGCAGATTCCTAGGTAGGACAGTGTGGTCTCAGGATCTTTAGGTTCACAGGAAGAATGAGGGTGCCTGAGTGTGACAGAGTCCTCTGCATTGGAGTGGGGAAGCTGACTACATTTAGTAAGCCCCCAAGTGGTCTCTCAGCTAAGAGTTGTCTTAAAATGCAAACTGCTGTGCCACTGGGCGACTACTCTCCAAGCAGGGGCCTAGCAAGTTACAAGTGCTAGGAAACCCTGCTCCATCCCCTAGGAGGAGTGGCACAAGTGCCCATAGGATTAGGCAAATGATCTTGGAGCAGGTTCTCAAGAAGCAGTGGGGCTCTATGAGACACTTCTCCCTCCCCTGGAAAGATTGGTGTGGGTGTGCACTGTAGGAGTCTATGGAGTTTGGTGCACATAAAAAGGATTGACTACCTTATCCTGAGGATGCACTGAAGAGTGGGGTTCATGATCATTCAGCTCCACAGCTACCCATCATCATTCAGCTCCACAGAGATCTGGGGGGGGCTACCATTTTTTTTTTTTTTTTTTAATCCTCTAAAGCAGTGCAAAAAGCCTTCAGGGAACAAAAGCCACATAGAGTGACTCAAAGCAGCTTACACTGAGCCCAGGCCCCTGGAGAGGGGTGGTGAAACTCTGCCCAGACAAAGACACCTGAGAATCGGTGAAATAGGCCCCAGAAGACCAGCAGGATCCTCAGGAAAATACCAAGTTTATAGACCACTGAGAAACAAACAAACAAAAAATCTCCTGCACCAGGGAAAGTGGTATATAGAATTAGAGACTTTTTTTTTCCTCATGAGTTTTTAATCTTTCAGTTTAAAATTTTCTTTATCTTTTTTCTTTCAACTAGTTTATGATTTTATTAACTCTTTGTTTTAAAGTCATTTTGTGATTTTCATTTTTACATTTACATTTCATAGATATATTCTTCATTTTTTACTTCCTTTCATTGTATTCAATTTTATTGAATATTTATTTATTGAATTTTATTGAGAAAGCTTTGCTTTCTTTGCAATTTGCAGACTTAGTGTCTTCTAACAAACAGAGGAAAATACACCCATGATGGAGTGGATCACCGTTTGTCCACCTGTGAGATTATATTCCCCCCCCTTTTTTTTACCGTTTTCTTTTCTTGTTTTGATTTCTGACCTCTTCCAATTTGTCTAGTGTGTATTTTACTTGGATCTTGGTTGATATTGTTGATTTTATTCTCTCCTTCATCAATTCTTCTCTGGACAAAATGACTAGAAGAAATAATTCACAACAAAAGAAAGAACTAGAGCTAATACTGTCTGCCACAGACCTAATGGATATGGATATAATATGTCATAGGCAGAATTCAGGATAACAATTATAAAGTTATCAGCTGGTCTTGAAAAACAAAAACAAAAACATAAAAGACAATAGAGAATCTTTTAGTATAGAAATAAAATTCATCAGGCCAAAATTAGAAATGTTTTACCTGAGATGTTCTAATGGCTAGGGTAAATGAGGCAGAAGAGAGAGTCAGTGACAGGATGATGGAAAGAAGGGAAGCTGAGGAAAATAGAGCAAAACAACTAATAGACCATGAGGGGAGGCTTCAAGAAATCAGTATTACCATAGAGTGAAATGATATTAGAATTATTGGGAAGAGAGAAGAGAAAGAGAGAGAGGGGCATATGTCATTTCTCAAATATAACATATTTGAGAAAATCATAGCTGAGAACTTTCCCGAATTGGGGAAGGAAACAGGCATTCAAGTTCATGAGGCACAGAGAACCTCCCTCAAAATCAATAAAAATAGATCAACACCTGGACATACAATAGTGAAGCTTGCAAATTTCAGAGACAAAGATAAAATCCTGAAAGCACTTGAGACAGGAGGTCCTTAATCTAAAGGAGTAGGAACATGAGAATGGCATCAGACTTATCCACAGGGACCTGGCAGGCCAGAAAGAGCTGGCATGATATATTCAGGGTACTGAATGAGTAAACCATGCATCCAAGAATACTTTATTTAGCAAGGCCATCATTCAGAATGGAAGAGAGATAAAGAGTTTCTAGGAAAAGCAGAAACTAAAAGAATTTTTGACCACTAGACCAGCCCTAAAGAAATATTAAAGGCAATCCTATAAGCAAAGAGAGAGCCCAAAAGTAACAGACCAGAAAGAAACATAGGCAACCTACAGAAATAGGGACTTTGTAGGCAATACACCGGCAGTAAATTCATATCTTTCAATAGTTACTGTGAATGTAAATGGGCTAAATGCTGCAGTCAAGACAAAGGGTATCAAATTGGAATTTAAAAAAAGCAATACCCATCCTTATGCTGTCTAAAAGATACTTATTTTAGACCAAAACACCTCCAGATTGAAAGGTGGAGAACAATTTATCACACAATGAACCTCAAAAGAAAGCTAGGGAGCAATCCTCATATTAGATAAATTAGATTTAAAGCCAAAGACGATAGTAAGGGATGAAGAGGGACACTATATAATATTTAAAGGACCTATCCAACAAGAAAAATTAACAATTATAAATATTTATGCTCCTAACATGGGAGCAGTCCATTATATAAATCAATTAATAACTAAGTTAAAGAAACACATTGATAATAATACAGTAATAGTAGGGGAATTCAACACCCCACTTATAACAATAGATATATAATCTAAGCTGAATATCAAGGAAACAAGGACATCGAATGACATACTGGACCAGATAAACTTCGCAGATATATATACAGAACATTCCATCTGAAAGCAACAGAATATACATTCTTCTCCAGTGCACATGGAACTTTCTCTAGAATAGATAACTATTGGATCACAAATTAGGTCCCAGCTCATACCTGAAGATTGGTATCATTCCCTGCATGTTTTCAGACCACAATGCTTTGAAACTTGAACTCAATCACAAGAGGAAAGGATCTGTGCCCTAAAAATTACAAAACATTGTGAAAGAATTTGAGGAAGACACAGAGAAATGGAAAAACATTCCATGTTCATGAATAGGAAGAAAAAATATTGTGAAAATGTCTATGCTACCTAGAACAAGCTACACACTCAAAGCAATCCCTATACAAAATACCATTGACATTTTTCACAGAGCTGGAACAAATAATCCTAAAATTTGTATGGAACCAGGAAAGCCCCCAAATCACCAGGGAAATGTTGAGAAAGAAAACCAAAGCTGGTGGCATCACAATGCCAACTTCAAGCCATATTACAATGCTATGATCATCAAGACAGCATGGTACTGGCACAAAAACAGATACATAGATCAGTGGAACCAAATACAGAACTCTAAAATGGACCTCCAGTTCTACGGTCAACTAATCTTTCACAAAGCAGAAAAGACTATCCAATGGAAAAAGAACTGTCTCTTCAACAAATGGTGCTGGGAAAATTGAATAGCCACATGTAAAAGGATGACTCTCAACTATTTTCTTCCACTATACACAAAGATAAATTCAAAATGGATGAAAGACTTCAATGTGAGACAGGAATCCATCAAAATCCTTGAGGAGAACACAGGTAGCAACCTCTTCAACTTTGGCCACAACAACTTCTTGGTAGACATGTCTCCAAAGGCAGAGGAAACAAAGGCAAAAATGAACTTTTGGGACTTCATCAAGATAAAAAGCTTTTGTACAGCAAAGGAAACAGTTAACAAAACTAAAAGGCAACCTACAGAAAAAGAGAAGATATTTGCAAATGGTATATCAGATAAAGACCCAAGATCTATAAAGAACTTATCAAACTCAACACCCAAAAAACAAATAACCCAGTCAAGAAAAGGACAGAAGATATGAACAGACATTTCTCCAAAGAAGACATCCAAATGGCCCACAGACACATGAAAAAATGCTCCAAATCATTTGCCATCAGGGAAATACAAATCAAAACCATAGTGAGATACCACCTCATACCAGTCAGAATGGTTAAAATGAACAAAACAGGAAACAACAGATGTTGGTGAAAATGTGGAAAAAGAGGAACACTTTTACACCATTGGAGAATGCAAGCTGTTTTAGCCACTCTGGAAAACAGTGTGGAATTTCCTCAGGAAGTTAAAAATAGAGATACCCTATTATCCAGCAACTGTATTACTAGGTATTTACCCCAAAGATACGAATGTATTGATACAAACGGGTACCTGAACCCCAAGTTTTATAGTAGCATTGTCCATAATAGCCACACTGTGGAAAGAGCCAAGATGTCCATCAATAGATGAATGGATAAAGATGGTGTGGTACATATTTACAATGGAATATTACTCAAACATCAGAAAGGATGAATACTTACCATTTACATCGATGTGGATGGGACTGGAGAGTATTATGCTGAGTGAAATAAGTCAATTAGAGAAAAACAGTTATATGGTTTTGCTCATATATGGAATATAAGAAATAGTGCATAATGTCATAGGGGAAGGGAAGGAAACTCAATGGGAGTTATCAGAGAGGGAGATAAACCATGAGAGACTCTTAACTATAGGAAACAAAGGATTTCTGGAAGGGAAGTGTGTGGGGGGATGGAGTAGGTGGGTGATGGGCATTAAAGAGGGCACATGATGTGATGAGCACTGGTGTTATACACAACCGACTAGTTATTGAACACTACATCTGAAAGTAATGATGTATTATGTGTTGGCTCATTGAATTTAAATAAAAAATAAAATAAAATTTATAAGTTGAAACTTAATCCTCAATGTGATAGTATTTGGAAGTGGGGGCCTTTGAGGGGTGATCATGACTTTGAAGTCCTCATGATGAGATTAGTGTCCATATAAAAGGGACCCCACAGAGAGTGCTCTCTCCTCTTTTGCCATGGGAAGTTACGGTGAAAAGGCAGATGTCTATGAACTAGGAGGAAGGCCCTCATGAGACACTAAATCTGTGGGTGACTTGATCTTAGACTTCTCACCCTCCAGAACAAAGAAATAAATTTGTATTGTTTTTAAGACAGCAAGACTATGGTATTCTGTTCTAGCAGTCCAAACTAAGACATTTTACTTTGTCTCATTTATTTCCCCTTCAGTTCAAACTGGCAGTGTTTCCCCTGGGATGACTGATTAGGTCTGTGGTTTACATCTATGTTAATCTTATGAAATGCTTGTTCAGCCACACTCTTAGTATTCTCTGAAATACAGATAGGTTGAGACTTTTCTAAATCTTTAAGTTCTGGTTTCTTTTTGCTTAGCAATTCTTTCTCAAATTTCTTTCTTTCTTCTTGAAATTTACTGTAAGCAATCAGGAAGAAACAAGCAAGTCCTTCAATACTCTGCTTAGAAATTTGCTCACTAAATATAGAGTTTTATCAAAAGTTCCACCCTCTACAAAAGACTAGAACACGAACACAATTCAGCCAAGTCTTTCACTACTTTATATAAGGATCAGCTTTTCTTCATTGTCCAGTAACACGTTCCTCATTTTTATCCAAGACCTCACCAGAATGACTTTCACTATCCATATGTCTCCCAACATTCTGTTCATGATTATTTATGTATTCTCTAAGAAGTTGGAAACTTTCTGTATAGCTTTCCTCTTTTCTTTCCGAGGTCTCACCAGAATCACTTTAACAGTCTCTTCACAACAATCTCTACTTTTTCTAGCATGTCTCACAAAACTCTTCTAGCCTCTATCCATTACCCAAAGCCACTTCTACATTTTTAGGTACTTGTTAGAGCAGCACATCATTTCTCAAAACTGATTTCTGCCTTTGTTTGGGCTGCTTTAACAAAATAACATAGACTGAGTGTCTTTGACAACAGACATGCATTTTGTCAAAATTCTGGAGACTGGAAGACCAAGATCAGAGTACCAGCATAGTTGGGTTCTGGTGTGAGCCTTCTTCCTGACTTGCAGATACCACTTTCACACTATGTGCCACATGGCTTTTACTCAATATATGCACATGGAAAAGGAGATGAAGATGTAGAAGAAGAGGGAAAGGAAAAGAGTGGAGGGAGGAGAAAGAATAGGAAGGAGGAAAGAAGAGGGGGAGAGAGAGAGAAAGAGAAAGGGGAGGAGAGAGAAAGAGGGCTTGCTCTTCTTATAAGGCACTAATCCCATCATGGAGATTCCATTTTCATTATTCTTCTAAACCTAATTACCTCCCAAAGACTCTACCTCCCAATATAATTGCATTGGTAGCTAGAAATTCAAAATACAAATTTTGGGAAGATGCAATTCAGTCCATAATACAACCAAAACATCATAATAATTTTTAATTTTCCAAATTAAAGATTACATGTTAAAGTTATAATTAATATCGCCCTGGCCAACAAAGATCATTTCATAGTTGGTTTGGATTCTTTTTTTTTTTTTTTTCTAAAGATTTATTTATTTATTTATTTGACAGAGAGAAATCACAAGTAGACGGAGAAGCAGGCAGAGAGAGAGGGGGAAGCAGGCTCCCTGCTGAGCAGAGAGCCCGATGCGGGACTCAATCCCAGGACCCTGAGATCATGACCTGAGCCGAAGGCAGCGGCTTAACCCACTGAGCCACCCAGGCGCCCCGGTTTGGATTCTTATTCTGCAGTTTATGGTGGCCTAAAATCTCCCCTCAAGATTTCTGAAAATAGAGGCCTAATAATGTTGCTTTTATCTCAGAGGCCTAATAGTGTTGCTTTTCTGGCTAAACAGCCTTCTGGTTAAGCAAGTGCATAATGTTTACCACCCTATATTGATCCACATGAAATGTCGTATCTTTTTGGTCTTTTCACAAAAGAATTCATTTACTATTAATTATAGACTTTAATGAGCTTACATAGACTTTGATAAAGCTTTCATAGAAGAGATAGAAAAGGAGGTTGCATTGCAGCCATGCAACCAACTTAACAAATATTTTATAACTTGACAAGTGGTTTTTGTCTTTGGGAGATGTATGGTAATTACATGAAAGTATATTGTTTGAGAGAGAGAGAGAGAGTGTGTGTGTGTAAGTATGTGTTAGCAGTGCTTGGTCCATTAGTTACCTACTAGAAAAGATTGGTCAGATTAAATACATTCATATGCATTCATTCAATACATTCATTCAAAACAAAGTTTGAGAATGTGACCTCATTTGTAGGGTGCCTTCATTAGTGTGGATTGCCATAACAAAATATAATAGACTGGGTAGCTTAAAAACAGACATTTATTCCTCAGAGTTCTGGAGGCTAGGAAACCCAAGATCCCAAGATGTTAGTTGATTCAGTTCTTGGCAAGAACACTTTTCCCGGCTTCTCTCTTTATTTTCACATGGTAGAGAGAAAGAGAGATTTTTTTCTCTTTTCCTCTTCTAATAAAGACACTAATCCCACTCTCATGACCTCATCTAAATCCAATTACCTTCCAAAGGCCCAAACTCCAAGTGCATCACATTAGGAATTAAGGCTTTACCATATGAATTTTCTGAGGACATAAATATTCAGTCCAAGACAGGAGGCTTATGATTGAATTTGAATCTTGGATTTTCAAAACCACCTATCATTGTCTGTATGACCTTGCTATGTCATGACTATCATAACTCATCTTGTTGGAATTCCCTCTACTACCCCCCACCCCTCTCATTATTACAGACTGCATTCAAAAGAATAGGAGAAGAGGGGTACCTGAGTGGCTCAGTGGGTTAAAGCCTCTGCCTTCGACTCAGGTCATGATCCCAGGATCCTCTGCTCATCAGGGAGCCTGCTTCTCTTCTTCTCTCTGCCTGCCTCTCTGCCTACTTGTGATCTCTGTCAAATGAATAAATAAAATCTTAAAAAAAAAAAACTGGAGAAGAGTTCTGCAGTTTGGGGGAAGGGGACAGGGAATGGATTCTGCAGTAAGATAAATTCTTGTTTGCAAGGAGTAGAGTTTTCTGGAAGGTAGGAGGTCTGCCTGGAGAAGTTTAGATGAAGAAGCACTTGGAGGAGAAAAAGCTAGAAGGAGAAAATAATTTTTATCTTTGTAGGCTTAGCTAGAGGTTTTTTCAGAGAATAAAAGGTAAGAGTGCTACACACTGTCCTCTCCAGCTAATATTTGCAGAGAAGAGATGGTGTCCAAATAAGAGTCAGTGTCAAAGAGTGCCAGATGAAGAGCAACAGCAGAAAGGTGGCCCATGGCTAACCTAGGAGAAACTGTTGCCCCAGAGGAGCTTCTGAGTAGACAGGTCAGGAGAACCTTAAAAAAACCTCACTTTTTAGGGTATTTCAAAGAAAGATGGACCTTGAAATGAGGGGTGGGGATGGGGATGGATACAGTGCTGGTGTTACATTTATATGTAAGCTAGGTGTGTCAGAATTCCCTCCCATTTTAGGTCCTGAAGCAGAGAGTCTTTGCAAACTTATGAAGCAAGTTTTACTGTGACCAACATTCAGAGATTTTGCAACCTTCAAAGAAATGAAGGAAAGGATACTTTAAATCATTCTAAACTGTAATCCACCTCACAGGAGGTATTGCAAACTTGAATGCCACCTGAGCTTTGCTGAAAAGCACACTGAGGATATCTCTACTAGATTGTTTCAATAAACCTTTTTTTGAAAGATCTAAATAGTAAGTTTTTTTAGGCTTTATGAGCCATACTCTCTTACAATGCAACTCTGCTGATGTAGCAGAAAATAATTATAGAAAATTTATAAAAAAAATGAGTATGGTTGTGTTCCAATAAAACTTTATGGGCACCAGCATCCGAATTTCATGTAATTTTCATGTCACACGACCTTGTTTTCAAAAAATATATTTTGGGGATGTCTGGGTAGCTCAGTTGGTTAAGCATCTGCCTTCATCTCAGGTCATGATCTCAGGGTCCTGGGATTGAGCCCCGCATAGAGCTCTACACATTGAGTCCTGCATGGGACTTCATGCTCAGTGGGGAGTCTGCTTCTCCATTTCCCCCTTGTTCCTGCTTCCTTTCAAATATATAAATAGGATCTTTCATATATATATGTGTATATATATATTTCAACATTAAAAAATGTAAAAACAACTTTTAGCCTGTGTGCCACCCAAAAATAGATTGCAGAATGGAGTTGGCCCCTAGGCCATAGTTTGCTGACTCTTGTATTAGACATAATAGATGACAGAAGACAGTGGACCTTTTTCCTGTGAAGAAGGGTGAATACCAATGTCTTTTTTTTTTTTTAAGATTTTTTTTTATTTATTTGACAGAGAGAGAGAGAGGAATGACAAGTAGGCAGAGAGGCAGGCAGAGAGACAGAGGGGGAAGCAGGCTCCCTGCTTCTGAGCAGAGAGAGCCTGATGTGGGACTTGATCCCAGGACCCTGACATCATGACCTGATCTGAAGGCAGAGGCTTAACCCACTGAGCCACTCAGGCGCCCCCCAATGTCTTAATACAATTTCAGCCTCTTCGTATTTGAAAGCAGCTTCTCTTAACTAAATGACCTGTAGAGGATATCCTTCAAACAAAGATAAGCTGAGAAAACACAGGCTAAATAATTTTCCTCTGAGAAAACACAGGATGGTCTAGTAATAAGGAAAGTACCTTTTTCCTTGTTTTCTTTCCTTTTTTTTTTTTTAATTTTGTCCTTTGTGAAACAGAAGACCCCATTATTATGCTGAGAAGCATTTTGCTGTTTCTCACCAGACCTGAAATTTGGCTGAATCATAAGAAAAACCATGCTGATTGTCAATGGTTGTTCTTTTTGGCACTAGGAGGAATGGTGCCAACTATGATTAAATTATTTTGATTATTGGCTTCCAACTGGTGAAGACAACGAGAAGTGATTCTTGCCAATTCATCCTATTGCATATTAAATTGTTTTTGCAAAATTAGCATTATATTGAACATGTTGCTTTGTAGCCTGTTTAAGATAAAAAACACTTGACAATATAGCCAACATTTCCTCATATTATTGATAACATTATTTTAAATGGCCATGCACTATTTCATAGGTGCCAAATAATTTGCCTTTTAAGTAGTTGCCAATCTTGTAACATTATAAAAAATTATATAATGAAATTTATTTTAGATAAATCCTTGTGCAGCTTCATGGTTATTTTTTTTAGGATGAGTTCCCAGAAATGAATTTGCTTGAGTAAGCCTATATTGAAAGCTTTTGAGAAGTGCCACAAAAATATACTCTAAAAAGAGTCACCTTAATTAATTTATATTCCCCTCAGCAATACATGAAAGTATGAAATTCTGAGTACTCTTGCCACTAAAATTTAAATTTTGGAGGAAACATAAACACTTAAATAAAACTTTCTATCTATATATTTTTCAATATTGAGAACATGTAATGGGATAGGGACACTGTCTTCTTGATTTTTTATTTTCAGTTCTTAGCACAACACCTGGCATAATAATAAATAGTCAATAAATACTGAAAACAAACAATATTGTCAATATCTAGGCATATACTTTACATACTTCCTTCAATTTTTCAGAATGGTTACTTTGTTACAAAATATGATTTTGTTAAATTTTTTAAGATTTGCTTTTTCAAAGCTATCATTGTTAGTATACTTTTTTCTAAATATGGCTTAAAATGTAGAAGAAAAATGAAATAATTATAGTATATGGTTTCAATTCCCTCTTTAGAGAGAATATTTTGCTTCTATGACCTTTATGCTGTTGTTAACATTTCTTTCTTTCTGTTTAAAATCCAATTATGCAGATTATTAGATCAAAGAAATATATCTTTTATTTGGGATATGTGTATATCCAAAGACTTAGAAATCTTTTCATTTTTTTAGATACTTAACACAGGTCGGATAACAGCAAAATAAATGACCTTGAACAGATCATAAATAGAAATATCTTTGTTGTTGATTGAGTGTAATTAAGAATTTGCTATTGTAATAGTAGTTGCAGCTGTGCATTCAAATGAAGAAATGCCTGCAAGGGTAGGATTCTCTCTCTGGTTTGATACCCTATTGCTACTTGATTGTCTAAGTTGACTTACAGACCCTGTAGTGTTGAGTAAAATAATTGTCTATTTACACAGGCAAAGCAATTCCTGACTCCAAGGTCACTTGTGGTTTATAGAGAAAAGAACTTTTGGAAGTTTTACAGAAGCAACAATAAGGTGAGAGCCATGGGAAGGAATAGTTGATTCTCTAGGCAGAAAACTGCCATGAGATTCTCCAAATCTGTTAGGAGTTTTGCAGACTTAAAATGTTTGTCTCATCTCACTGAAGAAGGCATTATTGTTTTGTTAACTGATGTTTGGCAAACATAAAAACAAAAACAAAAACAAAAACAAAACCAACAAAAACCAGTACATGGTCTTTTCTGACCACAGTGGTATGAAACTAGAATCAATAGCAGGAAGAAAAGCTGAAAAATTTACAAATATATGGAAATTAAATGACAAATTCCTGAACAAGTGTGTCAAAGAAGAGATCAAAGGGCAATTAAAAAAAATACCTTGAAATGCAGGGCGCCTGGGTGGCTCAGTGGGTTGGAGCCTCTGCCTTCGGCTCAGGTTTCAATCCCAGGGTCCTGGGATCAAGCCCCACATCGAGCTCTCTGATCAGCGGAGAGCCTGCTTCCCTTCCTCTCCCTTTGCCTGCCTCTCTGCCTACTTGTGATCTCTGTCAAATAAATAAATAAAATCTTAAAATTAAATAAGTAAATAAATAAAAAATATCTTGAAACAAATGAAAATGGAAACACAAAGTTGCAAGCTTATGGGATGCTGCAGAAACAGTACTAAGAGGGAAGTTTGTAGCTATAAAAACCTACATTCAGAAAAAAAAAAGAAAAATCTCAAAAAAATCCAAGTCTACTTTTATACCTCAAGGAACTAGAAATTAAGAACAAAGTCCAAAGTTAGCAGAAGAAAGGAAATAACAAAGACCAGAAGTCACTCTTTCTAGCAGCAAGCCTTATTTAGGAAGCTCGATATTCTAATATTGGTCTCCTGGAGGTTGTAACTTTCTAGGAGATCACTTTGGTTTTAGCCTCAAGGAATAGTGGAGGAGGTCCAGAATTCAAATAAAAAAACCAAAGTGTTTTCTTAAGCATGTATCAAGTTCATTTTATGTTAAAACTACTTCATTCTGATGTGATACTATTAATAGTTTTTTTTTTAAAGATTTTATTTACTTATTTGACAGAGACAGATCACAAGTAGGCAGAGAGGCAGGCAGAGAGAGAGAGAG
>NC_081557.1:74019993-74027310 GCF_022355385.1 Mustela nigripes | reverse complement strand
GAGCCCGATGCGGGACTTGATCCCAGGACCCTGAGATCATGACCTGAGCCGAAGGCAGCGGCTTAACCCACTGAGCCACCCAGGCGCCCCTATTTATAGTTTTTATCATTCCACTTTGCTAGATATATTTCATATACCTTTCTGCAAAGGTATTCATATGTTTGGTCATGGGGTTCCCTAGACCCTATAGGGGATGTTACATAATTACAATAAAAGCATAAATTATAAAAAAGCATAAATTTTGTTTCTTATATTTGAAAAAAAAAATATGAACTCTGAAAAACATGTTGTCTTAGGTTTTAGGACTCCAGATTGGATGTTTGTTGGCTTTCTTGGAATATCAAATCTTACCTTAAAGTTCAAGACTGAGAATTAGAATCTTAAAAAGATAGGAAGATATAAATTTTAAGAATAGAAAAGGCTTATTTGCTTTCCCACTCTAACTTACTCCCATCATCCAAATGTGGATATACTAAATTGTCCATAATAATAATAGGACTTTTAGAACATTTGGTTGGTATTGGCTTCTTCTGAACTAAAGCTGTGCTTGACATCAATTGGAGCTGGGGGAAGTGAGGTTATGTTTAAGGCATCATCCAGAAGCAATTCTGTCATTGGAACAAAACACTGCATCTCTGGAGCCTATCCAAGACTACTTTTATGTAGTCTTTTTTTTTTCTTTTCCTACTTTCAGAAGCAGGGGCATGCTGCTTTCTAGTCCATCTAGGAAAAATTCCTTGCATTTATTTACTTTGGTAGCTCATGCATTAGAAATTTAGACTCACTTTGGATTGGCTGTATTATTAATTCAGCTCTTGAAACCAAAATTAGTATCTGGGCAATATCTAATTAAATGACTTAAAATCAAACATAGGAAACATTATTAGCTTAATACCTGGTATTTCAAAAGCATCATGACACCATTCTTTGGAAAGGTATTTTAGCTTTTGAACCTCAATTTTCTTATCTGTAAATGGTGTGAATAATTATAATCCAACCTTTAAGTTGCTGTGAAGATTAAATGAATGAATATATACTAAGACATTGGAATAATGCCTGGCACATGTGAGAGATGATGAATCACATTTTTTACACCTTCCAAACTTGTCAGTTTTGCCTTTAGCATAAAGTTTCTTCTACCTTCTTATATCATGGGATAGCCCTCCATTGTTGTAGTAAATGAGTTCTTCATTTTGTCCAACCAAACGTTCTCACGTTCTGAGATAATTTTCTCTTGCTTTATTCGTTCAGTTTTTCTTGAATTTAAATGCACTTACCTTGTCTTTTCCACATGTCCTGGATTCAACTTTATTACCAGAAATATTTCAATTTTGAATATTTAATTATAGAATAGAGGCTTTTTGTTCTTATTTTTAAAAATAAAGGATCGTAGGGATGTCTGGGTGATTCAGTTCCTGATTCGAGAGTCCTGGGATTGAGCCCTGCATTGGGCTGCCTGCTGTGGGAAGCCTGCTTCTCCCTCTGCCTCTGCCCCTCCCTTTGGTTGTGCTGTCTCCTGCTCTCTCTCTCACTCTCAAATAAATAAATAAAATCTTAAAAAAATAATCATATATCATTAGTAAGCAGCAACTTGTTGATAATATTTTGGAGGAAATAGGACTTTTTTGATGTCTTAATGTGCTTATGAGTAAGGTTGGCTCTGATGAGGGGATTGCACTCTGTTTTTGACCATACATCTCAGATGATTCCTCCTTATATTTGTGTACTGATATTCTGTATACAGGGTTTCATGGTATACAGGTCTACATGGTAATATGGATCTTTACTTCTCAGATGAAGGAATTGAGGGCTGGACAAGCTGAGTAATTTGTCTAACTAAGTCATTACAACACAGAATCTGGAACCCCCTAGCCTTATGACTCCAAGTCCTGAGGCATGCATTTCTTTCTCAATTTTTTCTTTTCATAGAAGAATGAAAGTTGATAAATGATAATTACCTAAAAACTAAGAAGGTTGTGGTATACTATGTACTTTGAAATAAAATTCTAAGTATTTTTCCCAGTAATCATCCCAAGTACATTCCTGTATTTGAAAGTTATAGTAATTTCCATCCCATTAAAGACATCGTAGGAGGGAAGAGTTTGTCTATGTTATAGAAAATGTAGAAAAATGAACACCTGCAAGACAGTATAAACACAAATCTGATAGCCCTATTCATCAATACCAGTCTTTTGGTAAACTCTTCAATCTGAAGGGGAGAAGTTTTATTTTTCTTAGAGAACTATATTTTGGAATTTATATTATTGATTTTTCCTCTAGCCACAAAATGAGTCTAAGTAGCATCTCATAAAACAGAATTTATATATGTAGATACACTGCGGGGTTTTGCCTCTTATACCTGTGCTCAGAGGCAAAGGTACCTTAAAATTATTAACAAGAATTTATGAACTTCCTGCCCTGAGCACCTCCATCCAATGGCCCAGCCCAACAGTGCACCATACTGGTGAAATTAGGTAGCTGACCAAATGAATATTTTGCTTTACACTGTTTTCCTAAGGATGGCTGAAATAGACTACTTTTTCTATTCTTGTGTTATAAAATCTTTACTGAAGGACACTCAAAATTCCATTTAAGGTGTCGCTGTGGAAACAGATAATGGAGGTTTTACTAATATAGAGAGACTTGATGTTGTTAGATGTAATGTCAAAATGAACTAATTTTGAAAAGTAAAACTCATGTTTTTCAGGGTCATTCTGCTGTCAATTCTGTTTACTAAGCTCTATCCCCAGCTCAAAATATAGATTATTTGAGGACAAGGATGAGGTCTTATTGGTCTCTGTATACATAGATCCTAGCACAAAACTTGTCACAGAGTGAGTATTTAGGAAATACTTGCTGAATGGATATAGTCTAAAATCAAAACAAAATAAAACAAAAAAACTCCAGGATTTGATAAAGCTTCTTATTTTAAAAAGTGATTATAGGGGTGGTTGGGTGGCTCAGTTGGTTAAGTGTCTGCCCTCGGCTCAGGTCATGATATCTGGGTCCTGGGATTGAGCCCTGCCATTGGGCTTCTCTCTCTCCCTCTGCCCCTCCCTACTGCTCCTTCTCTCTCTCTCTCTTTCTCACATAAATAAATAAAATCTTCTAGAAAAGTGATTATAATAGTATTTCTTTGTACAGCAAAGAATGGAAAGTAAAGTTCTGAGGAGGCAAGGATAAGAGAGAAATATTGATCCAAAGTACATGCAGTATTCTGTTAAGTCACAGAGAAGTATTTAACCCAGGTTGGGTAGAAAGATGTGTGGTGTGTGTTTGTATGTGTGTGTGTATGTGTTGCCTCCTGAAGAAAGTGATACTCAAGTTTTGAAGGATATAGAGTCACTAGCTAGATACAGAAGGTAGAAAGGTGTATATCATTGTAGGAACAGCAAAAACAAACAGGGGCAACTTAGCACAATGAAGAAAAACCTCTGCTTTCTTGTCGCTTCTCTCTCTCCACACTCCTATATATTATTTCCTCATCTATTCATCTAATCTTCAAGCATTTTGTATATGTTTTAATCTCAAACATTTCTACATTACTTCTTTTTTAATTTTTTTATATTTTATAAACATAATATATTTTTATCCCCAGGGGTACAGGTCTGTGAATCACCAGGTTTACACACTTCACAGCACTCACCAAAGCACATACCCTCCCCAATGTCCAACCCCCCTCCCCCCAGCAACTGTTAGTTTGTTTTGTGAGATTAAGAGTCACTTATGGTTTGTCTCCCTCCCAATCCCAATTTGTTTAATTTATTCTTCTCCTACCCCCTTAAACTCCCATGTTGCATTTTCACTTCCTCATATCAGCGAGATTATGTGATAGTTGTCTTTCTCTGCTTGATTTATTTCGCTAATCATGATACCCTCTAGTTCCATCCACATTGTTGCAAATGGCAAGATTTCATTTCTTTTGATGGCTACATAGTATTCCATTCTGTATATATACCACATCTTCTTTATCCATTCATCTGTTGATGGACATCTAGGTTCTTTCCATAGTTTGGCTATTGTCAACATTGCTGCTATAAACATTCGGGTGCACGTGCCCCTTCAGATCACTATGTTTGTATCTTTAGGGTAAATACCCAGTACTGCAATTTCTGTGTCATAGGGTAGTTTTATTTTCAACATTTTGAGGAACCTCCATGCTGTTTTCCAGAGTGATTGCACTAGCTTGCATTCCCACCAACAGTGTGGGATGGTTCCCCTTTCTCCGCATCCATGAAAGCATCTGTCATTTCCTGACTTGTTAATTTTAGCCATTCTGACAGGTGTGAGGTGGTATCTCATTGTGGGTTTGATTTGTATTTCCCTGATGCCCAGTGATATGGAGCACTTTTTCATGTGTCTGTTGGCCATCTGGATGTTTTCTTTGCAGAAGTGTCTGTTCATGTCTTCTGCCCATTTCTTGATTGGATTATTTGTTCTTTGAGTGTTGAGTTTGCTAATATCCTTATAGATTTTGGACACAAGCCCTTTATGTGATATGTCATTTGCAAATATCTTCTCCCATTCTGTCAGTTGTATTTTGGTTTTGTTAACTGTTTCCTTTGCTGTGCAAAAGCTTTTGATCTTGATAAAATCCCAATAGTTCATTTTTGCCCTTGCTTCCCTTGCCTTTGGTGATGTTCCTAGGAAGACGTTGCTGCGGCTGAGGTCGAAGAGGTTGCTGCCTGTGTTCTCCTCAAGGATTTTGATGGATTGCTTTCTCACAATGAGGTCCTTCATCCATTTTGAGTCTATTTTCATGTGTGGTGTAAGGAAATGGTCCAATTTCATTTTTCTGCATGTGGCTGTCCAATTTTCCCAACACCATTTATTGAAGAGGCTGTCTTTTTTCCATTGGACATTCCTTCCTGCTTTGTTGAAGATTAGTTGACCATAGAGTTGAGGGTCTATTTCTGGGTTCTCTATTCTGTTCCATTGATCTATGTGTCTGTTTTTGTGCCAGTACCATGCTGTCTTGATGATAACAGCTTTGAAATAGAGCTTAAAGTCTGGAATTGTGATGCCACCAACTTTGGCTTTCTTTTTCAATATTCCTTTGGCTATTCCAGGTCTTTTCTGGTTCCATATAAATTTTAGGATTATTTGTTCCATTTCTTTGAAAAAGATGGATGGTATTTTTAAAGGAATTGCAATTACTTTAGGTGGCATAGACATTTTAACAATGTTTGTTCTTCCAATCCAGGAGCATGGAACATTTTTCCATTTCTTTATGTCTTCCTCAATTTCTTTCATGAGTACTTTATAGTTTTCTGAGTATAGATTCTTTGTCTCTTTGGTTAGGTTTATTCCTAGGTATCTTATGGTTTGGGGTGCAATTTAAATGGGATTGACTCCTTAATTTCTCTTTCTTCTTTCTTGTTGTTGGTGTAGAGAAATGCAACTGATTTCTGTGCATTGATTTTATATCCTGACACTTTACTGAATTCCTGTATAAGTTCTAGCAGTTTTGGAGCAGAGTCTTTTGGGTTTTCCACATATAGTATCATATCATTCGCGAAGAGTGATAGTTTAACTTCTTCTTTGCCGATTTGGATGCCTTTAATATCCTTTTGTTGTCTGATTGCCGAGGCTAGGACTTCTAGTACTATGTTGAATAGCAGTGGTAATAACGGGCATCCCTGCTGTGTTCCTGACCTAAACAGAAAAGCTTTCATTTTTTTTTTTCCATTGAGAATGATATTTGCAGTGGGTTTTTCATAGATGGCTTTGATGATTTTGAGGTATGTGCCCTCTATCCCTACATTTTGAAGCATTTTGATCAGGAAGGGATGCTGTACTTTGTCAAATGCTTTTTCAGCATCTATTGAGAGTATCATATAGTTCTTCTTCTTCCTTTTATTTATGTGTTGTATCACAGTGACTGATTTGTGGATGTTGAACCAATCTTGCATCCCTGGTATAAATCCAACTTGGTCATGGTGAATGATCCTTTTAATGTACTATTGGCTAGTATTTTTGGTGAGAACTTTTACATCTGTGTTCATCAAGGATATTGGTCTATAGCTCTCTTTTTTGATGGGAATCTTGTCTGGTTTGGGGATCAAGGTGATGCTGGCCTCATAAAATGAGTTTGGAAGTTTTCCTTCCATTTCTACTTTTTGGAACAGTTTCAGGAGAATAGGAACTAGTTCTTCTTTAAATGTTTGGTAGAATTCCCCCGGGAAGCCATCTGGTCCTGGGCTTTTGTTTGTCTGGAGATTTTTGATGACTGTTTCAATCTCCTTACTGGTTATGGGTCTGTTCAGGCTTTCTATTTCTTCCTGGTTCAGTTGTGGTAGTTTATATGTCTCTAGGAATGCATCCATTTCTTCAAGATTGTCAAGTTTGTTCACGTAGAGATGCTCATAGTATGTTCTTATAATGGTCTGTATTGTTAATTGTTACCTTTGTTGTTAGTTGTGATCTCTCCTCTTTCATTCATGATTTTATTTATTTGTGTCCTTTCTCTTTTCTTTTTGATAAGTCTGGCCAGGGGTTTATCAATCTTATTAATTCTTTCAAAGAACCAGCTCCTAGTTTTGTTGAATTGTTCTACTGTTTTTTTGGTTTCTATTTCATTGATTTCTGCTCTGATCTTTATGATTTGTCTTCTCTTGCTGGGTTTAGGGTTTCTTTCTTGTTCTTTCTCTAGCTCCTTTAGGTGTAGGGGTAGGTTGTGTACCTGAGACCTTTCTTGTTTCTTGAGAAAGGCTTGTACCGCTATACATTTTCCTCTCAGGACTGCCTTTGTTGTGTCCCACAGACTTTGAACATTGTGTTTTCATTATCATTTGTTTCCATGAATTTTTTCAATTCTTTAATTTCCTGGTTGACCCATTCATTCTTTAGAAGGATGCTGTTTAGTCTCCATGTATTTGGGATCTTTCCAAATTTCCTCTTGTGATTGAGTTCTAGCTTCAGAGCATTGTGGTCTGAAAATATGCAGGGAATGATCCCAATCTTTTGATACTGGTTGAGACCTCATTTAGGACCATGGATGTGATCTATTCTGGAGAATGTTCCATGTGCACCAGAGAAGAATGTGTATTCTATTGCTTTGGGATGAAATGTTCTGAATATGTCTGTGATGTCCATCTGGTCCAGTGTGTCATTTAAGGCCTTTATTTCCTTGTTGATCTTTTGCTTGGATGATCTGTCCATTTCAGTGAGGGGAGTGTTAAAGTCCCCTACTATTATTGTATTATTGTTGATGTGTTTCTTTGATTTTGTTATTAATTGGTTTATATAGTTGGCTGCTCCCACGTTGCGGGCATAGATATTTAAAATTGTTAAATCTTCTTGTTGGACAGACCCTTA
>NC_081557.1:74010060-74019893 GCF_022355385.1 Mustela nigripes | reverse complement strand
TATTGTATTATAGTTGATGTGTTTCTTTGATTTTGTTATTAATTGGTTTATATAGTTGGCTGCTCCCACGTTGCGGGCATAGATATTTAAAATTGTTAAATCTTCTTGTTGGACAGACCCTTTGAGTATGATATAGTGTCCTTCCTCATCTCTTATTATAGTCTTTGGCTTAAAATCTAATTGATCTGATATAAGGATTGCCACTCCCGTTTTCTTCTGATGTCCATTAGCATGATAAATTGTTTTCCACCCCCTCACTTTAAATCTGGAGGTGTCTTCGGGTTTAAAATGAGTTTCTTGGAGGCAACATAATGATGGGTTTTGTTTTTTTATCCATTCTGATACCCTGTGTCTTTTGATTGGGGCATTTAGCCCATTAACATTCAGGGTAACTATTGAGAGATATGAATTTAGTGCCATTGTATTGCCTATTAGGTGACTGTTACTGTATATTGTCTCTGTTCCTTTCTGATCTACTTCTTGTAGGCTCTCTCTTTTCTTAGAGGACACCTTTCAATATTTCCTGTAGAGCTGGTTTGGTGTTTGCAAATTTCTTCAGTTTTTGTTTGTCCTGGACGCTTTTAATCTCTCCTTCTATTTTCAATGATAGCTTCGCTGGATATAGTATTCTTGGCTGCATGTTTTTCTCATTTAGTGCTCTGAAAATATCATGCCAGCTCTTTCTGGCCTGCCAGGTCTCTGTGGATAAGTCTGCTGCCAATCTGATATTTTTACCATTGTATGTTATAGACTTTTTTTCCCAGGCTGCTTTTAAGATTTTCTCTTTGTCACTAAGACTTGTAAATTTTACTTTTAGATAATGGGGTGTGGACCTATTCTTCTTGATTTTGAGGGGGGTTCTCTGCACCTCCTGGAGTTTGATGCTTGTTCTCTTTGCCATATTGGGAAAATTCTCTCCAATAATTCTCTCCAGTATATCTTCTGCTCCCCTCTCTCCTTCTTCTTCTTCTGGAATCCCAATTATTCTAATGTTGTTTCATCTTATGGTGTCACTTATCTCTAGAATTCTCCCCTCATGGTTCAGTAGCTGTTTGTCCCTCTTTTGCTCAGCTTCTTTATTCTCTGACATTTGGTCTTCTATATTGCTAATTCTTTCTTCTACTTCATTTATCCTAGCAGTGAGAGTCTCCATTTTTTATTGCACCTCATTAATAGCTTTTTAAATTTCAACTTGATTTGATTTTGGTTCTTTTATTTCTCCAGAAAGTGTTTTTATCTCTCCAGAGAGGGTTTCTCTAATATCTTCTATGCTTTTTTCAAGCCTAGTTAGAACCTTGAGAATTGTCATTCTGAACTCTAGATCTGACATATTACCAATGTCTGTATTGATTAGGTCCCTAGCCTTTGGTACTGCCTCTTGTTCTTTTTTTTGTGGTGAATTTTTCCGCCTTGTCATTTTGTCCAGATAAGAGTATATGAAGGAGCAAGTAAAATAGTAAAAGGGTGGCAACAACCCCAGGAAAATATGCTTTAACCAAATCAGAAGAGATCCCAAATCGTGAGGGGAGAGGAAGGGGATAAAAAGAGGTTCAGAAAGGAAAAAAAAAAAGAAAGAAAAGAAACAATTAAAAAAAAAGGAAACAAATAAAGAAAATGTATTAAAAAGGAATATATATATATATATTAGATAAACTAGTTAAAACTGTTAAAAAAATAGAAGGGTAAAAGTTAAAAAAGATTTAGCAGAAGAAGAGAAAAAAAATTGAAAAAGAAAAAAAATAAATTAACTACAAGACTAAAGAATCATGGGGAGAAAGCCGTAAGTTCCCTGATTTGCTTTCTCCTCCTCTGAAATTCTGCTGCTCTCCTTGGTATTGAAACTGCACTCCTTCGTAGGTGAACTTCATCCTGGCTGGATTTCTTGTTGATCTTCTGGAGGAGGGTCCTGTTGTAGTGATTGTCAAGTTCTTTTGACATAAGAACATAGCAGAATTGCACTGCCCTTACTAGTGTCCGAGTTGAATAATCTGCTCGGGTTTGCTTTTGGGAACTTTTGTTCCCTGACACTTTCCGTAGAGTTCCGGAGGATGGGAATGAAAATGGCAGCCTCTCCATCTCTGGCCCAGAGGATCCAAGAGCCCGGGGCCCCACTCCTCAGTGCGCCCTCAGAGAAAAGCACCCAATTACTCCCGTCTCCGTGGCCTCTGGCCACGTTCCGAGCTCACCCAGGCTGCGACCGGTTCAAGGTAACCCCAAGCTGGGAGCTCACACCTTGGCTCTGTCTCTGTAGCCAGCTTCCCTGTTCTAATACCATTAAGCTCTGCGACACTCAGAAATCCCTGATCCTTCTGTGACCCTGCAGTACCTGAGGCCATGCTGACCCCGCGTAGGCTTCACCCTGGTTTAGCCTCTGGAGTGATTTCCCTCAGCGGAACAGACTTTTAAAAGTCCTGATTTTGTGCTCCATTGCTCCGCCACTTGCTGGGAGCCGGCCCCTCCCCCGGGGTCTATCTTCCCTACACCTTGGATTCACTTCTGCACCAGTCCTACCTTTCAGAAAGTGGTTTATTTTCTGTTTCTAGAATTGCTGTTCTTTTTCTCTTTGATCTGCCATTGGATTTGTAGGTGTTTGCAATCTTTAGATAAGCTATCTAGCTGATCTCCTGCTACCTGAAGAAGTCTCAGCCTGCTACTTCTCTGCCATCTTGACTCCTCCTCTACATTATTTCTTATTCTTAGTTTTATTTTTGTCATAATTCATACTTTTAATCCTTAATTCGCTCTGTTACATTTTGGTTTTTATTTAATGGGTTTTAGCTTTTAACAATAAGCTTTATGTCCTTTACTCTTATAGCTTTGATCCATTAATCCCGTTGACCTTTATCTTTGATTTAATCTATTTTATCCTATTATTTAAACATTCTTAATCTCTTATCTTTATTTATGTTCATGTCCTCATTCTTCATTTCTAATTTCTATTTCTCTCCTAGCTAACTCAAAATTTCAGTTTTAATCTTTGCTAATTTCATCATTCACTCTTTATTTTTTTTAATACTATTTTTCCATATCTATTAACAACTTGTTTTAGTTTTGTTTGCCTTCACAGTGGCAGCAGGAAGCATGACCATGATGGTGACAGCAAGACGGTGACAGCAAGACCCAATTACTGGGGAGGCTGGCAGCTTCCTCACCAGCTGTGGTGACCCCACTCTAAACTCAATGCACTACCATTCCCACTTTCATACACCTCTTCTTCTTGCAACCCCAGATGTCTCACATATCAATAAATGCTAGACTGGAGCCCCAAACTACCTTATTTTTATCCACTGATTACCTCACTTTAAACAATCATTTTTCTCTTAACTGAAATCTCTGTGAACACTGTTCAGGTTAACATCTCTAAATGCAAAGTTCTCTGTCATCTGGCCAGCAGTAGAACTCTCATGTATTGTAAGTAGTAGACACACCTGCAGGTCCTTTCAGGTGTGAAAGTGTGAAGTCTTATGTTTAGTGGGAGAAATGAAGTTGTGCATTAGGGGTGTGCTCTTTGGGCTGCAGAATTTAACTGGAAAAAGATGCCCAGAGTAGACTGTAGCAGTGTCATCCTGAGAGTTGCAGAATGAAGTCTTCCACCTGAAACCATGCCCTAGAGGGTTAATGAGGTTCAAAATAGTAGAAAATTTAAAGCTTGTTTTTGAGAGATCTCTTTCTCTGTAATCAGCTATTGTTTCTTTGCAGATTCCATTCATAAATCCATTAGCTCTGTCTACATAAGCCTGGACTCCAGGTCAACTGATGTGTTTTGGTCTGTGAGCAAATAAGACTTGACATTCCTTGCTCGAGATAAGAGCCCAAGACTCCACCTATTTTATACCCATCTCCCATTTTCCTTGTCCTAAGATAACCTCCTGATGTTAGAGACTAAATTTTGCTTTGTTCTGATGTTAAAGCTCTACCCCAAAGTGAACATGGCATTTATGTTACACATATTTACTCAATGTATATGTTTCATCTTTTCTCATGAATAGACATATGTTTCCTAGCACTTTTTCATCAATATGTATGTAACCTCAACTCTTACACTTATTAAAAAAACTAGTTCTAACCTCAGTTACAAAGACAGGCTTGGGAATACCCCCTTTTCTTCTTATTGAGCTGCCCTTATGATTATAAAATTTTCTCTGCTTCAAACCTGGTGACTTAGAGATTGGCATACTGTGCATCAGACACATAAATCTGATTTCAGAGTTAGGAAACACACCCACTGCTTTGATGCCCTACTTTTGTTCATTGTATCCACGCACTACCCTCCTGTTTGTTGGGATTAGACCATAGAGGAATGGAATGAAAGAGAAAATAATAGACTCTTACCTACATGAGTCTGACTTCCTATGCCTCTTCCAGATTTGTCATTTTTGCTTTTATAAAAGCTCTTTTCTTCATAAAATTAATTTTCTTTGAGTTCCTTCAGGCTTTTGTGTGTGTATGTGTCTTATTTAACATACCCACATCTACTCCGAAGTTGTAGAGAGAACCTATATTTTCTTCTGAAAGTTCTAAATGCGTAGTCATGGAAGTTCAGAGAAGACTCTTTTATCAAAACTAGCACCCTGATAGGGAAAAAGTAGAACCTGACACATAAGATATCTGAGTAGATGTAATTAAAATCTTGAATTTCTAAGTTTTCCTGAATCCTTTTGGTCTACAAAAGTGGCCCCTTGATCCTTTTGGAAGATACAGCCCCCACTCCTTACTTGGAGACTATTAAAATTCCTCCAAAGAGGCCAGTGCTTTGTCAGTTCTTCTTGGGAACTGACTTCACTTCTCTTGATCACCATATCACTCATAATGTACAATCTTAGCATAAATTGACTAAGGAAATGTTAGGACTGCTAAGAGCAAGATTATACACTAAAAGAGCTATAGTACTTGGTTAGCATAAGGTGGCAACAAGGAGAACTAATACTGAGGATACTGAACACAGGGGGCAATTATAAAGCTGGTTAAGAGAACAATGTCTATCTAGGGCACTCTATGCATTGAATTCCTGGCTTGGGCTATGGGGGATTGCTATAACACGTTGCTGGGATGGATCTTGAATACTTGGGAAAAAAACAATAATTCTCATAAATAAAATAAAGATGCCAAAAATTGCTATGGATAACTGTGAAGGAAGCAATGAAAAGTCTCCGAACACTGGATATGCTCAATTGGGCCCATTTTGCTGGTAGTTTTCCTTGGGAGGGCCCAAAGATTGCTCCCTTTTTCAAGGTGGTAAGGAATGTACTAGTGAGGAGACAAACATGGTGAAAAGCTCAGGAGTGGTTTATGTGGTTGGAAATGATATTAAAGAGCTCCTTAGTAATAAAGGTTGGGGGGGGGTTGATAGGAACCTGGAATAATTGAAGACAGGTAGCAACACTTCATTTTCATAATCAAGGTGGGCAGCAAGGTTGGAGTGGCAATTAGGGTGTTTTGATTTGAGGGTTGCATGATGATGACTCAAAGAACGTTGTTTTCCTAGAAACAGGATAAATGCGCAGTCAATAAGGGCACTGCTTAATGTATTGAATCAAAAGAAATCAAGAAGGAATAAATGGACAGCTGAGGTGAGCTTTCCTAATGATAAGTCAATGATTCCTTGACTAATTTCCAGATACCAGCCAGTTTTCAGACTCAGACTTATAATGAGTGATCATATCCTTTGAGGAGGGACTCTGCAATATCAAGGCAAACTTTCACAGGAAACCCAAAGGGATTTAGTCATGAATGTAGGTAATTGTTTATTGGGGAAAGTTTTGAGAGCTGCTGTATGTAGGGTCATAGTTGATGCAAAGGCCTGGGAATGTAAATCACTCTCATGGCATTCCTGTTAGAGTAGGAGAACTATGTCTTGTTTCTCATAAAGAGGTTTTAGATAGATATTAAACATACCAGTCTCATAATTTTGTGCTTTAACTGTTCAGTCTAGTACATCTATATAATAAATCACAACAAATTATTGCTCATATACTTGTATTCATTTTTACTATTTTATTTTGCACGATTTAGTTCTGCTTTTTCCCTTAATTTTTAATTCTTTTCTTCTTTTGCCTATTTCTCAATCAAGTAGTTTCTACCTTGTTCCTTTTTTCTCTATACTATTTCAGAAACCATAAAATCTTTGTATTTTCTCAATAGTTTGCCTATACTTTTTAGTATGCATATGCTAAAATTTTTAAATATTTTACCTTTATCTTAAAACAACTTAAAACATTTTAACTCATCTTGCTTTCCCCAACTGTACATTTTCTCTCCTAGGATTTTAGTTCTTTCTGTTTTTTAAGTTCACTATTAATGCTCATTTAGATTTATCCACACATTTAAAATTTCCTTTCTTCAACATTGTTCTTCTATCTTAGACCTCAATTCTAGAATGTTCTTTCCTAGGGGTACATAATTTAAAAGTTTTTTTTTAGGGAGGATGGTAGTAAATTCTTGGTTTTGTAGAGAAATGTTAATTCTTATTCTTGAACCATATATTTGCTGAGCTATGAATGTATATGTGCACACATATAGTTTTTAATCCCAGATTTTCACTGAGGATAATAGTGTGATATGAACATTATATTTGCTCCCAAATAATCTCAAAAATGACTTAGTGGCTATTTAATATTCTGTTTTATGGAGAAACTATGATTTATTTAAATTATCTCCAAATATTTATTATGTAAGTAGTTTCCAACCTTTTACTATTATAATTAATACTGTAGCAAACATTCTTGTACATAAATCTTTGTCTTTATTTCTGAATGTTTTCATAGGGAATATTACTAGAAGTAGAATTTATGGCTCAGAATATCTCAGCCTTATCAATTCAATTTAATTTTATTCCTCCTCCCATCATACATCTCCAATGTGGCTTCAGAATTACTGTTTAAATTAAAATTCTTACATCAAAGTAAAACCTGCATATGATTAAAACATCAAATAGTGTAGAAGGACTTAAAATGAGAAGAAACAGACCTCTATTCTGTTTCTCCCCTGGAAGGGTTTTTAATTTTTTTTGGAGATAATTCTAGTTACATCAACACTTCAAAATAGTTTGTGTGTTCTAGTTCAGCACTAGTGCATAACTTTCCACGTTCTAAATGAAGATTTTAGCACCTTCACACTTTGTTCCTTCTTTTCATTTTCAAACCTTCTCCCACTTTTTGCTTGCCATAAATTTACATTTACATTTTCAAGATTAATAAGCTATACATTCTGTTTTGTAACCACAGCCAAAATATTCTTGACACTGATTCTAAATGTTGAAAACATGGTCATGACTGTGTAAATGTTGCTTGCTGTAGAGCTAGGCAGTGTGCTATGATATATTGATTCCCCTTGGGTTTCCACCTCTTTTGCTATGCCTTTCTTCTCAGTTTTTTTTTTTTTTATTGCCTTTATCCTGGTTTTAAGTATTGAGGCACACCAGAGTTTATTCCTTAGTCTTCCGTCTATTGTCCTTTTCACCTGACTTTCTTCCTTGGTTATTCCATCCAGCACCATAGATTTAATTCTGTCCAAAGGCTAATGAATCTCAAGAGCTAAATGAATCCCTTTAGTCTTTACCTCATCCTGAGCTCTTGGCTTGGCATATTGACATATTCATATTTACTGGTCATTTTCAACTTAATGTGTCTACATGCAGTTTTAATTTTATTCTTAAACTATTCCTCAACTTTTCTTTCCCTCTTCAGTGAATGGCATCACTCTTCACTTAGTTGATTAAGATGAAACACAGTAGTATTTATTTTTGATGTCTCCTTTTTTTTTTTTTTACCTATATATCTGTTACAGCAACAAAATATACATGGTCTGTGTATATCTCTCCCTGTGCATTGCTACCAACTATCATTTATTGCCTTAACAATTGCAATAGCCTGTAACTGGTAGAGACCTTTTAAAATCTGATTTAAAATATAAATCAGATCATTTAACTCTCTTGAATTAAGACTTTTTTCCTCAATACTATTTATTTATTTGAGAGAGAGAGAGAGAGAGAGAGAGAGAATGCAAATGGGGGAGAGAGGTAGCAGGGAGAAGGAGTGGGAGAGAGAGAATCTCAAGCAAATTCCACACTGAGCTCTGAGACTGATGCAGGGTTTGATGTGGGGCTTGATGAAGGGCTCCATCCCACAACCTGAGATCATGACCTGAGCTGAAATCAAGAGTCATAAACTGAACTGACTAGCCATTCAAGCACCCCTGGAATTAAAACTCCTGCTAGTTTCTTAGGCTAATACCTCCTTTATTAATGATTGTGTAACAGATTTTCCTTCCCTCCCTATCTCTCTAGCCTCATCTCTTGCCAACTTCCCTAGGTTATATTCCTATCTGAACATTCCTCTAAAGAAATGCAGCTGAAAATTGTAAAAAACAAAAAACAAAAACCAAAAAAACTATATAAAAGCTATTTCTTCCAGAAAGACAGCGTTATGATGGGAATTATTTGACAGGAAACTGATCAACTCAACTCAACCGTTTATTTCAATATTTATCTATTATTATTTGTTATGTTAGATTCCTCTAAAGATGAATTGGGCAGAACCTTAGGAAGTTCCATCTGGTGTGGAAGACAGATCTTTTAATAACGCTAAATAAAAGGTTTCCAGAATATTGTGAAAGTTGCTAGAACTGGTTATAAATGTCTAAAAAATATGAAGAAAATACTATTTTTTCTATTTGTTAGTTTCAAAGAAAAATGGAATAGAAAGGATAAAGGGTAAAATCAGTAGGCATATTTTCAGCAATTGGCTCCTTATGTTATTTATGAAATTCCTATGTTTGAGAGGAGGAGAATTTGAGGTGGGCCCTGAAACATAGATAGGAGTTTATTGGCAAGGCAAGGAAGGGAATCTCATTTCATGGGGAAGACATAGCAGGTGTCATGGTATCAAGGGGAAGAAATCTGAATTTTTTTTATATATTAGGCTTTTTGTTTATTCATTTGTCAAAGAGAGAGAGAGAGAGAGAACACAAGCAGGGGGAGGGACAGAGAGAACTAGGCTCCCCACTGAGCAAGGAGGCTGATGTGGGGTTCTATCCCAGGATCTGGGGATCACGACCTGAGTTGAAGACACACACTTAACTGAATGAGCCACCAGGCATCTTGGAACCTGAATATTTTTTTGGAGTACTAGAAGTTGTTGGTAATGCTGAGTTAGTTTAGAAACTCAGAATTCTGGGGGCACCTGGGTGGCTCAGTGGGTTAAAGACCCTGCCTTCTGCTCAGGTCACGATCCCAAGGTCCTGGGATCGAGCTATGCATTGGGCTCTCTGCTTGGCAGGGAGCCTGCTTCCTTCTCTCTCTCCCTGCCTCTCTGCCTGCTTGTGATCTCTGTCAAATAAATAAATAAAATCTTAAAAAAAAAAAAAAAAGAAACTCAGAATTCTGTTCCTTAAATAACTAACTGGCTGGATATTAAAGTCATCAAATGGGATAAAGGTCAAGAGAAAGTATAGATTTGGTGGGGAAAATAATTTTTAACATTTAATTTGAGGTAGTTGAGTGCCAGGTATATATATTTGGGGATGTGTGATAGAGGGTACTTCTTTAAATCTTTAATTTTTTTTTTAAATTACATATTTATTTATTTATTTATTTTTAAAATTTGTTTTTAGTGTAACAGTATTCATTGTTTTTGCACCACACCCAGTGCTCCATGCAATCCGTGCCCTTTCCAATACTCACCACCTGGTTCCCCCAACCTCCCACCCCCCCTCCCCCTTCAAAACCCTCAGATTGTTTTTCAGAGTCCATAGTCTCTCATGGCTCACCTCCCCTTCCAATTTCCCTCAACTCCCTTCTCCTCTCTAACTCCCCTTGTCCTCCATGCTATTTGTTA